>NW_026914907.1:0-436918 GCF_034315485.1 Pezoporus occidentalis
CGGGGAGGGGTAGAGCCTATCCGCTGCCTGCCCCCCGGAGAGGGGCTTCTCCGGCAGCCCCGCCCCTCACCGGCTTCCAGGTCCCGCGGCAGCCACTCGCACCTGAGCAGCGGCCTTGCCCCAGTGGCCGCCCCGTGCCCTCCCTCCCCTCACCCTCCCAACTCCAGCCGGTTCTCGGGGGCGCATTATGCCGTCCAACAAATCCGTCTCGGACGCACCCATCGTTCAGTTCACCAACTGCCGCATCCTGCGGAGTCATCTGCTCCAGAGGTGAGAGGGGCCGGAGCGGCGGGCCTTACCCAGCACCTGAGCGCCCGGGAGTCCGTTCCCAGCCCCTAAGGCTGCAGCATCCGGCGCTGCACGGTCCCCTGCGCCCTGCTTCCGAGGGGGACGAGGCGCGTGATGTGCAGCCCCTCTCTGCTCCCCTCATCCCCGCTGCCAGCCGCTCGGCCGTAGCCACCGCGGTGACGGGGTCATCCCAGAGCCCAGGCAGAGCTGAGCTGCCCATCCTGCCCTGGCAGGCACTGGCGAGCCTATGGTGCTCCTGGGGCTGCTCTGCCCGACGGTGGCCATGGCCACTATCTGCTCTGTGTGCTCCACAGGAGCTTGGCCTCTGTGTGATTGTCCCTTCAGGGAGGACCTGTGGGTGCGAGAGGGTAAGATCCTCAACCCAGAAAAACTCTTCTTTGAGGAGAAGGGCTCTGCTGACATCCAGCTGGACTGTAAGGACAGCATCATCGCCCCAGGCTTCATCGACGTCCAGATCAATGGTACAGTGAAGCCACGTGCACTCGCAGAGGGGTGGGGGGTGCCAGATAGGTCCATCCCCATCCTTCAATGCATACTGCCCCCAGCCAAGTTCATTTAGCACAAGGAAGATGTGAGTCACCAAACTAATGGTAAAGAACAATTTTGCCCATGGTTGGTGCTGTCATGAAACTGATCCACTTTGTGGGGGTTTCAGCCCAGCTTTCCTCTTAACCTCATTTTTATGAACATTTTATCCTTCCCATGCACTGGTGGGATACCCACCCTGCCAGGGTGTGGGAGGATAGTGCCAGATTTAACCAACGGAACACACATTACCTGCAATAGCTCTTCCCTGAGGGTCTGGAGGGGCTTGTTCTATGGTAGCCTGTGTCAGATTACAGTGGGGAATCCTCAGATTTAGCTCTGCATCAGAATGAAAAGTTAATGCTTGCAAAACACTGGGATGCTGTGGGAAAGGCACTTCAGGAGGACAGCGCTGGTTGGATTTGTACTCGCAGAGCCTTGCAAACATAGGGCAGAAGTGGTGGTGGAGCCCTTCGCTTCTGGTCTATGCCATACACATGGAGCAGCTTGCTCCAGTCATGCTGCAGTTTCATATCTGTTTGGCTCATGGTGCAGGAGGCTTTGGGGTGGACTTCTCCCTGGCTACAGATGACTTCAAATCAGGGATTGACATGGTCAGTCAGAAAATTCTCTCCCATGGCGTGACCTCCTTCTGTCCCACCCTGGTGACCTCTCCTCCTGCTGTGTACCACCAGGTAAGTGACTTTCTCCCCTCATCCACAGGGGGATTAAGGGCTGAGGTTGGTACCAAGAGGTGAGAGAGTCAAGGCTGGGCCCACAGGGACTGGGATAGCTGCCTTGGGGGGAAAAGCTATTGGCGTGAGGAGCTGGACTCTACTCCTGGATTTCTTGCTCATAACCTTTGAGACAGTGATGCCTCCCAGGCCAGCTGTGCACATCAGAGCTTCTAGCTGACTTTTTTCTCTGTGGGCTGTGTTTGGCTGATGGTTCCAAGTGGTCCAGCTTCAAAGCTCTCTCTGGACCTGACATGTGGGTTGTGTTTTGGCAGGCTGGGGTGCTGTGCCTAGGGTGCCATGTCTGACAAACCCCTTTTCTAGGTTCTCCCTCAGATCAGTATAAGAAATGGTGGAGCCCACGGAGCAGGTATCTTGGGTAAGTGGTTTTGTCCCTCACTGTCTTCTCTCGTTCTACTCTAAGTAGGCAATTATCTTGTTAAGGGGAAAGAAGCTACTGTAGGAACAGCACAAATGGGGGCTGGAGCTCTTTTCATGGGAGGGATGGGTGGGCACAGACGACAGCTGGAATATTGTGTTTGGATCTGGGGGCAACAACACAAGAGGGACATGGAGCTGTTGGAGCAAGTCCAGAGGAGGCCACGGAGATACTGCAAGGGCTGGAGCAGCTCTGATCTGGAGCCAGGCTGAGAGAGCTGGGCTTGTTCAGTCTGGAGAAGAGAAGGCCTTAGAGCAGCTTCCAGTACCTAAAGGGGCTACAAGAAACCTGGAGAGGGGCTTTGGACAACAGCCTGTAGAGACAGGACAAGGGGGAATGGCTTTAACCTGACAGAGAGGAGATTGAGATGAGCTCTTAGGCAGAAGTTCTTCCCTGTGAGGCACTGGCACGGGTTGCCCAGAGAAGCTGTGGCTGCCCCATCCCTGGCAGTGTTCAAGGCCAGGTTGGACAGGGCTTGGATCAATCTGGTCTAGTGGAAGGTGTCCCTGCCCGTGGCAGGGGGTTGGAAGTGGATGAGCTTTATGGTCCCTTCCAAACCAAGCCAGTCTGTGATTCTGTGATCCGCTTTTTCCCTCAACCTATGCCTGGCCTGTGAATGGTCTGTCATTGTACATGCTCTGCTTCAGCCCTTTTGTCACTACGGCTTAATGGCAGTGGGGTGACTGGGCTTGGCTAGCTTCCAGCCCTGCATCTTTCTCTGTGCGGAGCTCAGAGTAACCTGAGCTGTGTGTTTTGCTGCAGGAGAATGGCAGGAACTTGACTGGAGCAGGGTAAATGCAGCAGGTTTCCTGGTCCTTGGCAGGGAGAGGACAGGTCATGGTTTTGTGTTCCTGTTTGGTCAGGGGCCCATCTGGAAGGACCGTTCATCAGCAAGGAGAAGAAAGGGGCACACCCAGAGCACTGCCTCCGCACCTTCGAGGCAGGTGCCTTCCAGGACCTGCTGGCCACCTATGGGTCCCTGGACTGTGTCCGGATTGTCACCCTCGCCCCAGAGATGAAGAGGAGCAGTGAGGTGATCCGGGAGCTCACCAAGAGGGGCATCTGTGTCTCGCTGGGTAAGGGCTGGGGCAGAGGAGGCTTAGGGGGGGTTCTGTCTCCCTGCCCCAATTTTGGGGCTGTGGCATCTCTAATGATGTCTCAGTGTTACTGGACAGGATGGGATTTTCTTTTCTCTGGCCTTTATGGAGGCGACAGACCTGTCACAAATGGTGTGACATAGTGTGGTGCTGTGAATCTGTGGCCCTTTTTTACAATAACGGCTGAAATTCATATTTATCGATTGAGGAGCCCCTGCTGTTGAACACAAGGTTGCATTTGGTGCTGGTCATACACAGGAAAGAATAGCAGTCTTACTTGAACAAAGACGTAATTGAGGATTGGCGACGTGGAAAGGTTGAAACGTTGAAATTCCACTGCTTTAGGCCTTATTTGACAGGTGAAATAAATTTCCAAAGGTTACAGCTGAGTTTTGATAGCTCTGTTTTTCAACCAGAAGCACTGTAGGAGATCTCTCCCTCCACTATTTTGCTGGCCACTGACTTAAAACTGGCTGCACTTTTCTTGTCTTCTGTTTCACAAACTCTTCTTTGCATCAGATCATTGAAGAAATACCTTTAAAAGAAAAAATAAAACCAAAGAAAAAGTGGGGCAGTTATTCAGGGTGAATTTCACCCTGACACATTAGACACCTCTGTGATGAGGCTGGCATCTCACAGTAAGGCATCAGAGTTGAGTCCTAGTGATGAAGCATCTTCACTCCTGCAAGGAAATAAATGGAGGTGGGTAGAGAAATCAGGTGTTGGTCTTTGTTCCCAGGTCACTCAGTGGCTAATCTCTCCCAGGCCGAGGATGCTGTGCAACATGGCGCTACCTTCATCACTCACCTCTTCAATGCCATGTTGCCGGTGAGTAGCTGGAGGCACTTGCCCAGCACTGTTATTGCTTCTGGTGCTTTCATCTCCTGCATATAGAATATGCATGGATGCATATTTTCCCCAGCTTGTTTTGTACCAAGTCTTGCAGTGAGGTTTCAGCACTGAAACTTTGGCTTCACATTTCTACAACCTGATCTAAAAGACTTGAGATTGGAGGAAATGTTCAGATTTGCCTCGTAAAGGACAGAGCGTTCAGCTGCCGGGCACTGTTTAATAGAGGTGGCAGCTGCGTCCCCTGCCATGAGTCCTGGTGGTGCTCCATAGCTTGTCCTCTCTCCCTTCGGGCAGTTCCACCATCGTGACCCTGGGATCGTGGGGCTGCTGACAAGTGACAAGATCCCAGCTGGGCAGAGGGTCTTCTATGGCATGATCTCTGATGGCATCCACACCAACCCTGCCGCCCTGCGAATTGCCCACCGAGCCCACCCCAAAGGTGAGCCATGATGGGCCCACGCAGTGACACCAGCCATTGCCCACAAAGCACATGAGTTCTGTGGTGTGCTGCCCTTGCTGCCTGAGATACCACAGCCCCAGGGGCTGATCCGACAGCCCTTTTGCTTTGGTTGCTTGTGGCTAGAGGCATCTTGGCCCCTCTCTGGGAGGGCTGGTGAGGTGCAGTGCTCAGAGCTCAGCAAGATGAGCTGCAAAGCTAAGGCAGCCCCTTTTCTTGTGTCCCTCAGGCCTGGTGCTGGTGACAGATGCGATTGCTGGCATGGGACTGGCACCAGGTCGGCACACACTGGGGCAGCAGGTGGTGGAGATTGATGGGCTGAACACCTACGTTGCAGGTAAGTGTTTCTCGCTAAACAGCCAGGGACAGTGCTGGCAGTCATGCCTGTTCCTGGAGAGCTCTGCACACCTTGCAGTGCCTGTCAGAGCAGGGCAGCACTTGTGCCCCACCCTCTTGGGTTTTGGTGCCTGATGGCTCTGCAGGGACTTGGCCCTGGAGAGAATGAGACATCTCATAAAGAGGGGAAGTACCCCATCTTCGTGGGGTGAGGAGGAATCTTGCAGTTCATAGCTGTCTGCAACACCTTTGAACACTGTCATGGACGCCAGAGGTTCCAGTGGGATCAGAAAGGACAGAGAAATCCTACACATACTTATTGTCCCTTGTCTTTACTGTAACACGACCACTCTTTCTAAGTTCCCCAAGTTGTAAGCAGTTGGAAACTGGGAAGATATTTCAGGAAGGATCATTCTCAGTGTCCTTCCGCTGTCTCTGGCAGCAGATGCCTGTGTTGTGTGCTAGTTTCACCTGGTCCAGCTGGTCTCACAGTGGAGCTGCGGGGGGGCATCCCAGTACCTCTCCCTGCATTGCCAGCATGAGTCCTTTCTTGCCACCTTGTGTCACTGGGCAGCAATGGCTGAAGGCCCTTCAACTTGCTTCCTGTGCAGTCCAGGATTTCTACCCCTTCTGGTCATGTTATACCTTCCAGCCACTCCACTTCTCCTTCCTTTGAGTTGTGGGACCTGCTCAGCCCTATCCTGTTCCTCTCCCAGGCACAAAGACCCTGAGCGGCAGCGTGGCGACCATGGACACATGTGTGCGGCACTTTCAAGAAGCCACAGGTAAGTAAGTGTTGTCCACAAGCTGCTGCTCCCTACCTTGACATGGGAAGAGGTCTCTCTCTTGCCAGCTGTGTCCACTCCACCAGGCAATGTTCCCTCTCACCTGAGACATGATGAGAAGGGCTGGGATCAGCAGCACTGTCCTCGGATGAGCACCTTTTTTTGGTGAGGGTTCATTTTAACCCATAGCACTGATGAGAGGTGAACCCTCCTGTGCTTTTCTCCCCTTCCCATTCCCTAGATGTTCAGTTCTCCTCTTCCTTCTATCTCCCATAGGGATGTTTCCCCTCCCCAGCTCCATCCGCTGTGGTCAGGGTGTTCCAGCTCAGGTCCCTGCCAGGGTGACAGTTTCCTTAGCTGTGGGGGTTCAGGCTGCTCTAGCAACAGGGCTGTTTGCTGCCCTAATGTCTCCCCCTTCTCTGTCCAAGGGTGCTCAGTAGAGATCGCGTTGGAGGCAGCATCTCTGCATCCTGCCCAGCTGCTGGGGATTGAACACAAAAAAGGGACACTAAATTATGACTCCGATGCAGGTACTGGTGTGGGAACTGCAGGTACTGGTACAGGGACAACAGTGTGAGGGCTCGTGGCTGCTGGGGCTGCTGCAAACATATCTTCATCTCCTGCTTCAATGGGAGATGCAGGGAGACTTGCTCTACCTGGGATTTGCTCTGGGCTTTTGCTTCAGGGGTGTTTCCCTTGGGTGCTGGTGTTGTTTTGTGAGCCCTTTGGTGAGACCCCATTTCTCAGCCAACATGGAGCAAAGCTGCCATAGCAAGGATGGCACCATGCCGATGTCCTGCTGCCTTTTGTGGGGTGGGGGGAATCTCTTCCCTGCTGAGCCCAGCTCTTCCCAGCCAGCTTCAGCTGCTTGCTTTCTCTCTCACCCGATGCAGATTTCCTGATGCTGAATGACGATCTGTATGTGCAAGCCACGTACATCGCAGGCGAGGAAGTCTGGAGACAGGATGCATTGGGCATGTGACGCTGGGCTGTCCCAGTGCCCTCCAGGCTCCCTGGCACTGTGGTAGCAGCTGGGGCAACCACCCCACTTCTCTCTTTTCTTCTTTTGTTTTTTTTTAATTCCTTCCTGCAATTCCCTTAAAGGAGCCTCATACCAAAGAGCTGCATTTTCCAGCGCAGCCACTGCTTCCAGTTACAGCCATGCCTGCACCAGATCTGTTGGTGCTTGGTTGGTGGTGTGGGGAGAGCAGGCAGATCAGTGCGGGGGGTTCTGCCAGGCCCTGGAGTGACCTGAAGGCCTGCACAGTTGTCCTGCATGGTGTCCCTAGATAGAGGTGCTCCTGTCACCATCTCACAGCAGTGTGAAGCTGTCCCAGCCGCAGTGTGAAGCTGTCCCAGCCTTTCCACTGTTTTGTAGAGCACACACTAACCCTTGTGTCCGAGGCAGGCTCAAGCCATTTCCATTCCCCTGCCTGCTCTTTGCCTTGCTTCCAGGCAGCCACAGCTGGTTAGACATCAGCTTCCACCAGCTCAGCTCTCAGCTCTTCATATTAAAAGGTTCCTTTTGTGTTAACAGAAGTTGAGGATCACATTCTGTTGCCCTGGCAGTCCCTCTGCCATGTATCCTCAGAGCAAGGCTGTCGCAGCTTGCAGACTTGGTGCTCTTGTGGGGCTTTGAATCCATATGGGCTGAATCCTCAGGACAGAGGTCAAACCCAGGAAAAATGAATCATTGCTGGTCCTTTGTGCCTTTCCCCTTCATGGGCACTGAGTTCACAGCACGTGATTTCAGCTGGAGACATGGACAGCATCCTGCCACAGAAGGCAATGTTCCTTTTAACCCCTTGTTCTGGATAGATGGGTTCTGCAGGGTCTGTGCTTAGCCCCTGATGGGGCTGTGAATCCTCAGGTCACAGAGGAAGTTTTACTTCAGGGGACACATCCAGATTGATGCTGACAGGCACACGAGCTCTCAGTCCAGCTAAGGGACAGAAGGGAGGAGAACTACACTCGGGTTCTGGCATTTCAAGGCAGCTTGTGGTAGCTCATTATTCCCATGTTCATTATTATCTTCTCCAGTGTCTGGCTGTCAGCTCTTTTCCTGACACTTGGCCACTTCTTTGTGAAGACTGTTGTTGATTTCAAACCTACCATAGTCAGAACAGCCTTGTGATAGTTCTTGGACAACCTCTGGACAAGCCTCAGACCAATTAGATGGGTTTTGTGTGAGGGGAGGGCTTAGACAAGGGCTAAGTCTTAGCAAGAGTGGAGGCTGTAAGGCAAGGCAGGAGCCTGGTCAGGATCGGCAGAAGTGTGCCCATTTTTCCAGTACATTTTTGTAACCTTTAACAGCAACATTTGGAAGTGCTTTCCTCACACTTAGAGCCTTGCTGGAATAACTGGCAGCCTTGGGGAATTTCTAACATCAACTGCCAATGTCAGCAGAAATTATAACCTCCACGATGTGAAACATTTGAAAGGAACATCAAATGCTGTGCTAGGAAACATGACCTGCCACAGCATTACATATCCCCAAGAGGTCATTTTGGGCTGCTGTTGGAAAAAAAAAATCCAAGGGGAAAAAAATGCATATGAAACAAGGTGTCTATTTTTTTTAATTATTATTTACAAAATTAAGCAACTGAAAGGAAATCTAAAATAGAAATGGAATTAGACAACACTTGTACCTGTCTATTGCCCTCTTTTGGTCTGCTGAAGGTACGCTGTACCCTGTGTTGTATGGTGGTGTGTCAGGGTGGGATGGGTGCTGCTATCCCAGGTCCTCTGCACCTGGGTGGGCATGCTGCTGAAGTGGCTGTGGGATTTGGTCCATGTAGGGAGGCCACAGCTGGACAGTGGTGTCCTGGCACTGGAAATGTATCATGGAATGGTTTGGGTGGGAAGGCACCTTAGAGTTCATCGAGTTCCAACCTGCCACGGGCAGGGACACTCTCCACTAGACCAGGTTGCTCCAAGCCCAGCCCTACCCGGCCCAGCAGCTCCGCGTGGGGCTCAAGAGACAGGAGGCCAGCTGGGGGTACAGATGCACCACCGAGGCTGGAGCTCGGCTCATCCGGTCCCCAGCCGCTCCGCGCCTCGGCACCTCTGGCCTGCCTCCAGCCCGTCCCGCGATGCAGGCCCCGCCGAGGGCAGAGGAAGGCCGGTGGTGGCCCACGGCGGGGCCTGTCCCCTTCCCTACCGGGGGGTCCGTGCCGGGGACCGGGCCCTGGCCGAGAAGGACGCCGCTTTCCCCTGGGCGAGGTTGCGGAACGAATGCGAGGGGACGAAGGAGCGGGCGGATCACAGCGAGGGGCGGTATTTGGGCGGTGCACGGGGGCCTCTTCTTTCGCGGCTTCACCCGCGGCCCTCGGAGGCTGTCTTGAGGACTGGGCCCCAGTCGTTGGTGCTGGGCCCTGCCAGGGTGAAGCTCGACCCCGGGAGCCCACATGCTGCTGGTGGCCGGAGGTGGCCCGGAACCTCCGGCATGGAGCAGGTAAAGGTTTTGCTTGTCCCTGCTGCCTCAGGCGCATCTTGCCCCGGTGCTTCCCGGGGTCCAGGCTCTACTCCAGCCGCAGTTCTGCCCACAGCTCCCGGGGGCTCTTTAAAGCGCTTTCCCTGGCACTTGTGCCGCCTTTCCCAGTTCCTGGTCACCTTCGTATCCCGCTAAGGCAGGATTGTTACTCACTTCCTAATGTGCCGTAAGGAGTGTCTGGTTCACTGGCTGGCTTCTAACCCTTGCTTTGCTTAGCAGGAGGCAGAAGGGGTGTAAATACAACATTCTGGAGGATTTGTGTTCAGCATAAAGATAAATTCTGTGTACTGCCAGCTCTGTGCTGGTGGGAATTTTATACTGCATTCTCTCCTTTTCCTTTATTCTTTTCCATGTTCCCATCTAATGGCTCGTTGTTCGGTTCTGCTACAGCTCTGCCTTTTGTTTTACAGACTTAATGAAATTATGGCATAGAATAAGCTTCAGGAAAAATGAGAAATCTTCCATTGGGGCCTTTAAAAAGGGTAGAGTGGGGAAACAACCAACCAAACACCCCTAAAACCAAGAAAATAATCAGGAAGTCCTGGTTTGCCATGAGGGGCTGGTTTACTGCTAGTAAGAGTTGTTGTTTCTAATTTTTGAGATAAAGAGGGCTCATTTGGTGCCCTCTAGGGAGAATTGTAGAGCATTTGTCCCACCCTGTGCTATGTTGATTTATGGTATAAATTGAACTGTGACACGGCACACTTCAAGCATAAAGCTGGAAAAGAGGTTAATGGCTCATTAGTTTGATCTCCTATAAGAGGGGAGAGGAAAAACTCCGTTTTGGAATCAGTTTTGCAAGCGAGAGATTCGTGCTTCTTTTAAACACTGTGCCTTCCCATGTCCAAGGGTCCCCAGCGCACTTTCCAAGAGAAGCTGCAGTGGTGCATTTCACAGCTGGAGGCAAATCTTCTCCTCAGCCCAACCCCCAAACAAGGTATGTTGCCTCCTTCACAGTCCACAGCCATATTCTAACCTCTGACCTGGGTGTTTTCCTGTTTCTACTGTTTCCTATTCTTGTGTTATATGGGATTTTTTCTAAATACAAAATAACATAAAGCATTGAACTTAAGATTTGTCTGTCTGGAAGCAGCTTATCTTTTATTCCTGTAACATTAATCTCTGTTTTATTTATTCTTACTCATGTTCCCTTCTAATGGCTCATTGTTTGGCTCTGCTAAAGCTCTGCTTTTGTTTTGCAATTGCAGTGAAATACTGTGTCAGTGCATCTGGCCCTTAAGCACCAGTAGGTTTATTTCTGTGAATCTTGTTCCTCATTGTTCATGTTCCAAAGACAAAGTACACAAAAGATAAAATCCTATTAAATCATTTTCAGAAGAAGTTACATCTGGTCAGTTCAACTTGTAAATGTATGAAGACATATATCCTGCTTCTGCTGATGGCTGGTAGTTAACATTTAGAGGAGTGGTGTGACTACCCTTTGTAAGGTGCCAAGGTGAGTGTTTGCTGGGGCACCCAAGGTTATAGCAGTGATGAATTCATGCCCACACACCAGGCTTGACCGTCGGACCATTTTGTTACACCTGTGTCTTGTGCTTGGTGCCTAGTGTCCAGCAGCAGAGGGGAAGGATGAAACTTTTTCTAGCTCTTTCTCTGTAGCAGCTCTTAATAGGGAGCAGGCCTTGAATACAGCCAGTCAAACCCCTTGAAAGTAGGGGGAAATGTGTACTCAGGACCCTGACACCCACTTTAATAGGTGGCTGCAGCCCTGCTGTGGCACTTCTCCCTTGCACTTGCGTGTCATTACTCTATCTCTAGCATGGGACTCACTGTTGAGTCTGGAAGATATACCTCATTTGGAGAGTTCCAGAGAGGTGCACTGCAGCCAGGGGAGATGGGGGGGTATCCATTCCAAAATACTAGTTGAAGTACATCAAGCTTTTTTGTGGGTTGAAATGTGTGAGACAAGCACTAGAAGACTCTGCATATCTGGAGTTCTGAAAAGAAGAAGTTTTGGGAACAGCTATGCCTTTTAGAGAATTGCTCTGACTCACAGAATTGGGATTACTGTTGTGGTCAGAGTGGTTCATCTGAGAGTCAAGCAAGAGTCATCCTTTTCAGGGTGTGCTCTGTACTCAGATTTTTCCCAGTTTTCCAGAGAAGAGACACCAAGCTAGGCTCTTGGATTTGTCAGTGGCTTTGAGGGGAGGGTTGTTGAGCCCTGTGTAGCTTCTGTGCCATTAGTAGCACACCTTCTGCAGTTTAAGATTCTTGCTGTATATAATAAGCAGTTAAAATCTACTTATTTACACATACACACCCCCACACCCTTTAAGAACATTTCATGATATTCCAGCTTCTAGAAGCACTTGGAGTTTTCTTTCAATTGAATGCCAGTCATGGATTAGTCAGAGGTGGTATGAACACGACACATTCAGAGGAGACCCAGTCATCAGGATCCCACAGTGTGGTGTGTAAGGCCCACTGTAACTTGCCACTTGCCTCTCTTTGTCTTTTTCTTGAGTGCAGCAGAGGAGACCCAGTGCATTCTCAAGGTCCTGTGCTCCCGTGACACCCCTTTTGCAAATAAGCAAGAAGTGATGAACCACGTGTTTGAGGATTATCACCTCAAGATGGCTGATGATCAGATGTGCATGGACAAAGCAGGTGAGCTTCAACTGTCGGGTGATGGTGACATTTGGTTCTTTTCTGTTGATTTCTTACATTGCAGCTTATAACTGGATTTTCTCTCTGTGGCTGTGTCTTACAGAGGGAGTTGCAGTAGCAGTGGCATCCCCACAGTAGGAAACTGGCAAGTTGATAGAAACGTTATGCTTTCTTTCCTAGACATGAAACCTGTTGATGTGGAAGTACAGCAGAGCAGTGGACAGGCTTCAGATAGTGTGGTGCATGGAGAACAGTGTGACCAAATCTCCAAGGCAAAGCCAAAGTGGTTTATGTCACCTGACAACAGCTTCCGATTTGATTTTACACTTTCTGACAGCGACCCAGAAGCAACTGGCACACCTCTGGAAACAGTCCCTGATGTCAGTGGTGATGAGCAGATACAAACCAATGCTGGAGCCACTGAGCAGAACTGGAATGGAGCCTTGAGTTTTGCTGCCTCTGGACAAGAACCCAAGTTTGCTTTCAACTTTTTCATCACTGATGAAGACTGTCCTCTGAGTCAGTTAGTACCAGCAAGCCAACAGACAGACTGTACAGCAGGTCATGAGGTGCTGGGTAATTCTCTGCTTGATGAATCAGGAGGTATGCCACAGATTGCAGCCTTGCAGAAGCCTGAATTGACTCAAACTACAGGTAATTCACCCAAAGAGGATAGAAGCCATGTCACATTAAAGATTCCCCAGTCAGAGACTGCTCCTGGAGATGAGCCAGTGGCAGAGAAATCAGCAGATGGAGGTGCCCAGAAGAAAAAGAAGAAACAAAAAACATCTGTCAGTAAAAAGGAGATAAAAGAAACTGGGATCAACAGGAAGACAAAGGCAGAAGCTAGCAGATGTCAAAATGCAGGTACTTCCCACCAGGATGAGACCTCTCAGGTATTTAAATATTAATGGGATCCTGTAACTTATAAACCCTTGAGCAAAAGAGAAGCTTCATCTCTTTGTATATTTAACAGTCAGTGTAGTGGCTTGGGAGAGAACCTGACAGACCAGGGTTGCTGCTTGTTTCTTACAACAGCTGTTTTATTTCTCTGCTAGGCAGCTGAAGAACCTGATTAGTTGAGAAGAAGTTAATGGCCCTTTGTTGTCTGCTTCAGGCTTGTGCTGAAACATTTCATGTTTAAACTTCTGATGGCTAATCCTGCGAAGCTGGGTGCCACAGTTTCTTAAAAAAAAATAGATGCAGCTCTCCTCAGTCAGAGCTAAACTGGTATCTGTGCATGCTGAACCAGGCACTGTACCCTGATTAGCATGTTACTGAGTAGGATGAATTGCCCACATAACACAAATACCAAATCTGAGGTGCAGAGCTGTTGCCTGGTATAGCAGCAGCTATGGCAGGGTCTGGTGTGAAGCTTAAAGGTACTTCTGAGAAGATTCTTGTTGTAAGGCATGGCCAAAAATAGACTGAAGTTGTAAGTTATGTGTAAACACGCCATTAAGGCACACCCCGAGGTTTTCTGGTTTTCTGCTAAGGACCAGATCTTCACTTCATTCTTCTTTCCAGCACTGGTATAGTTATTATTAACAGGCAATGCCAGCTAAGTGATACTGAAATACGGAATTGCAAAACACTTGCTTACATTAACATTCTACACAGAAATTGCACTGAGTGGTTACCTGCCTCTTCTTGCATTCCATCCAAAATACTGCTTCAACAACAACCCTACCAGTAAACACAGCTGAGTACCAGGAAGGTAGGAAGGTGATGGAAAGATAGAAAGGTGATTTAAAGCTCCTTCAGTCCATTGGAATGACACTGTTGTAAGGAAGAGGAGACAGCATGAATGCTTTTGTGTTTACATGTACATAACAGTTAATAATTGCTTCAGCCCCAGAGTGCTGCTCTTGTTCCTTCTCCCTGCCACTGCTCAGTTAGCCAACTGGCTTTGCTCAATGGGACTTGGCTTCTTTCATCTTCATGGGCTTCAGCCTCCTTCTCATGAATTTCTGGTTGTGCAAGCAACCAAAGCTTGGTGTTTCAGGAGCTGAAACACTAAGACTCAGCTTCTAATTTTGTCCACCGTTTGCTTTTTTTATTACGGGCAGGTTTGGGGCAGCTTTATTTTTTTTGTTAATGCTTATTCCTCCCACCTGTAAGTTGACTTGACAGCTTCTTTCAGAGGCCTGGAAAGCTTTCCAGAAAATAGCATTCTGATGATGCATCTAAATGACAGCCAAATATTAAATCCATAAAATAGAAGCAGTAAGTTGCAACTAAACATTTGTCCAGTGCTTTAAGTTTGTCCAATGAAAAACGCTATAGGGAAAAGTCATTAAGTTTGTAAAGTAATAACCAGAACATGAAACTTGGAATAGTCCTGCCTTTATGCAGATGCTTTTTTTCCTGTGTAGCACCTGCTGCTCTAATTTTTAGATGTCATGCTTACTCTGCTTCATGTTGCATAGCAGTCTGGGGACCAGCTGTGGAAGGAGGTGGACTGGTGTGTGGAACAGCTGGAACTTGGCCTGAAGACACAGAAATCTACTCCAAAGCAGGGTAAGCATTCCAGTGAATAAGAGATCTCCCCTGTGGGAAGGGCTGGCAGGCATGTTGGAGCAGAGAGCCACTGGGGTCTTAAACTGTGCCTTATTCCTCCTTTGGGTGCTTCAGTCGACGAGGCTCTCCGTGCAATCAAGACATTGCGCAGTGACAAGGCTCCGCTGGTGAAGAAGCGTCAACTCATGAGAGCCATGTTTGGAGACTACAGGAAGAAGATGGAGGAGGAGCTGTGCAAAGAGCTGAAGCTCATGGAAGCAAGTAAGAGAACTTTGCATGATGGGGGAAGAGAAAATGGAAGTGCTTTGCCTTTCATATTGCTTTACAGAGTGGGGCCTTGCTATACGAGATGAGTAAACATCTTTCATTGCTCTTTGCTCCCCTCCTTGAGCTGTGAAATCTGCCAGAGTTGTGAAAGTGAAGAGAAACGTCTGCAAGAAGAAAGGCCAGTTCATCCGGAAGTGCTCAGAAGCTTGCAGGAAAAGCCAAGATTCAGAAGGATGCCTTTCAGAGTCACCCGGGACACTTAACACAGGCCCATTCAAATTCACACCTTCCCAAGAAGAGTTTTGCTTTAATTTCTTGTAGGAAAGTCTAAAGCTGGCTGGAAGCTTTGCCATATATTCTGTAAACCTAAGAATGGTGGAAAGATGCTGTGCAGTAGGAAATGTTACCCAAAAAACTCAGTCTTTTCTAAAGTACGGTTCCTCTTTCAGAAGAAGGTTAAGTTTCTGTGAAGATTCAGCACAGAAGCATCCAGCTATAATGCATGGATAGTTGGATGCTTCCACTCCATGTGAGTCAATGCAGCCTCTGGTATCCAGAAAGCCCTGGGCAGTGTGTGTCATCACTGCCACCTAGAGTAGGAGTTCAGGGTCTTGGAGGAAAATGAGTGAGAATTGTCCTTGATCGTTCATCTATTCGGTTGAACAGGTATAGACTTCGAAGACAATTGCAAATACTGCTTTAATCTAGCGTAGGGATGGAAGGACAGTTGTTTCCAGACAGGGATAGATTTTTGTTGCTGAAGCCATATACTGGCCAGCTGGGAAGGCTGTACAGTTGGCTCTTAAAAAACAAGTTTACTGTGTAAGTAGCCTGGTTACAATCACCAGTGACCCAGAGGCTGAATCAGCTGCATGCCAAAGCTTGGGTGGTGGTGAAATGAACTGAGAAAGCCCACTGACTCTTCTGCGTTGGATTTGTATTAATTTTTTGCTACCTGAACAGTTGAATGTGTCTCTCCACACAGTGGAGTTTCAGTGTTTCAATACTACAACCCATCTCCTGTGTTTATGCAGAAAATCTTCCTCTTTAAGCTTAAAAAAGCTGAAGGAACAGAAGTCCTACACAGTCCTGGTATCAGGTGTCCCTGGGTGCAGTGCTCTCCTTCCTTTTTATAGTCCAGTCATCCTGCCTGAGAGACAAGAAAAGAGAGTGTAGGCAGGTTCCAGGGTGTACTGTGAGCAGCTGAGATGGTGGAAAATGTTTGCTAGGAAAGGCTTCAAAAAACCTGATGTTGGCTAAAAAAAAAAACAACAAAAAACAAAAAACTAAGCTCTGATACAGTTGGTTCCATGTGTAATATTTTTTTGTGTGCTTTAAAGAATGCTTGTCTAACATAAGGAGAAACTGAACGTGGGTAACATACGTGATGAGGAAAAATATGCAGAGAAAACTTTTAAGTCTTCTGGAAATCAGTAGGTGAGCAAATTAATTCTTTTGCTTGCCGAGGAGCACTGCTGGTACTTTGTATGGAGCAACACTATACTGTATTTTTTTTTTTTATTTCCAGGGCCTTATATTACGCATGCAGAAGCTGTGTCATAAAACTTTGTGTTTTCATGCCATTTAGTAAGATTAAAAACCATCTTGTACATAACCTTGGATCTACAGTTTTCTTCTTTCCTAGCTGATTATGCAGCATAAGTCTGGGAAAACAGGTATTTTGTTCCTACCTTGTTTCAGGTCAATCATTCTCAGGGAATGAAGTTTGCACTTTCTAGAAGTGTACAGTCCTTAGGATGGAGGAAAAGCAAAGCAGGCTCCTTTCTCCAGGCTTGTCCTAGCTGAGCACACAGAGAAATCTGTAGTGGCAATAGATAGGTTGACCAGGTACATCTGGTACAGGATAATTATTTCCACATGAAGAATCCCAAGGTCATTATTCATATAAATTCCCATGGAGGTCAGTTGAGCAAAAATGTGAGGAATTCCCCAGACACAGAATACATAAGAGTATTTACAGTAAATTGCAAATATAATCAAGGTTGGATGATATACTTTGGAATCACTCTCTTACTAGCCATGCTGATCTTATTCTGCTCTTTTTTTTTCCCTTTACTTGGATCAGTTGCAAGTCAGCTAGTTGGGAAATCCTTTCAAGCAGGAAACTGCACAGCTAGTGTTGGTAAAATGTTTAACATCCTGTGCAGTGGAAGGCTGCAGGAGTATTCTGGGAAGCATTCTTAGATAATTGCCTTGTGATTATAGTATTTGTTAGGCTTTTACAACTAGAATAAAGAAACTGGTGAGGTGGACATTTGATGTAACCTAATCCAGCCGGTGTGTCTCCAAAGGGATCAGAGAAAAAAGCATTCTAACACATGAATGGCATCTGTGGCTTTTCAGAGGTCTTCACAAGATGCTGACTAGCCAGACCATATTCCTTTCACAGTGCTTCATTACTAGAGGACCTGGAAGGCAAGTGTTAACCGAGGCAATGCTTCATAGCCCTGACTGCATCTGTGTGCAGGACCAGAGCCTGCTGGGTCAGTACACGACTGTGATCCTGGCCAAGGCATTTTGCCTTTCTGTTTTCATTGTCGAGGTGATGCCTTCTGCCTTTATGACAGACGTGCCCAAGTTATTTTATTAATCATTGTGTCTTGAAGAGGCAACTCTCTAGTATTTTTCATGTGAACTTACGGCAGTCTTAATGCTTTGCGATGTTTGAAGTATCTCTGTTGCATTATCATGTTTGAAAGGAAGCTGTTATTTGAAGTTACAAAATGCTGTCACTGCTCCATTTCTCTGTTTCCCTTCACAGCAGCCACAATGCAGTCTTAATGACATTTAAAACACCCCCAGTGTTCTCCCCTTTTAGCATTTCTTTATTTCAGATTTCAATGCTGGCTATGATTTCAGTGATGTCTCTTATTACAGCACTGTCAGGTTTGTGTCAGGGCTTTGCTCTATGAGTTACTGTAATATGTGTGGCTGGAGGTATGATCCATGCCTGAAGGCACTGATGGTGTACTGCAGTGAGAGAGAAAGGTGTTCTCATCTGCTTGGAGTGCTCCGTTCCAGTGCTCTTGCATTAAGGAACTGTAGCTCGGGTTTGGTAGAAAATTGAGCACAGTTCTGGCTTGCCTCTTTTTCTGCATCATCTCTATTTTGTGCTGTGCATTTGGCATTGGCACCAAAAGGGTGGCTGGATTTGTGGTACAATATCTCTTTGGTGACTGACCACCTAAATGCAGTGCAGCAGTGCCACACCCAGGCTTGTAGGCAGCAAACTGCTTGCAAGAAGTTCCAGCATGGTGGTTGTGATAACAGCAAGCTGGGTGGGAGTGCTGATCTGCTGGAGGATAGGGAGGCTCTTCAGAGGGATCTGGACATGCTGGATCGATGGACTGTGGCCAATGGGATGAGGTTTAACAAGGCAAAGTGCCATTTCTTGTGCTTGGGACACAGCTCCATACAACACTCCAGGCTTGGGGAAGAGGGGCTGGAAAGCTGCCCATGGAAAAGGACCTGGGGGTGCTAATTGACCGAGCTGAACATGAGCAGCTTATGCCCAGGCAGCCAAGAAGGCCAACAGCATCCTGGCCTGTATCAGTAATAGTGTGGCCAGCAGGACCAGGGCAGTGACTGTCCCCCAGTACTGGGCACTGGTGAAGCTGCACCTCGAATCCTTGTTCAGTTCTGGGCCCCTTATCTGTTCTGGGGACCTTATCGCACTCTATAACTGCCTGACAGGAGGATGGAGCCAGGAGATGGCTGGTCCCCTCTCCTAGGGAACAAGTGCTAGGACAAGAGGAGATGGCCTCATGCTGTGCCAGAAGAGGTTTAGACTGGATATTAGGAACAGTTTCTTTACTGAGAGGGTGGTCAGGCATTGGAACGGGCTGCCCAGGGCAGTGGCGTTCACTGTTCCTGGAAACAAACCGTTCACAAACCGTGTAGATGAGGCCCTCAGTGACATGGTTTAGTGGTGGCCTTTGCAGTGCTGGGGGAACGGTTGGACTTGATCAACCTGGTGGATTCTATGACCTCGGGAATGACCAAGACAAGGCAGAAAGGGGTTGTGAAGTACAACACTGCCCCTAGAGCAAATCTGGCTCAATTGCATTGGTCCTGAAAAAGTAAAAGCAGAGACTGAACTTCTAAGGTGAATGGGATGGGGGAATGGGGATGTTGTAACTTTTCTCAGACCATGTAGCAATGCATGGGAGAGGTCCTGATTTTGAGAACAAAGTGAAGAATTTTAGAGTTGTTTCTGTGGTGGGGTGAGCCCAAGAATATTTCTACATAGAGGCAGCAGAAATCTGGGTGTGATCTCTGCTCTTAGGCTTGGCACCCTCATCTGTAAACAGATCCCCCAGCAAAGGTTAGGAAAGGCAATGCCCTTCCAGGCAGACCCTGCCATTGGGGGGGAGCAGACAGTGGCAGCCCTGCTTGCATAGCTGCTCATCTCTGCTTACATTTCAGCTGTCAACCTGGATGCTGGGCACCAATTGGTAAATTCTTTCAACCCCTTCCCTTGGGCTTGGTCAGTGGGAATGATTTATTTGTCTCTGTGCTGCGTATCTTCTGCTTTATGTTATGGGGGAGCAGAGTCACTGAGGCTACAAAGGATCTCCAAGGGATCCCCATGAAGCTCAGCTGAAATTACCTCCTGAGTCCCAGAAGCTGCCTCTGTGAGGACTCCCTCTCCCAAGACCAGCAAGGACAGAAGGAAACCAACAACAGATTGGTCCTACTGAATCCCTAAGTCAGGTGACTAATATTCCTTTTTGCTACTTAAATTTGTTATAAGAGTGCTAAGGGTAGAGTGTGAACTCGGCGTCTAATGACCCCTAAAGGGTAAAATACTCTGTTCTCTTCCTTTGGGGAGGAAAACCCCAGTCCTAACTTCTCTTTCCTTTGAATTAGAAAGAAGAAAAGCTTGCCACTTCAAGCAAGACAACAGTTTGAATACTGTAACAGAAGGAAAGTTATTTGAAGAGAATAGACATTGAACCTGCAGTTCCTTAAGCAAAAAAAGAGGAGAGATTCTGCTATTTTAAGATCATTTGGAGCTGTGACAGATGATCTTGTATTTTTCTGCTAAAGTTATTTTACTTCAAGGACAAAGTTTTATTTTCTTTGTTTAATTTCTTTTTTTTTGCTGCTCACTGTTTATGCTGCTGTCCTATTTAGAACTGCGGGAAGGTTTGTAAGCCACACTGCTTTAGAAAACATAGAAAATCAATTACCACAGTGCTTTGATTGCTGGCAACAGTCCTTCCTGCTGATGCTGACGGCTGGGAAGCACTGAGCACCCACTGTGCCTAGCTCATCTGTCTTCTTCCCTCTGAGTACATCAACAGGCACTACTAGCTTCTTGGTATCTCACCAGACAAGATGGAAGAAGTCTGGGTTGTGTATCTCTGCCTGATCTTGCTTATCATAGTGCTTCTTCTAATGAGGCATAACCCACACATGGAAGAGGCCAAGAAGGAGAGGGAAAGCAGGAGCCCCCCACCACCCTCCTCCTTTGTCCCCAGTGATGTCGGCAAACAACTGGAGCACAGCCAGGAAGAGCTGGAGCACTATCTAGACAGGCTGACCCACGTCTTGTTTGCCACAGAAGCCAGGAAAAGGGATGGCCACCACGATCAGAAGTCACATCATCACAGAAGTGCTGATGTTATGTCTGAAACTAAGGAGCGTTCAGGAAAGGAGGCAGCACATGCTCAGTATCTGTCCAGCTCCATGAGGGTTCAGGTATGAGGCTTATAAAAAACTTTCAGACTCAACCAGACTTAGAGGTCCTGGCTGAGGTAGAAATGAAATGCACAGTTCATGAACTTGGATTGGGAGTGGGGGAGGGAAGTCTCACTGTTTCAAAGGATAATACATTCCTATTTTTGCACTATGTATTTCAACATTGAGCAATCATCCAGAGACAGCTCTATGTGACATGCGTTTTATGTGTGTTATGTATATAAGATGTCAGTGTTGGCATTAGCATCTATGCACATCTTTATGTAAGTGTATTATCTTTCTGTATTAATAGAAATAGGTGTTGTTTCTTACTTCAAGAAATCCTTGTGCAGCTCTTCAGCTGCTCTTCAGCAGAGATTTATCTTGACTCTGCCCACAGTTTCCCAGCTCGAGGTCTGGCCCAGGAGCTCTGCAGACACTTGCCTAAAGTTAACTCCTGGTATCGAGCCCTGGAAACATGATGTGTTTCTGCTGTGCACCACAATCATGCACTGTGTACTCTGTAAACATGACAGTCACTATTGCCAACCTGCAAAATTCTCTTTGCCTTGGCCAAGGCTCGTTTTTAGGGGCTGGAACACGACTCATGCCTTTATATTTTTATCATTATCCTCATTGCAATATATCAGATTTTGCCCTTCAGATGACAGAGGTTCATGGCAGCCATGCAGGGCCATGTTACCTTATGCTAGCAGCTGTTTATGATCTTCATTTTTGAGACATGTATCACACAGGGCCAGTGCCCTGCTCTGCCACCAAGCACACTCTAGGTCCAGGTGAGAGCTCCAGTACAAAGCCTCATGGTTAGAGGGGAGAGCCAGAGCTTGATATTAGTAATTGTGCCCTGCCAAGGAATCAAGACATGGATTTCTTAGCAATAAGGCACTGCTGTAAACAGCCTTTTCAGTGAGCCAGGTCATTGTAACTTCTGAAGTCCTCAGGAGATGCCTGAGCTGTTTGGGGAATCAGTACATTCAGTTGAAAGCAGAGGGGCAAACATGCGAAATGTGAGGTTGTTGTGCAGAGTATGTGGGCTGAAAAAGTAATTCAAGTGGTTCTTTACCTAACAGCATATTTTGTTTACTAAAGAAGGTTCTATTTTATAAGTCCTATTACAGATCAAAAAATAGCAATGATTTTTTGTTACAGAAATTGATCATGTTGGAAAACAACAGTGTTAGCTTAGTTTTCTACTCTGGTTAAAGACAACTGTTTGCAGAATACAAATTGGGGAAAAAAAAGGGTGCTGTGGTCACTGTTTTCATCCAGTTCAATGTAATGCTAGTTAGCTTCAGTGAACAGTCACTTGCTTAGAAAAGTACACTTTTTTTGCAGGCTTGATGCAGCAGATGGTCCTCCTTTGGACCGTTGGATACTTTAATATAGGTTCCTTTGTATGGAATGAACAGTAGTCATACAGAAGTAAAGTAGCAGAAATAATCTTTTATTGTCCCTCATTTTGCATTTTGGGAGCAGTGAGAAAGAAGTCACCACCTAAACAAACCTACAAAAGCACTTGTCAGTAAGGTGTCCAGCCACTGAAATGAAATGGGGAATTCAGCTTTGCTTGGAATAGCATTAATGCCAAAACTGCTGGGAGGGGGTGTGCATCACTCAGGCAAAGGCAAAGTGTTGGGATGGTTTCAGGAGCTGTGTTTGAGCATGGTTACCTGGGTGCATGGTATGACGGAAATGCAGTCAGCTCAGAACATGATTTAAGGGCCATCTGCAAGCATG
Source organism: Pezoporus occidentalis (assembly GCF_034315485.1). NCBI lineage: Eukaryota > Metazoa > Chordata > Aves > Psittaciformes > Psittacidae > Pezoporus > Pezoporus occidentalis. Next base: position 21,904 of record NW_026914907.1, read on the forward strand.
AGAACATGTACGTATGTACGAAGGCTTTCAGGTCTCTCCTGGATCAAGGAAGGACATTTGTACAGGGACGGGATAGCATTCTGTTCCTTCTGCTAAGAATTTTGCCTCTCTTTCGGAGTGAATATAGGTTGTTGGGACGGACCCAGTTAGGATCTCTGTAAAATGGAATCTTCAGCATTGTCTAGCAGAGGTAGGAGGAGTTGCAGTGAAAGCTTCCTCAGTAAGTGTGCCAGTCTTCTCAACCAGCCACAGCCAGGATCTCTGCAGCCTGCTTTTCCTGCTCAGTTCTGGAAAAGCCTGCAGATCTGCCAGCACTATTGTGCAGAGAGGAGTGATCTACAGCCTGTTACGGATGGAGAAAGAGAAAATACCATCAAGCCTGAGCCGTGGGCAAGGACATTCAGGAGCAGTATCTATGGAAATTCAAAGTAATGTAACTAGTATTAGCAAGAGGCAATACTAGTTGCAGATTTCTCAGGGGGCATTGGACTTAATAAATGGGCTTTGGTCATAGCTGGTCACCTGTCAATGTAGACACCTGCAGTTATCCCATTTTCCACTGGAGGAAGCTGCTTTGTCTTGCAAATGGATGTTCAGAAGGAGCTGAGTTTGGGATTTTTTTGTCATTCATTGCACTCATCTAAGCCCTTGCCTAGTAAGGTAGAATCCATATTTACTTGCAAATTTCTGTTTGTTGCTACACATGAAATTATTAAATAATCTAAAAATAATTTCTAGATTTCCCCCCATTTCCCAGTGGCTCCCTGTTCTCTTGGAAACTGAGCAGCCCACTCATAACAGCCAAAATAGGAGGAACGCAATGGGTTCAGGAGTGCAGGAAGGTAGGATGGGTAAAGGCAGTAGGTGAGACAGAGCAGTAAGCAGGTTATTTGAGAAGAATGTACTTGGAGGGTTTCCTGCTTCATTAAACTTAATCAGAGCAGTGTTGTTTTCAGGCTGTTTTCAGCAGCAGTGAAAACTGAATGGCAGCAGATGGCAGAGAGGCATGTGACCGCCTACATGCTGGAAAAATAGCTTACCAGCCAGTGTGTGCATGTACCATGGGTGGCAAAGCACATGTGCCTGTTGGGACAAGGAACAAGTTGGAAGTCTTTAACACAGCCAATGGATTTAGGAAGCCCACAGTGCCGGCTTCGAACCACACAGGGGGGAAAAAGCCAGTGCAGTGCCCTAGCTGATGGTGAGTTGAGAGCTGTTTGGCTGAGCACTGATGTGTGCTCCATGACAGCAAGAATTGGAGTTCAAAAGGAATGTGTTGGAGATGTCTGTCATCAGAGGCTGTCAAATACCTGCTGGGTACATTCACAGTAACTTCCCTTACTCTAATGGACCTGGACCTGTGTTTGTGTATGCCATGTTTGACATGGGAGAGCCAGTGCTTCTGCTGGAAGTTCTTCCCATAGCCAGTCATCTTCAGTGCTGTCCTTAACCTGAATAGCTTTGAGTCATACCTATGGCAATTCTTGTGCTGCCTTGTCAGTGCTAACACAGCACATGAGCATGACACCAAGAGGGAGAGCTGCAAGGAAAAATAATTGTTATTCCTTTGCAGGAGGTTGGTTTGTGTGCTGGAGTGTTGGGCCTCCTTGCTTCTCTGGGTCTGGCAAGAGTAGCAAGCTTCCTGCAGTGCATTCCTGGTGGACTTGGTGGGTTTACTCATGCTGGAGGAGGCTGTACTCCCTCAGTCCATCATCTGATTGAGTCTGCTGCTTTAGCCCATCACAGGCCCTGAAAACTATGATGAAATCATATGATGAAATGTCTTTGTGAGACTCATGCTACAGTGATTGACACCTTAAATGACATTACCTGTGATAATACTGTTGGGGCATGTTTCTGTAACCCTCTCAAGACCTGCCATCATGCTGCTTTTTAGGTCTGTGATGCGGCTGTCGGTTTTTAAGCATAGGGGCTTGTAGGCAGAGAGGGTATCTGTCATTACAGTCATGGATTTTACATGCACAGAAGTTTCTCTGCTTAATTTCTTTCCCCCAGCTATATCATTTGCTCTCAGAAAAGATAATCTGTCTGCGACACTTGTGTTTCAGGTGCCACTGACCTATATTGTCCCATGTGGAACTACAGAGTGGCTGAGTTTAGAAGGTAGGTCTGTAGAGCAGCTAGTCCAACCTCTCTGCGCAAAATGTGGTCAGCTAGAGCAGATTGCCTAGGATTGTGTCCAGTCAGATTTTTAGTATCTCTGTCTAGTTCCTTGGATGTCTTTAACACAGTAAAATTCGAGCATTTTGTGCAGGAAAAACAACACACTGTCTCTTTTGAAGTCCTTGCCTCTATCCAGGTCCTCCATCTTTGTATTACATCTAGATATTTCCCAGTCTCTTAACTCTGTCACCCCAGAGAAGTTACTTAGGCAGGTATAAGGTTGTGTATCTGAAAATTGAAGTTTCACATTTGTGCTTGAGCCCTAACTTTAATCAGGTATGTTCTATGAAACATGGTGAACTTCTAAGCTTCAATTTGAATGTGAGGAGACAGTTCTGCCCTCTTTTCCTTTCTGGTAAGGAAGCCTAGGATGTTCTAGCAAGATGATCAGAGGTTCACTAGGTTTCAAGCCTGTGATCAGTAACAAGCATTTGTTTACATGTGCAGAATTTCCTTCCCCTTGAATCACTCTCCTTCTCTCAGCAGCTGGTGACAGTTAAGTAACAACTATATTTGTAGTCTACAAGATTAGGATTTTTTTACTCAGTTGGCTGAACAGTTAATTGTGGTATAGGCTTCATGTGATCCACAAGCTCTGTAAGAATCCAGCATGTCCCAGAGTCTGTAATGTGAGCCAGTACTCAGCAGTGTAGATGTGTGTGTGAATACACCCCCATATTTTAGAAGGACTAATACAGACTGAAGAGGAGCAGGAGAACATTCATTTAATCATTTTTGCTTTGTTAGACAGCATGTCTGAGTTTTTTGTGGACTTGTTTTCCAGGAACTGATAGAAGAATATTCAGAGAATAAGTCAGTATTCTCATCCTGTACACATTCCCATTTTTAGGCTTGTTGAATTGATTTCCCATTTCAGTAGTGGATGTAAGATTAGGATGTAAGGGGTAATGGCTTTAACCTGCAAGAGGGAAGACTGAGATGAGCTCTTAGGCAGAAGTTCTTCCCTGTGAGGGTGGCGAGGCCCTGGCACAGGTTGCCCAGAGAAGCTGTGGCTGCCCCATCCCTGGCAGTGTTCAAGGCCAGGTTGGATGGGGCTTGGAGCAACCTGGTCTAGTGGAAGGTGTCCCTGCCCATGGCAGGGGGTTGGAACTGGATGAGCTTTAGGTCCTTTCGAACCCAAACCAGTCTGGGATTCAGGTTAAAGGAGATAAAAGCAGTGGTATAAAGTGACAAATGAGTAAGAATATTAGAATGGCAAAGGATGGATATTTACAGTTCTCTGTGGGCCTTTGCTTTTAAAAGACTGCCCAGGCTTAAAGTTTCCAACAGCTCTGCCCCTGGATTTTATTTCTTTGAGAATATTGTGCAAATAGCCTTTAGGTTATTCTTAAGCTGACTGTACTGCGTGTGCTATCCTTTGGTATTACCATCATGCATTGTGGTGAGGATCATGTGGCACTTGCTCATAGAGCTGGGTGAGTCAAGATGAAGAAAGAGGGCATATCACCTCAAGAAGACATTTGATTCTTTGGGGAAGAGTAGAAAGAGCTGATGTATTTTGAGGAAGAGTAATGAAGAGTTCATTGGAAGAGTCTTGTCATCTTCCACTGTTTCCTTTCCCAGCTGTTTGAAAAAGGCAGTGTTACCACAGTGTTAGTGAGCACAGGTACTACATCTCCTGCAGCTAAGCTGGTGCTGAGCTTTAGTCTGAAGTTTTGCCACCTGCTTATTGCAGTCATTGTCATTACCTGCTTACTCTTTCACAGCTAAGATTAGGAGGGTCATAGGATCTGTATCATACCTGCCATGTCAAATTGTTCCAGTGCTTCTGTCTTTGACTTTGGTTGTTGAGCACCACTTCATTTGTAGTAGGCTTTACAGACATCCAAAAGGCATAGCCAGGGTAAAAGCAGAAGAAAACAACCATAAACAAGTAAGCAACCTCTTGATGTAAGCAAAGTCAGTATGGTATCATCCTCACAGCTAGCCATGCCTACCAGTGCTGCTTTGCTGGTTCTCCCTTCTCCGCAGTCTGTCCTCCCAGCTCTCCTCTTCAGTGGTGCTGTCCAGCCTGTGATAAATGGGAATCTGTTTAACTGAGGGGAGTTTTTGATCACTGTGTTCTCTGTACTCTTCTCAAAGTGTTACCAGATCTGGAGCTGTATTCCTGCCAACCTGTTAAGGTGAGCAGAAGTGACCTCAGGAGTATTCAAACTATGAAACTGCAAACATTTAACTTAGGTGACCTGGGAGAGAGGTGTGATTTGGAGCACTGAAGGTAGGAGCAAAAATAAAATGCCTAAAATAACCTCAGTTAATGGTGTGATTAACCATACAGCACCTGTGCAAAATGTGGGTTAGCCAACAAAATTCCCAGGCATCAGATTTAAAGAGGAACAGCACTCACAGACCACATCATTTAACTGTGAATTTCTGCAAATAACCTGGAAACCAAATGTATTAATTGCTTTCTAAAGGGTTAAATGAACTTATAGAAGCTGGGGCCATGACAGGCTCTTAAACACTTTTGTCCCTGAATCCCAGAAACCAAAAGGACAGCTGATTTGTCCTACATGTGCTTAGTTTAAAAAACATAGAACACACTCCAAAAAAGTTACCTTGTGCATCCACGTCTTGGATTTGGACTGAAAAATACTTTTCAATGTCCCTTTAAAAACTGAAAGAGTTAAAAGTAGACTATTTCACAGGCTGAATGGAGGCAGGACATCTCAGGTGGGCTGAACATTTAGCCTTTGCAGCTCTGCTCAAAAAGGAAGAGTTTTCCAAACCCTGCCAAACATAGAAAGTGAACTCACAGGTAAACCAAGAGAGCCATTTGTTTCATCTTGCCTTCCTTCTGACAAACCAGGTTTCTAGATGTTCTGGCCACCGGCATGGTTGCTCGCTATCCAAACATCAGTAGTGAGCAATGATAGCAGCATTCAGAGTGACAGATTTACTGCCAGTCATATATCTGTCTTCAGGCCTGAGACAGCTGAAGGGCTCTATGGAAAATGTTGGTGCATTGCAGAGGTCCCCTGAAAGAGCGCACAGGCCTGCAGCAAGATGTGGAGCCAAGGGGTTAAACCCCTTGAGGAACCATTACAAGCCTGAAGGTAATGTCCAAGACATGATGATGACTCCTTTCTTCCAGCTGGCCAAAGGTACTGCTTCTTGAGACTGATGAGGTAGGACTGACCTTTCAGAGTTTGGGAGCTTGTGCTAAGATAGTAATATTTAATATTTAGCTCTTTTCAGATTCCTGGTCTTTGATGTATAGAAGGGTAGTATTATGGTCAAGGCTTAGGAGTTCTGGGTTCTATTCCCCACTTTTCCACTTCAGCTTGGGTATTACTGTAGGCTTTATTTTGCAGAACATTTGGAGGCTGCCATCAAGAACAGGTTCATGAAGAGAACAGCATGTTCTCCCCAGATGAAGGGCCATTTGGTCATTAGCAAGCATATGCAAGGTTTCTCATGGGGCACCTACACAGGCTTTGAATTCATGGGAAGACAGTTGGGAGCACACTGCTCCTGGGAGACACAACTTTAGCTTGTCCTCTGAAAATGGAGCCAATTTATCCATATGTAAGAGGGCCTTAAGGAAAAGGTTGTATTGGGCTGCAAGAGGAGAAGGAAAAAAGGCTCATCTACGCTTTTCAGCTCTTCAAAAATCAGATGAGGAAAGTGAATGACCAGGACTTAATGAAAGCATGTGTGCAGAGGCAAAGACAAGAGCTGCCAATTAATATGAAGTGGTGGAGGGAGTATAACATGACTAGGACAGAAGGGAAATGACACAAGTTCTTAGTGAGAAAATAGAGAGTATGCCTATGGCACATCAAATAGAGAAAGCTGGTGTGGACATACAAGAGATGATGCCTTGGCAGAGACACCAAGATAAGGCATCAGTGTAAAGGCAACAGGTGGCAATCAAAAGACTCTTGATTTGGCTCAGAACTGGTAAGAAGCAATTAAAGAGTAGAACTGGCACTGGGGCTTCCAGCAGGAACTGAAAGAAAACAAAGCAACGTGAGTATAGAGAGGGCCAGAGGACTGTGGAGGATAGAGTTGGGTAGTAAACTGGAAAAGCAGATGAATATGAAATGTAAACAAGAAGGAAGAATGAGAGGGGATGTATTTCAGGACAGCAAGCCAGAGAGGACTGTAAGTCCACCAGTATATAATATAAATAAATAAAAAAAAAATGCTGGGTTCATCAGGAATGAAAGAGAGAAGTCATAAGATAAACTTGAGAAGTCATAGAATAACAGTGGTGGAAGGAGGTCAGGAGTAGCTAATTGAATTTCCCCAGGCTGAACAAAGAGGGCTAAAGGTCATCTCTGTAAAGGACAACTTGGGCAGAGAGCTGTTAAGTCCAGAGAACTTGCTGGATGGAGAGAGCAGGGCAAGCCCAGAGTGTTGACAAGGGAACAGCAGGAGTGACCAAGACATAACTCAGGAGAATCACAAAAAAGTGATGAAAAATTCTATAGTTAGTGAAACTTTCCATCAGAGATGCAGGAGCTGTTGTGTGGATACTTTTAGCACAAAGCAAGTGTGGAGGTATGGTGTTCGTTTAAATCACTCTCAAGTCACTTCTGCTTTCCAACCAGCATGTGCCTTGGCTCAGCTGACTGGTAGAGCATTCAGATGCAGTAAGTTGATCTCTTGTAAGCCTGAGGAAGGATGGAGCAAAACCACCACTGGCTGTGTCCAGTGGCAGTAGTGCATCCATGGGTGCCACTTCTTAGCAGATGCCCTTTTAGATTTATTATAGAATCATAGAATCCCAGACTGGTTTGGGTTGGAAGGGACCATAAAGCTCATACAGTTCCAAGCCCCTGCCACAGGCAGGGACACCTTCCACTAGACCAGGTTGCTCCAAGCCCCGTCCAACCTGGCCTTGAACACTGCCAGGGATGGGGCAGCCACAGCTTCTCTGGGCACCCTGTGCCAGCGCCTCAGCACCCTCACAGGGAAGAACTTCTGCCTAAGAGCTCATCTCAGTCTCCCCTCTGTCAGGTTAAAGCCATTCCCCCTTGTCCTGTCTCTACAGGCCCTTGTCCAAAGCCACTCTCCAGGTTTCTTGTAGCCCCTTTAGGCACTGGAAGTTGCTCTAAGGTCTGCCTGGAAGCACAGCTTTGTTCAGCCAGTGGAGGCTACTCCTGCCCTTCTCCTTCCATCACTATTATCCCATTTAGAAAGCCCAAGTTCATGATGGCTGGGTCAACTAGTTTGCTATACCCTACCGAGTACGAGGAAAGTGTCCGTGCTCTGTGCTTGCCTGGCAGTGGGTACTGCTGTGGTTCTCCTGTAGATGTTGCACTGGGTGGGGGAGCTGGTTGATTTTGAGTTCAGCACCAGCAGTGTGTCAGACACTCTGGTCCACTCTTCCTGTCTGCTTTTGTTCAGCTTTGCATCAAAGTAGTTGATTTTTCCACTGAAGGGTGTTTTCAGGAAACCCATAGCTCTTGTTTGGAAAAACCTTGGTGAACTGTCTGTTGCAGGAAGCCTGTCTTTGTCCAAGCATCACCCTTGCATGCTGCTGCCTCCTGCCCACTCCAGTGGTGTACATGGGGCGCATGGCCTCTGAGCAGGAGCCAGGGCTCTGGGTCTCCTGCTCCCAACAGCAAGTTGCTGCGGCACATGGACTGCCTGACACAGACTGTATAGAGTTACTGTCAGGCCCCTGCAGGAACGCAGGGCTGTACCAGTATGACCTGTTCAGATACCCCAACTGAGAGCAGGAGCTGTTGGCAGCCTCTAAACTGGAGAGGTCAAGTTAATGCCACAGCACGCTTTTGCCAGAAAGAAGGCTTCTGGAATTGCAGTCTGGGAGCTAACTGGATATGTTTTCCCCATCTGTTCTGTATTTTTCCATTCCTTTGATTGTTCCTTCTCACCCACCAGCCCTAAGCTGCTGGAATAACATCAGGGTTTGGATACTGGAGGGCAGTAATGGAAGTGGAGCACAGATGAGCCAATCTTTCCACTGCAAGGCTCAGATGATCCCTTCAGGTTCTTTAAACCCTGACAAAGTTCAGGAGGGGAGGCAGCACTCAGAAAGGAGCCCACATAGCAGCTCCACAGTAATTCTTGCCTGCATGGAGGCCTGCACCTTGAACAGGGATTTGTCAGCTCGGAGGTCAGGTCCTGCTCAGCTGCTCAGGCAGCTTGTACTTGACTCTTGCCCAGGACTTACAGTGATAACTTGCATTTGAATTAAATTAAATCAGACTTTTGTTACTTTCTCCTTATGAGTGTAAAAAAAAAAAAAAAAGAAAAAGAAAGGGGGGGGGTGGTCTTTACTCTGATTTTTTAAAGCTTCTTTTAATTTTTTTCTAATTTTTTCTTCATATTTAGAATCATATGCCACATCATGGACTCTGTGGTGTGATTTTCTTTGTTAACCCAAATAACAAAGCACTAAATACTCTAGCACCTGTGGGATCAATGTAATCAGTGTTTCCCCTGGTAAACTCTTTGAACCAACACCTAGGGAAATTCATAACATCATTTCACCCCATTTCCTTTCCTAATTCACCTTTTTCTATTGTTGCTGAATTGAAAAGATTAGAAAATGGCATCTGATCTTTTCAGGTATTGGCATTCATCATTCAGCTGGTATTAGGAAAGCCTCCTCTGGTCCAAGTCAGCAGAGGAAGTAGATTCCTGATCCATTCTTTTGGTGCAGGAGGGTGAGATCCAGCTCCTGAAGATGTGAAGGTGCCTGCGGGCAGCTCTAGGGTGCAGCTGCACATCTTTGTCTGGGTTTGCAGTGCCAGTGGCTGTGTTTCAGTAGGACTTAAGCCTTTTGTATACACAAATCTCTAGTAATTTCACGGATCATGGAATACCAGGTTGGAAGGAACCTCAAGGTTCATCTGCTCCAACCTTTCTAGGCACCCTAGATTGGGTGTCCCAGCACCTTGTCCAGACAGATCTTGAAAGAGTCCAGTGTTGGGGAGTCCAGCACGTCACTGCTTGCTCCACACCTACCACTGGTGATAGGGGCAGGTCTGGGGGCAGCGTCGTTCGTTGTTGTTTCTCTGTGTGCATGTCAGTCCTGTTAGTGGTGGCTTTCAGGATGAACAGTGGCTGTTCTTGTTCTTTAACCCAAACTCTGGAGCAAACACTGTCTATTTGCACTTACCTGAATGTTCCTTTTTTAAGGGAGAAAAAAAAAAAACAACCCTGAGGAGGACTTAGCTCTTGAGATGGTTGCATAGCAGCATAATTGAAGGGCTTGCACTGGCTGGGATGGACACCACTCTGCTGGGTGGAGTGGCTGAAGACATCAGGGGCTGGTGCTGAGAGCAGGAGGGCAGCAGTTTGGTGGCCATGGTGTTAATCACAGCAATGACCAGGAAAGCCTCAGCGCTTCTGATTCCTCTGTCAGAACAAAAGGGCAGGTCGAGGGGGCACCCACCTGAGCCTGTTACTCTTGTTTTGTTTCTGAACAGGAGAAAACCACTCCTCCTGGAAGCACTGAGAATATTGTGGAAGAGATTGGTGAGTTGGGCCAAGCCCTAAGATTATGGCTGGATAAATCTTCTCCCATGCAGACATTTGCTTTTCCATGTCAGCCAGGAGTGACGGGGAAAACACCTCTGACTTTGTCATCTTGTGCACCAATATCTGTACACCCAGACAAATAGGTTCCTTCTTATCACCTTCAGTCCAGCTGTGAGCACTGTGCATTATCTGCCAGGCAAGTGGGCATTTCCCTGCTGATAGTTTTTGAAGGAAAGAAGGGAAATCAAGTCAGGAGACATCTTTGGGTATTGGTTTCATGAGAGACCATTGTCCTGAACACTGTAGCTCTAAGCCTTAGAGCCCAGGAGATGAGTTGTTAGTGGGTAAAGGGGGGTTTACCAGGAGGAAGTGGGGAGTTCATGCTCATCCCAGCCCTTCCATAGGCAGTGGCTTTCAGAACTGCTCTCGACAAAATGTCGCTGACAATTACTCTTGATGGCAGCTTTTGGGAACTTTTGTTGCTTCTATCCACATCTTAACAAGCATTTTTGACCAAACCCCAAATAATTAAATCCATGCTTTGTTTTACAATAAATCTTCCATTGCCAACATTTGATGTGACCAGCTCTACAGCCATTTAGTATTGTGCTGCAGTGTTTAGTATAGTGCTGAAGGGAAGGAAGCCCCTCTAATTTTAGTTTCCTCTTTATCACCTGCAGGTAAAGCTGCTTTACCCACTTCCTTACCCTGCAGTCCTGCAAATTTATGTTTGGAAATCACAGTTTATTTATATGCCTCCTTATTGTGCTCAATGCACACACATATTTATCGTAAGTCACAATGGACTGTGTGACACAAACAGCACAAGGCCAGACCTTCAGCTGCACCAGCTGGTGAGGAAGAGACTGAACAACCACGAGCTGATGGCAGTTCTCCAAAAGGGGAGGGATTTTTGGTTTGGCCATTTGGTTTTGTGCTTCCCTGAGCTGTTGGAACCTATGTGGGAAATGCAGCAGGTGATGTGCCTCCTAGGAGAGCAGGACAGATAGCTTCAGGTATTGAAAGAAGATGTGCTGCCTTCATATGTGTAAGGCCAGCCTTGTTGGCCAGTGTGGAGAAGAGGGAGACCACAAGGATGTCAATGAAGTCATTTGGTCTCCTGCACTGTGCAGCAGTCGTGGTATTCAGAAGGTCAGTTTGCTGGGTTTCCAAACACACCACCCTAAAAAAGCACCAAATTTAAGAAGTTTATTAAACATGAGGGGATAAAGACATTTTCAACTGAGAAAAGAAGGAGGGCTGCAATACAGGTTTTGTGAACTTTTACACACTGTCCACCACTCAGGAGTGCCATTCCTCACCCCATGGTGCTCATGCCCCACCACCAGCTATTCTCGGGCAGTCTCCTGCGAGGAGCTGCATCGACAGAGATTTATCTTTCTTTGTCCTGCTTCCAGAGCAAGCGGTTCAGGAGACAGTAGCCACAGATCTGTATGTGAGAAGAAGACAGCACCCGACTGCTTCCAGGAGATACCGTGAGGGTTACCGGTAAACACAGCTTTCCATGGGCATCTTGTTTTGGCTGTAGCACTCCTTGCATCCTTCTTCTTTTCTTTTCCTGCTCTTCTGGATTCTGTTTCTGCTGATCTCAGCTGTGTCCTTACCAGGTAGGGTGAGAGGACAACTATTGACAGCTCCTCATAGTGCTGGTGGCTCCCTGTGGGAGGTGTGCAGCGGCTCAGGGATAGGAGGGGACTACGGATGAGTGAAGTTGTGAAGATGAGGGATGTGGATGATCACAAGATGGTTCTGGGGTACCTTCCCCTGTTAATATGGGCTAGAAGCTTTGGCCGTGTGGGAGGAGAAGAGCTGAGGAAGAGTTGGCATAGTTTTCTTCCTTGACATGGGACAGTGAAGTGTTGTGAGTAGCCTGAATTATCTGACATGTCAGCAAAAGCCCTACCTGGCTTCACCCACCTCTGTGTGTGTGATGGGGCAGTGTCTTGTCTTGGGAACCTCTGTGGAAATGGAGAGGCCTTTCCCAGTGCATGGCCTCAGGGTGGCAGCTAAGCCCTTCATGGAGCCCACAGCATCTTGATGGGCTGCAGTGGCCATGCCAAGTGAGATCTGGAGGCAACACTGCAGCTTGGTCTTGCATTGTCCAAGCTGTCCTCCGTCGCTGTGCAGGGACAGTGGGGGCTACACCTCTGAGGTGGAAAGGAAAGGTTTTATTTCTGTTGATGAGCCTTTTCACTGCAGAGACTCAAATTGAGCCATGCTGATGGACCATAGCTCTACAGCCTTGTTACAGCAGACTGAGTCCAGCTCCAAAGTGGACCTAAGTGACAGGAAAGGGAGAAATGGCACCTATGGAAACTCAGTATGGGCTCCTACAGCAGCTGGCTGTCCAGCTTCTGCCCACTGCAGGGAAAGGAAGAAAACAAGGGGGATGTAAGGTTTATGTAGGTTTTCTTTCTTTTCCATTTCAGTGGTCAATGTTTACACAGTCTGAGAGTGGTCCTATCATCTATAGCGTGGGGGACCTTAGTTCCACTCCTTGTAGTGGTGCTCTTTGTCTAACATAATGCACGGTGTGTAGACAAATGTATCTGCATGCACAGCTATGTGGGTATGTATTTGTCCAGCACATCCTCTGCCATTTCCACTTTCTCCAGTGCATGTTAAACATTTGCGCTGGTTCCGTGAACTGAAGCATGGTTGAAGATAGTTCATGTAAATACACTTATATTGTTAGGTATCGGGGGGGGATACCAATATTTGTGATGCATTAGCTGTGTACAATAGGTCATATAGAGAATACATTGTGTGTGTGGTATGGGGATGTAATGACAGAGTTTAACATCACTTTGGCTCTGCAAGATAGGGCATGCTCTGTCATGGTAATTTAGAGGTGACCGAGGGTCTCTAAGCATCAGGTTATGTTGGCAGCTGAAATAATCTTCCTCAGACATGAAAAGCATCTGCTGTTTTACAGTTAGAGCCTTTTCCTCAGAAGCTTCACCAGTGCAAGGTCTGTTCAGAGGAAGATGGGGAGTGGGGAGGAGGGATGTTCATGCTACATAGGTGTGGGACCCTGGTTGATCATGTCAGCAACCATCAATCGTGTCAAGGGGAAGGCAGCTTGGTGAGACCCACAAAGCCATGTTGTGGTGACAGGTCTGGGTCTCAAGGGAGCAAGGAGCCCTGCCACTCCGCATGGAAATGTTCACCCCGTGTCCAGGACCGGGCAGATGTTTAGGCAGCTTCCCCATTTTGCCTTGAGTGCATAGTACTTAAGGGAAGTAGATTCAGAGAGCCCATCTCCCTGGAGCTGATGATCAGGGAAGAAGATGTCCTTTTCTATCAGAGTTGCATGTAGCTGAAAGCAAGAACTCCTCATACTTCCAAGTGTCAGAGGTTATGTGCATGTTTTGACGCCCTTTGAAGTATGTGCAAACATTCAAGCACTCGCTGGGCAAACAGTGTCAGCATTTCATAGCTGGGATGCTCCTCGAGAGTGGGCACTGGGCCTCTGCATGCCGGAAGGGCCTTTGACAATCTGATCTGCTGCGGCTGCTGGTTTGCTCATCTGTACTCTGTCACAGCTCATTCTGGTATGAAGTCCAGCTTAGGGCGCTGAAGCTATTTGGTCTTTGCACCATTGCAAAGAAGAGGAGCATTTGGGCTGTAGCCATAGGTGTGCAAAGAGCTCTGCAACTGGTTGACCACAAGCTGCTCTGCTCTCCCCAGCAACCTTGGTTTGAATTGCTGCATCCTCAGCCTATGAGCAGCATCTGCAGGTCCCACCTGCAAGCACTGGGCTGACAACCACTGCTTCACCCTGGTGAAAGTGTCCTTCCTCCCAGGGGTGATGGCACTGTTCAGTTTCTCCTCTTGCTTCAAGATGGCATTGTCACCTCCCCACTGACTGCCTGTGTGTTTTGGTTTTGTTCTTTTCTTGCAGGCCTGAAACAGCCACTCAGCCTGAGACTGATACTGCTTAGTGCAGTTATTGGTAAGTGTCCCCCCATCATTCACTGCCTGTTTTCTGTAGCTCACTCAGACTGTAGGGGTTAGGAGGCCACAGCTTGTGACACACATCTGTGGGTGGTCTGTCTTGTCTATCCATCATGTCCACAGATCAAGAAACTGCAGAGCACAGGGTCTGAAGTCCTGAACTTTGTATTGCACCAGCAGTCCCAGTGGGCTTAAGAGTCCCACTGAATGCCTCTCCCTGCCTTGCTTGTCCCTGTCTGAATGCTGCCAGAGAGGAGGACTAAGTTTGAACCCCTCTGCCTGCACTGCCCACCACCACAGGGCTCCTGCCTCAGCCTCTTGTTCATGTGGTTCGCATGGGTATGATCTGTTCACCAGGTTGAGACTCTCTTGGTGCTGCCAAGACTCAGCCTGGACCTCTGTAAGAGATGCAGAGCTGGCAGAAGCACTGCTGGTCTCAAGGCTTTCCAGAGCCACTTGGATCAGCAATCAATAAATGGTCTTTGCCACCAGTTCTCTTCCCTGTGAAGGTGCTGAGGCACTGGCACAGGTTGCCCAGAGAAGCTGTGGCTGCCCCATCCCTGGCAGTGTTTGAGGCGAGCTTGGACAGGGCTTGGAGCAACCTGATCTAGTGGAAGGTGTCCCTGCCCATGGCAGGGGGTTGGAACTGGATGAGCTTTAAGGTCCCTTCCAACTCAAACCATTCCATGATTCTGAGATTATTGTCATCTGCCCTGAACTGAAGCTGGCCCTGAGTAGACACTTGCCTTCCATGAGGGCATGGTCTGTCAGTGCTTGCTCCTGCTGCTCCTCCGAGTCTTTGTCTACATCCCACTCCTGTGATCTTCAGCCAGATCTCATTCCTTTTTCACTTCTGTTCCCTGACAGCTCCAGTTTTCACGGTGTGTAGCAGCAGCTTGCGGAACTAGTGTCATCGCAGCCTTCCCAGAGGAGACCTAGCATGAACCAAGGGGTTTGGTGGGGTGGGATCTGGGCATCATTTGGCGTGTACCTGGGTGAGGGGATCACTTGACATTGTAATTCTGTTGCAGCTAAGACAAAAAGCTTTCCCTGTGTTGAGGCCAGGTGAGGTACATTTGCTGTTTCTTGAGAATAAGCATCCCATCATGCTTGTACAGCTGCAGTCTTCCTTCGCCATATGTTCACTGGCTGAAGACAGGCTGCTCTCCTGCTCCTCTCAGCAGCCATGGCTTCTCCCCCAGCTGGTGGCCCTGGTCAGCACCAAGCAGCACTGAGAGTAAAGGCATTGACTAGAAAGAGAAAGCGGTATCTCAAGAAAAACTGAATGGCCTGTCCTGGCCAGCTTCTTTGAGCACATCAGCGCAGCAAGTGCCTGTCTCAAGCCATGTGGAGTCCAGAGCTATCCCATGACCCAAGAACTGCTGGCATTTCTAGCTAGTGGCTGCCTGTCTTGACCCTTCTGGCTACAAGGCGATAGGGTTTGTACAGTGGTGGAACCACAGGGCTGGATATGCGTCCTACTGTCAGGGCCCAGCCCAAAGCCATAACCTGTGGCTTCAGTTCACGTCTGTGAGCTTTTAAGCTTTAGCAAAGCGAGAGCATGCTGGGGCTGAGCACTGGCATGTGTCCTTCTTTAGAGCACTTTTTACCCTGTTCAATGGCTTTCCAAAGCTCCCTCCCACATGGCAGCACTTGGAAGTCAGAAGAGTTGGATGGCACTGGTGATACTGGGTGGCAGAGGGCAGAAGCTTGGTGGGGTAGAAGAGCCAGTACAGCTGGTACAAATGCTTTGGGCTGTGGATCCATCCCATCGAGCCTGCTAATCCCCATCGGTGGCTTTTTCAGCCCCTTTTTTGTGCCATGTAAAGTCTGACCCCAAAGCAGCCTCAGTTCATCAGCCTGGCTCTTCATGTCCTCAGGCTTTTTGCCTTTGTGACTTGGCAGAGGGGGAGGAGAGCCTTCCAGAAGGCTAGTACTCCTCTGGAATAGACTTGGAGGCAGCAGTAGGCTCTTCTTTGCTCCCAGATCTCCTTGCCTTTTCTGGCCTGAGTTGTAAGTCCTGTGGAAATCCTAAACCCCTTATCTGCATGGGAGGTGAGAAACCCCCCTGGCTGGGCTAGGATGCTCTGCCACTTAAACACCCCTGCAGCTGGGATGGCAGAAAGGAACACAAAGAAGCATTTCCTAACTGCTCCGCACTCATTGTCCTTTGAGTGGGACATGTAGCAGTGGGACCCCACAGGAAGCACAATAAGTGTGGTCTGCCAGGAAAAGGAAAACAAAACAACTCTCGGCAGATCTCCCTCATGGCCATTACAGGCAGTGACTGTGGAAGGAACAAATTTCAAGTGGATAAATAGTAAGGATTTCCTCAGGATTGTGAATGCAGGGGAGCAGCATAAAGGTGCTGAAAATAGTCTACAGGTAGACAATAACCACTCATCCTTGAGAGATGCCAGGATGAGAGCTCCTGGAGCAGGGGTGCATTCAGCAGGAAGGTAAAGGCCACGCTCTCACCCGGGCAGCAGATCCCTTGGAGGGGCAGCATCCCTCAGAGCCTGGCTCAGGACCGTCTCCTGGATCCCATGCAACAGGATAGGTCGCATGTTTTTGTTCCTTGTGTTCTAATCCTGTGTCAGTCATCCTGTGCTTGGTGCTGTCTTTTCAGGTGGCCAAAGCTACCTACCAGCCCTTTGCAGAGGGGGAAGGGGATGGGGGAAGGCTGCAGCTCATCTAACTATGCCCCTGTGGTCTCCCCAGGTCCTGCTATTGGGACCTATATCTGGGCAGCATCTCCTGGCTGGGTGCCGCAGAACCCACCTGGGGACCTCGCATCTTGCCCCTTGATGGGTTCATCCCCAGCAGGAAATGGCTTGTGTCTCTCAGCCTGCAAGGGACAGGTCAGCAGCTCCGAAAGCACTTTGTTAGAAGCAGCGGGGAGGACTCCAGCTCCAGGAGGGCAGCACTTGTCAGACTTGCTCTTGCTTTGCAGCAGCAGCTTTTGAGGCAGCACAATGTACCGCAACATAGAGAAGTGATAAAAATCCTGTTGACTGCAGGGCAGGAGCTTAGAGACGTCTCTGTGGTGGAAGCAGAGCAGAGGTTTGGGCAGCACTTCTGAGGGATGGGGGTGCTGGTGCAGGCTGGGGCATGCTGGATCCAGGATGTCAGGATCGCTGCAGATGCGGCTGCAGCGATAGCTCACGCCTGTGTGTGCTGCAGGGACAGCTTGTTCCTTGGACAAAGCAGTTGGAGTGAAACCAATAAAACTGAGCTCTCTGTGCCTGCATTAATCAGCGAGCTTGGCCTCATTCCACGTCACTTTATCTCATGGAATCAACTAGGTTGGAAAAGACATTTAAGCTCGTCAAGTGCAACTGTTCCCCAGCACTGCAAAGGCCACCACTAAACCATGTCACTGAGGGCTTCATCTACACAGTTTGTGAACATTTCCAGGGATGGTGACTCCACCACTGCCCTGGGCAGCCTGTTCCAATGCCTGAGCACCCTCTCAGTAAAGAAATTGTTCCTAATATCCAGTCTAAACCTCTTCTGGCACAGCTTGAGGCCATCTTCTCTTGTTCTATCACTTGATCCTTGGCAACAGACAGACCCCACCTCACTACAACCTCCTTTCAGATAGTTATAGTGAGTGATGAGGTCCCGCTGAGCCTTCTCTTCTCCAGACTAAACCCCCAGTTCCCTCAGCTGTTCCTCATCACACCTGTGCTCCAGACCCTTCACCAGCTCCATTGCCTTTCTCTGGACCCACTCCAGCATCTTAATGTCTCTCTTGTAGTGAGGGGCCCAGAAATGAACACAGGATTTGAGGTGCAGCCTCACCAGTGCCCAGTGCATGGGAATTGTCACTTCCCCACACCCTGTCCCTGCTCTAGGTGCCCAGTGCAGCTCAGCTGTGGCCACCTGACCAGCAGGACAGGTCACCCATGGCCATGGCTGCCTGTCTGGCCACGATGCCCAGAGCCGTGGGTTGCCCTCCACAGTCATGTGTGCTGCAGTGCAGGGTGAGCACCCACTGCCAGGCCCCCACCCCGTGATGGGGAGCACTGTGACCACATCCCTGCCACCCCCACCTGGCAGTGACAGCCCACAGTGCCCGGTCTGGCCCCAGGATAGGAGTGGTGGGGCCCTGGTGCACCGTGCTGGGCATGAACTTGGCCAAGCACCCTCAGGGGCTTTGGTGGAGAGAGTTGGTTCTGCTTGTCTCCATATACTCAGCATCAGCCCCCTCTGACCTCCTCCACCACTGCAAGTCCCACCCCAAGGTAAGACCGTTCTGCCCAGTGTTGTGGTTTAAGCCCAGCCGGTAACTCAGAACCATGCAGCCACTTGCTCATCCCGGAGGGATGGGAAAGAGAATCAAAAGAATGCAACTCCCACGGGTTGAGATAAGAACAGTCCAGTAACTAAGGTATAACACAAATCACTACTGCTACCACCAATAATAATGATAAAGGAAATAACAAGGGAAGAAAATATAAAACTAGGAA
The DNA here is from genome assembly GCF_034315485.1 of Pezoporus occidentalis. NCBI lineage: Eukaryota > Metazoa > Chordata > Aves > Psittaciformes > Psittacidae > Pezoporus > Pezoporus occidentalis. Next base: position 40,017 of record NW_026914907.1, read on the forward strand.
GGGAAGAGAAAACCAACAATAAACACAAGTGATGCACAATACAATTGCTCACCACCTGCTGACTGATACCCAGCCTGACCCAAGCAGTGATCTGGGCCTTCTGGGTGACTCCCCCCAGTTTATATACTGGGCATGACATGCTGTGGTATGGAATACCTCTTTAGCTAGTTTGGGTCTGGTGTCCTCTCTCTGCTTCCTTCCAGCTTCCTGTGCCTCTCCTCCTTGTCAGAGCATGAGACTAAGAAGTCCTTGATCAGGGTAAGCATTACTTAACAACAACTAAAAACATCGGTGTCTTATCAGCACTGTTCTCAGACTAAAGTCGAAAACACAGCACTGCACCAAGATGACGTAGGAAGGAGAAAAATTACTCTTACAGCCAAACCCAGGACACACAGGTACAGGCCATGCTCCAGCACCTGAACAAAGCAACTTCCTCTGCTGAGGGTGTGTTTTGACACAAGAAACACATGCCCTCGTGCAGCATCTCAGCCTCCCAGGTTTTCCTGCCTCAAACAAGCCCAAAAGCAGCAGATCTTATCCAGAATACATGTACGAAATCTATTCCAACAGTGAGGTGTTTTTTCCTGCAGAAGTGGTTCAGGTTTTGAGGGGCTGCATATGCTTGACCCGCAAAGGGATTTTAGGCACCAGCCATCAGTCTGAGCTTGGTGGCCACAAACAGGAGGTTCTGCCCCACCATCCCTGTGCTTCTCCTGTCTGCTGGGCAGGTTCTCATGCACTGGTCCCTGTTCCTTGCATGGGACCACATCCCATCATCTCGTGGCACAACATCGGGTCTTCTGTCCCCAGATCGCCCCTTGCTCTGCCTCCCCACAGGCTGGTGGGCTCCGGTGTGGCTGGAGAAGGCACAGATGGGAGGAAGGAGCTTTCTGGGGGTCTGGAGCAGACCCATTGCAGGCTTGACTGGGAGTTGCTGAAGTCCTGATTGTGCAATGCAGTTCCCAGCAAGGGACAAGTCAGGGCTCTGCTGGGCAAGGGTGTTTCCCCAGCAGCTCCCTACCTCCCTTTGTCATTCCAGGGCCTTGTGATTGCATCAGCAGAGCATTTCCAAGATGTGATAGCTCAGCTGAATAATCTGTGTCAAGAGGAATATGGGCTCTGCTGCCCAGCACTGAGCCCCGTGCGGGGCTCTCAGCCCAGCACTCAGCTCTGTGTGCTCACGAGTTCATCTTGCTCAAGCCTGGGGTAGGAACAGCACCGATGCTGCTCCAGAGGTGCACACCGCTGGAGCCTGCACTGAGTCACTGGGAAAGGTGGGAAACTCACACTGCCGAGACCATTCCTCCCATCCATGGGTACCAATGCCCTTGCACTGTTTGACACTTTAAACTGTTTGACACTTGGGGCTGTACCTACCCCTCACAGCGCAGCCTCTCCTCCAGGAATAACCATGGATTCCATGAAGATGTGGGGGCTGCAGGAGAACAGGCCCCTCCGGCAGAGCATTCCCCCCCCCCCCCCCCGCCCCCGCTGTGTTACTAGAGAGTGGAACACACCAGGCTGCCGAAGCACATGCAGCAGCACACATCTGGTGCAGCTGTGGGAGCAGTTGCTTTGGTAAATGGGCATTTGGCACTGAGTCCAGCCCAGATCAGGATCTCTGAGACCTCCTCCTCCTTCTGAGTCCCTGTGTCTGTAACCACACATGTCTGCTTGTGGGGAGATCCAGGGAAGGGGCACTGGGCAGTGCCATGAGCAGGTCTGGAGCAGCAGAAACTAGGAGTTGATGAGGAGAAAGAGGAAGGCTAGGCCTGCTTCTTCCAGACTGCCCCGGGAGTAGGGTCCTAGTGCAACATGGTGGGGGCTTAAAGCTGCCCAGACTAGGTGTGCTGGGGAACGCACACTGGGATTTGCTCTTCCCTGGCATCTGGACAGGCTGGGTGCTGGATCCTACACAGCAGAAGCACAGCACAGCACCTCGTGGAGGCTTCAGGGAACAGTCCCACAGGAAAGCCCCAGCACCGCACAGCCCTGCAGCTCCCAGTTCAACCACTGCAGACAGTGCAAGGAAAGACACAATGTCCTTCAGCATGGCCCTGCTGCTCATCCTGTCTGGGGAGCCTGGGGCCTGGGAGGGATGGATACAACCAATTGGTAAACACCCATCTGTCTGTGTGCTCATTTATCAAAAATCACAGAATCCCAGACTGGTTCGAGTCAGAAGGGACCTTAAAGCTCATCCAGTCACAATCCCCTGCCATGGGCAGGGACGCCTTCCACTAGACCAGGTTGCTCCAAGCCCCATCCAACCTGACCTTGAACACTGCCAGGGATGGGGCAGCCACAGCTTCTCTGGGCAACCTGTGCCAGCGCCTCAGCACCCTCACAGGGAAGAACTTCCTTTTTTGCATTTAGTCTAAATCTTCTGTCTTTTAGATTAAACTATCACCCCTTGTCTGTCCTTTAACAGACCCTACTAAAGTCTGTATCTTTCTTTTAAGCCCAGTTTAATTATTGAAGGGCTGCTCTAAGGTCTCCCCTTAAGGAGCCTTCTCTTCTCCAGGCTGAACCAGCCCAGCTCTCTCAGCCTGGCTCCAGAGCAGAGCTGCTCCAGCCCTCGCAGCATCTCCGTGGCTTCCTCTGGACTTGTCCCATCCCTCCCTTCCTCCATCTCGCCTTGAAGAAGATCCGGGCAGAGCCAGAGAAGCATCTCGGGCACGGGGCCAACTGAACGCAGGTTAGGGCGGGGCCCTTCTCTTTCTCCGCCCCGCCCTCCTCGGCACGGTCCCGGCGGGGGGCGGCAGCCAGCGGTGAGTGCTGGGGGCGGCGGGGCCGCTTGGGGCTGCTCTGTGCCGGAATCCCGCAAACCGGGCCCGGAGGGGAGGGTGCCGGGAGCCGCGGCCCCGGGGAGCACATGTGTCCGTGTGGTTTTCCCGCAGTTCTTTCCAGTTCTGGGGGTCTCCTCCCGGCCTGCGCACGCTTCTGGGCAGGAACCTCCCCCCCCTCCGTCTTCCTGCTCCTTTCTCCTACCTCCCGCTGAAGTGGGCGAAGCCTGTGGGAATTAAGCACCTCGGGATGAGGAGCAGAAGCTGGTGCAGTTCTTTCTTCTTTGGAGGCGGGGCAAGTGCAAGAGTCTGCCGTGGGGCGGGGGGGTGAGGTGGGTGGCGTTGATAGTGATTTTGGGGATGAATTGTGCCAGAAAGGGAGCAGAGACCTGTTTGATAGTGACCATTTAACAGAAGAGAGCAGCGCCGGCCCGATACTGCACAGCGGAGGTGTGAGGGGTGTGTGTGCTCCCGCATCTTCTGCAGCCTGACAGTGGAGGAACTTCAAGTGCAGGGAGGGGAAGGTGTCTGGGGACTCAGGGTCGTTTCTCCACCGGAGTCTGTTCTTTTGTGCAGTTGCCGTCAGCTTCATGCTTTGGCGATGCTGCAGTTTCTGCAATACCTGGAGTCCTGTGCCCAGCTCTGGGGCAACAACACAAGAGGGATGTGGAGCTGTTGGAGTGAGTCCAGAGGAATCCACGGAGATGCTGCGAGGGCTGGAGCAGCTCTGCTCTGGAGCCAGGCTGAGAGAGCTGGGCTGGTTCAGCCTGGAGAAGAGAAGGCTCCTTCCTTAAGGGGAGACCTTAGAGCAGCTCCAGTGCCTAAAGGGGCTACAAGAAAGCTTTGGAGAGGGGCTTTGGACAAAAGCCTGTAGGGACAGGACAAGGGGGAATGGCTTTAACCTGACAGAGGGGAGATTGGGGTGAGCTCTTAGGCAGAAGTTCTTCCCTGTGAGGGTGCTGAGGTGCTGGCACAGGTTGCCCAGAGAAGCTGTGGCTGCCCCATCCCTGGCAGTGCTCAAGGCCAGGTTGGACGGGGCTTGGAGAAACCTGGTCTAGTGGAAGGTGTCCCTGCCCATGGCAAGGGGTTGGAACTGGATGAGCTTTAAGGTCCCTTCCAACCCAAATCCATCTGTAGGCCTATGATTTCCTCCTGTTTGTGAGGAGACACTAGCAGTAGCTCAGGTGGTCATGATTAAACAGGACCACACTAGCTCTCTCACAGGCCTGGGTGTTTGTGTCTGTAGTTATAGGTTGTCATGCTGCAGTCCCACTGTAGCTGGAACTTCACCCTTTCGAGCTGCTGTGATCTTCAGATGTGATTTTAACCAGCTGGAGGATTGGGTGTTATCCATCAGCCCCACATGGATGTGGCAGGCAGGAGATGGGTCTCTGGCATCTGTGCTGGTAGTCATGCACAGGTTGGAAACCTCCTGTCTGCTCTCAGCTGGCCAAAGGTTGCAAGGAGACCATATGAACCCAGCAGGTGATGGTATGGCTGCTTCTGGAAATATCTCTGAAAATGGGAAAACAAATTTAACTTTTTGTTTCTCTTTTTCCAAACACCTCGTATCTCCAGTTCCTCCCCACATGTGCTCTGCATCTGCTGGTGCTGCAGCAGGCTGGGTGGGTTGGTCACTGTGGGGCTCAGCAGAGCTGCCCTGTCATGCATGTGACAAGAACCCAGCCAAACCGATTTGTCCTCTCTTCCCCACCCTCACCTTGATGGAGAAGGTTGTTACTATCTTCTTTAGTGCTGTTTTGTGTTAATTCCTTTGGTTGGATTCAGGGAAATAACTATTAACCACAGACACTGGACAACTCTCAATGTTTGTCCAGTCTGCTGTTAGCAGTTAGGTCAGAGGACCAGCTGAACGCCCTGCTGCTGGCATTCAGGACCTTCCTAGAGACACACAGACTTGTGAGTTTTGGCAGAAGGAACATCACAGCAGAAAGCTCCTTCTTCAAGGATATTGATGTGCCAGACTTGTCTCCAGGTACCAGTCATCATTCTTACAGGTCAGGGGATATAATGTGTTTGAAGGTGGACATGTGCATCCACCTCTCCAAGAGGAGGGAGTTGTCCCTCCCTCCATTCCCCAACTCTGGCAAAGATCCTTTCCAATTCCATTGCATCCAGTTACTAGAGCCCATGTTGCTCATTATCTGGGATAACAGCAAGCTCTGTTGTTAGAGCTGGTATTATCCAGAGTGTGGCCAGGGCTCTTCTAAGGAGTATAGAACACACAGATGATAAAAATTGGAGTCAGCATCCTAAGTACTCTGCTGAAAGTGGTCTCCCCCTAGCAGAATAGTGTGCAATCTTGTGTTGTTTCCTGTATTTGTGGCTTTCCATTGGAGATACTAGAAGGGACTGAAGAGCCTTCTGTGCAAGTGCCCAAGCTATTCATCAATGATATGAACTCAGACAACCCAGGGGGAGGGGAGGATGCAGAGTACATTGAACTCTTCTACACTGGATGGATACAACCTGACCTCCAGGGATACTGGTTGGTCCTCTACAATAGTAAAAATAGCCAGGCCTACTGGGTGTTGGACCTGTCTGGACACCACACAGATGAGCTGGGTTACTTCTTGGTGGGTAGCAGCACCATCAGCCCAGCACTCATGGTCAAGCTGCCCCCCAACACCACCCAGAATGGGGCAGACACTGTGGCTCTCTACTACAGCAACACCACCCTCGACAAGGTAAACATGGCTGTGACTGTGGGGGGGCTGGTGATCACAGTGGTTTACACATCCCAAATGCTGGAGAAGGCAACCCAGCTGCTCGCAGTGCTGGTGCCAGGGCAGAGCATCCTCTACAAAAAGAGTTCTCATAGCACTGAGGATGAGTCTCTGAGCCGCTGCCACAACCTGAGCACTAAACTCCAGAGCAGCTTCCAGCAGATGTCCTTTCTCCATCCATAGTCACAGGAGGGCAGCAATTGTGTTTTCAGTATGCCCTTTATTTGGGAAAGTGGGGCATTCTTGTGTGCCACATCTACCTCATGCCATCTGCTGGTGCTCTCACCAGGCCTCACCTCCCTGCCCCATTCACCTGCCTGTTGACGGCCAGGTGAGAGCTCCCTGCCATGTGCAGCATGGCTCGGAACCAGGAGTTCCCTCAAGACAGCTCACATGCCACCAGTGCCAGAATGAGGGAGCCTGCTTCTGAGCAGCATCCTGGACTTTCAACTTACCCTAAGCCAGATGTGGAGCCACCTCCGCAACCCTGCTTATCTGGTACCAGCTTTTGGATGTGTAGCACAGCACATCACATCCCTGAAACCAGCTTCCTGCAGGGCCAATGTGTGAAGGACATGCCTTGACCACTGGTGTGATGGATTCATGTTAAAATACATCTGAACTGTTCCTTTTAATTTCAGAATATCTAGTTTCAGATAGTCCCCTAGAAGGAATATGGATGCTTTCTCTGTACAAAGCTGGGTAAGGGAGGGCTTTGCTGCTCCACTGCTGATGCCTGCTGGGATAAGGCCAGTGCAGACGTTTGCTCAGATCCAAAACTGGGGCAATGAAACTCTAGAAGCAGAGGAGGTCTGCATTTGCAGTGGGAGGGGGACCACAAAGAAGCTTTTAAACTCAAAGAGGGGAGATTTAGATTAGACGTTAGGGAGAAGTTCTTCCTTGTGCGGGTGCTGAGGTGCTGGCACAGGTTGCCCAGAGAAGCTGTGGCTGCCCCATCCCTGGCAGTGTTCAAGGCCAGGCTGGATGGGGCTTGGAGCAACCTGGTCTAGTGGAAAGTATCCGTGCCCATGGCAGAGGGTTGGAACTGGATGAGCTTCAAGATCCCTTCCAGCCCAAACCAGTCGGATTCTGTCATTCTACGAAGTGCTCCCAACAGTAGGGAAAGACAATTGTTCCTAGCCATAAGGGTGGGAGCAAAAGTCAGGGATGGGAATGCATGGTGATGGGACGCCATGGTCAGGACAACCCTTGAGCAGATGGTGAGGTGAGGAGCAGCTGGTGTGAGGCAGAACCACCACGTCCTCCTTATGCCTCAGGAGGGAGCTGTAGGATGCACAAGGGAAAGGTGACGCAGTGAGCCACTCTACAGTGGAAAGCAGCGGTGGCTGCATCTTTTGTGTCTCCCCGCAGGTGACTGTGGTGATGCCACTGCAGGAGAACTTGTGCAGCAGGTCCTCAGTGCTGGTCCCTCCTGCTGACTGCATCAGTGAGCTCTGTGCCTCAGAGGAACCTTGATCTTTTTGGATCCAAGCAGTATGGCTCAGTCCTTACTCCACAAGCAAAGGTACAAGGGTGTTTCCAGCTCCTGCAAAGTCACACTTGGATCAGGTTGGGGCAGTCAAGACCTGGGTAAAATGAAACAGAGGTTCCTCCTCCAACTCCAGCCTCCAGAGAGGGGCAGGCAGTGGACCTCTCCCTCCTCTCCCAGCATGAGAGACCACTCTGTACTCAACTGTGTGGTGGGGCATGCCTCTTCCCTACTCCCCTGTGAGGATGGTGAAGGAGAGAAGCTGGTGTACATGGTGGTAGAAGGCTACAAGTGAAGACTCACCCTGCAGGGAAGGCAGAAGGAGGATGGGATATGGGCTCTGGAGAATCTCTGCTCCTGAAATCAGGCATGAAGCCAAGTGTTTTGGAAGGGGTATGCAGCTGGGAGCTTATTAACAGCCCCAAGGTGTACCCAGAAAACCATGTCTCCTTCCACATGGACCCTGCACTGCAGGAGGATGCTGGAAAGCTTGAAAAGGGTCTTGGTGAGCTCCCTAGAAAAGTGCTCCTGTGGCATCTCTGAGCTCTATCTGCAAGGTTGGTGTCCCACTCCTCTCACCCAGTTTGCAATGCCCTCCTCCCTCCCTCATCCACACTGCTCATCATCAGGATGGTCCCTTCTTAAGCCAAACTTGCAGGCTTGCACTCCTTCAGTGTCTTATACATACTTGAAATACCTGGACCAAAAAGTCACTTCTGGAAGTGACCTATAGTGTTTGAAGGATGGATAGAAACATTTCCTATTTTCTGTCTGGTTTTGTAAGGAAGTTACAAAAGGCCAAGGTTGGATGGGACTTGGAGCAACCTGGTATAGTGGAAGGTGTCCCTGCCCGTGTCAGAGCTTTGGAACTGTATGAGCTTTAAGGTCCCTTCCCACCCAAACCAATCCATGATTCTATGAAGTGAAGGCTTCACAGCCATTGTTTTGTCTCTCTCGCCTTTTTGACCCTTTGAACCATTTCAGACAACTCTCACTACTGGGTAGAGATCTTGAAGTTACAAAGTGTAGTACAAAGTATTCTACTGGGTTCCAAGTCCCTTTTGTCACCAAAGGTTGGGCATGTGATCAAGTTACCCGCTGTAAAGCATGGCAACATAATTTCTGAGGGAGAAAAGCTGGGAGGTGGGAGCAGGAGGGTTTTACTGGAGCAGGGCAGGAGGTCATGGGAACAATATGTTCCCAAACATCCAGAGGGTTTCTGACCACCTCTGTTGCTCCTCTGCAGAACTGAACCTGACGTGCATGGGCTTCCTGGCAAAGGTCTGGGACCAGGCGTGGGCTCAGCTGTCAGAGCAGCAGCGCTCCATCGAGACATGGTGCTGGGGCTTCTGGGCCAACCCTGACCCCTTCTCAGTGGATGGCAGTGTGCTGAAAACCAGCCTCGAGTGCATTGCCCCCAAAGCCACCCTGTCCGTGTCGCACAGTGCTGGTGAGCAGGAGGCAAAGCTGAGCATGGTGATCTGCTTCCAGCACAGAAAGCAGGGCTGGGACCAGGGTCAGGATACGTCCCCACGTGAGAGGGGCAGTGCAGGGCAAGCCACCAGACTGGGCTTCACCAGCTAGCTCCTTGCTTTTGGAGCTCTTGGACAAACAGCTTAGAAGCCCAGTTGCTCAAGAGCAGGAGCTGAGACCTAGGCTGGAGCTCACCAGAGCCAGCACACTGCAGGGGTGCAACCGAGGGGTGGAAGAGGGGCTTTCCACATCAGGAGGCTGGTACAGCCCAACCTCTTGTCACCCACTGAAGCTGTGTGTGCCCCCATCATTGGAAGTGTTCAGGGCCAGCTTGGACAAGACAACCAACAAGGGACCAGACAAGAGGGAATGGCTTTAAACTGACAGAGGGTTGAACCAGATCATGTTTAAAGGTCCCATCCAATCCAGTCCAGCCCAAGCCAACCCATTCTGTGACTGATTCTGTGACCTCTTAGTGGCGCTCTGTGCTGGGAGAGATCCTGGCTACAATGCTCTGTCTCTGCCTTTGCACTCTCAGCTTCCTTCCAGGAATGGGAAATTGCCCTGTTTCTCGTGGGATCTCTCCCGCTCATGTTTTTGTTGGTTGGCCTGGCATTTTACTTCATCAAAATGTGAGAAATCATCTTTCTATCTGCCTTGCATTTCTCACTCTCTCTTTCCCCAGTGCTTCCTTTCTAATTGCTATGCAGTGACCTGCTCCTTCTCTCACGTGATCACCTACATTCTTCATCCAGACACTCCAATATGTTGCTCTTAATTTTTTTGCAGCGAAGTCCCTTTGCTTCTGGTTCTGCAGGAGGTTAAAGTAAGCATGAGTGAAAACATGCACAATGCACAGCATAAAGACCATCAATCTTACTTAGAGCATGTGGTGAGAGAGCAGAAAGCTGAAGGCTTGTGGCACACAAAGGCAGTGAGAGATACTACTTTGGCTGCAGGGAAGAGCTCTTCCTTTAGAGCAGGGTGGAAGCAACAGGCAGTTTAGGATTGATTACCTTGGTGGGAAACAGCTTCCACATTACAACATGGCAGCACTGTAAATAATTACTTGACGTTCCCTAATGTCAGCAGGCAATATGCAGCTTACCAGGCTGTATGTTTGAAATGAATGCTATGGTGGATGGTTTATTTAACTATCCCAAGTGATTTGTTACCATTCATTTTTACTAATCTGATGTACAAGAGTTAGAAAGGAAGAAAGTCCTTAAAATCCATCTCGGGAATAGAAAACTGTGAGTAACTTTTTAAAGACATTTTAGAAATACCATAAGTCAGGTTTAGGGAAGCTGTTTCAGAAACTAGCGTGGGTTTAAGTAGATGTACACATGCCAGGTGATGGCAGGAATTCTGCTTTTGGTTTTCCCCAAAACATTAACAAAGACCTTAGGAAACTGTGTGCCTGCTGAAGGCAGATCCAGCCTCTTCATTTCAAGTGCCAAGGAAAATGCAGGTTAGTTGTGCAAAAGAGCAGAGTGACAGATTTCACATTTCCCTTTGTCTTTTGCTTTTCAGACACCCCCAGAACTACACCAACATTGAAATGAGTGACCGCGGGAAGATGGTAGCAGAATTCTAATGCTGCCAGCGCAGCAATGGGACAGCCATGTGTCTGGGAGGGTCACTGTGACCGGGACTGCTGCAGGGACCTGGAAAACACCTGGGGGGGGGGGGTGGGGGGGTGGGGTGGGGTGGGTAGGATGTGAGTACCGCTCTGTGTGTGCGTGTGTGCGCAAACACGTGGATTATTTTTACACTTACAAACTTTGACCCCAGCCTCAAGGAGTTCAAAGAAATGGGCTAGGCCCTTCTACACAAAGCTTGTACTAAGTGTCGTGACCAGAAAGCAATAAGCCTGCTTGGCTGATGCACAGAAAGGACACATTCTGCCTCCTCTCGAGATTCACTGCTGGGTGATGAACCAAGGCCACCCCCTGCACATCTTGCAAAATGAAGAGAGATCCCACACTGTTTCTGAACTGTGGTATATGTACATTTTTACTGAACAAGGCCCCACAGCGGGAGAGCACAAAGCGTCCTTGATTGATCATCCTGGTACTGACCCTCATGACAGGAAGCCTTGCATCTTCTTTGAGACCCTGCTGTTTCTCTCTTAGTTGCATCATCTCCTTGTCGGCCTCCTGTCTGTGCTGCTGAAGTCCATAAAGTCCCACGTAGTCCATGGGCCTCCAGCCAGCCTCAGCCAGGATAGGCAGCACAAAGTGGGGCCTCAGCTTTCCACTACCATGCCTCTTGTGCCAGGCAGCCCCTTTCAACCAACAGGCCTGAGGACAAGAGCCACCAGTGACCTTCTCTGCTTGATGCCCCATAGTCCTTAAGCCACAGCCTGTGGGAGGTGGTTCTTCTCCACAGCTTCATCCTACCATCAGCATAGCACTGCTAGAGTGTTGCTCGCATCACAGTAGGTCAGATGAGCTCCATCTTGAACTGGCTGAAGCTTGGCATGGTGAGTGAGGGCTCGGTTGTGTTGCTGAAGGGGATGCAGGGCTGGTTGGCCGGCACTGTGATGTGACTCACTGTGGAGCTGAGCTGCTGCAGCCTCACCAGCACCTCCTGCTGCAGCCACTGCTGGTGCTCTTGCTGCCACTCCAGCTGGCTCTGCCTCTGCAGCAGCATGTGCAGGGCCTGGCTCCGCTTTGGGATCTCTGTCTGTACAGCATCCAGCTTTTCAGCAATGGCATGGGAACTGGGAGCAACGGGAAGTACTGAACTGCCCCAAGCAAGGCTTGGATTTCCAGGGCTCATAGGGTTCGGCAGGACCATCTGAGTGCTGTCATCTTTGACCTGCAATAATGGGAAGCAGAAGAGAAGGGAGGGTGAAACATTGCCAGCTGCTCCTTCAATGACATTTGGCAAAAGGAAGATTTATTCTGTGCTTAACTACAAGGTGTGAGAGAAAGCCATCACTTTGCTGGGGACCTCTAGACTTCATCCCCACCCAGCCCCTCCGCTGCTGCTCTGCAAGAGCTCCACATGCTCTGCATGCTGGTAGCATGTGTTTAGACATCCACTGGTGGATGCTGTTCCTGTCCCAATGCCAGACACACGTTTGCTCTCTGCAGGGACAGAAATAACACATCCTGGGGTTTTCTTTACAGTCCCTCTATGTCTTGTATTGTATCCTGAAGCAACGACTGTTCTGCTCACTGAGGAGGACCACATGTGGTTTTGAGCCCCACGGGAGCTTTTCTTCTGGAAAGGGTGTTGAACAACCTGTGTCCTCTCAAGCAGCTGGAAGGGCTCTTGACAATCACTTATGGGACAATGTATGCATGGACACAGCCTGGGGGTCTCATGGCATGGCAAGGCAGGGGGGTACACAATGGGGATTACAGCAGTTGGATATGTCCCAGGGGTGGCTGTCTGTCCTGGGTTCAGCAGTAGCAGTCATTTTCCTCCTTCTTGGTAGCTGGTGCAGTGCTGTGTTTTGACTTTCAGCCTGGGAACAGAGCTGATAGCGATGTTTTGGTTTGGCCAAGGACTTTGTGAGCCTCATGCTCTGCCAGGGAGGAGGGGAAGCCGGGAGGAAGCAGAGACAGGACACCTGACCCAAACTGACCAAAGAGGTATTCCATACCACAGCACGTCATGCCCAGGATGTAACTGGGAGTTAGCCAGAAGGGTTGGGAGACTCCAGGGTTGGAGGAGGTATCGGTCGGTGCTTGGTCGGGGCTGGGGGGGGGTCAAGTTATCGGTCAGCTGGTGGTGAGGTGTTGTATTCTCTTCCCTTGTTATTTCCTTTATCATTGTTATTACTGGTGGTAGCAGTAGTGATTTGTGTCATACCTTAGTTACTAAACTGTTCTTATCTCAACCTGTGGGAGTTGCATTCTTTTCGATTCTCCTCTCCGTCCCTCCGGGAGTAGGGGGAGGGAAAGAAGGGGGGGGGGGGGTGAGTGAACGAGTTACCTGACTGGGTTTAAACCACGACACTGTCCTAGCTGTGTCAGCCTACTGTGGCCTGCCACAGCACTTCATCTCCTGGTACAGCACCAAGTCATGCAGCTGCTAGTGTCCCTGTGGTGGGCTGGGGAAGCTCCTGAGCTGGTACTGAAACCAAGCCTTAAAGAGGGGGTTTGTGAGCTGCAGGTTGGAGGCCAATGCTAGCAAAAACTGACCTATCCATGGCCAGCATCACCTAAGAACAGCAGCTGTGTGGGCAGCATGCCCCACGGCCCTAGAGAACAGAGGGGCTTCCCAGGCAAGCTCCCAAAGTGCCAGGATTGAGCATTGCTGTAGAGTGCAGGTAGCAGAGGCTGGGAGGTATTTCAAGAGTGTTTTGCCACCAGCAGCCTGCCCCATCCATCTGCATGGAGTGGATACAGCAGGGTGCTGTGCAGGGTGTCCTGTGGGCAGCACCACCGCAGCTCCTGCCTCGCGCAGACAGGCTCTCTCACCCCACGGTGCTGCCCAGCAGCCTACCTTTTACTGCAGGATGATCGTCCTGTCCACGAGCTGCTTCTTCACCATGAGGGCTGGGTTCCTGGCCAGGGGTGCACTCGGCCACTCTTGGCTGGGGAGGGGCTGGTGGGTGCTGACCATGATCCCTGGAGCCAAGAGGGCACCTGTGGAGCTGCCATCGCCTGCAAGGGACAGCGAGAGAAACACCTTGAAAGGAGAATCCGGGGCAACCCAGCACAGGGCTGGGAGCCCTTTCCCTGATCCAGCATTGCTGAGGGTGCCATGGCAGTGACCCCTCTGGGGAGCCAGGCCTTACCATTCCTGGGGGGCAGGCCCATGGGGAAGGCCTCGCTGCTCTGCCCACTGCCCCAGCACAGTGAGGTTGGGCTGACACTCTGGTTGCCCTCCTTGGTGTCGGGGCCAGCTGCGGGGCCCTGGCTGACCAGTGGGTCCCCGCCAGGCACTGCAGGGGAACAGGGACCTGCCAGCTTGGGCAGCTTAGGCTCTTGTCTTTGCAGTGGAGGCTACGGCTGGTCCGTGTCCCAGGCAGCTGCCACCAGCCCTGGCTCCACGCTCTTCTACTTGAGGAAGAGGTACACTGCCTGTGGCATCATGTGGATGCCATCCAGCTCCAGCACCTACTTGATCTTGTGGAAACTCAGCCCAGCCCTGTGCAGCTCCACGATCCTTCTCTTAGCACAGTCATCCAGCTGGCCCATCGCTCCCAGGACCTCTCCTAGCCAGCACCTACATCCCCCTTGTGGTGACAGCAGCAGCACCCTAACAGCACCAAGCCCCACGGTGGTGCTCAGACTCTGCTAGTACTCTGCTGCTGGGCTAATGGCCCTGGCTGTGGATCCACAGGGTGCCATCCCCAGCTTTTAGCAGTGACCCAGTTCCCAGCCAGAGAGGAGGAAGGAGCTAGCTCTTCCCACCAGAGCTACTAGGGACAGTCCAAACCCTGTCCCTAGCTCACACAGAGTCCCCTTGGAGCTGGGGGTCCAGCCTGGTCCCTCTGTCTGCTAAAGGCACAGAGAATGGTAACAGACTTGGCTGTGCCCTGTGTCCCAAACTGGACATCAATTCTGCACTGACAGCAGCACAGGGAGGAATCAGGAGTGGAATCAGCAGCAGCTCAGTATCCTAGGAAGCTCAGTGTGAGCCCTGGCAAATGGTGGTTCAGTGCACGAGGCTGGAAGGTTCCTAACAGAGCTTCACATCTCCTTGGTGGTCTGGAAGGGGACCAAGCAGAACCTGGGAGGCCCATGGTGACAACTTCTCCATGGGAACTCCTTGGGCTGCAGAGCCTGCACTTTGCGTTTGAAGAGGACACTGTCTTGTACCTTTGGGAGAAATAAAAGCAACCACTTATACACCAGTTGTAAAGATGGCACAAGTGTAAGTGTAATGACAGTACCTCCCATGCCTCCCTGTCCTCCCCATGGGCACAGCCCTGGCTGATGGCTCAGGAGGTGTCACACTCATGGTGCATGCATGTGTGGTGTAGCAGGGATGGTGCTGCTGGTGTGGTCCCTGCATGTTTGTCTCCTCTGGGTTGCATCTCAGAGCCAAGCACCATGGTAGGACCAGCCCATTTCCTTGCTGCAGGTGTTATGGCAGGGGCGGGTCAGGATATGCAGTGCTTGAAGTTGTGTCTTTGAGTCATGCACCTCAGTTATTTTGAATTGCTACTGTTACAAAGCCATCAAACTTAATGTTACTTAGAATTGATTCTACTTATTTACAAAGATTTATATTTCATTTTGTGATTTTGTGCCTTTTTGTCTCAAATCCCCCATTTTTCTGTCCTTTCGCAAATCCTTTTGCAAATCCTTTACTACCATTATCATCTAGAGACTTTTTGAAATAATTGCCTGTTTCTACTTGATGCTTGATTTCATTTCTCTTCCAATCTTCATAATTTATCATAGATCGTTTACAATACCAGAAGGAACATTGTACCATACCACAAGTAATCGATATTAAAACAATATTCCTGCAACTAGTTGCCTCAACCAGGACAGATTAGCTAACCATGAAGTTAACTTTTTCCATATTTCTTCAAAACCCCAGGAGACATGGGGATTGACAGAGGATGATCATCCCAGGAGGATAATTCTCCTTGCCCATTTCATGAAATACTTCAGTTTGTTTCCAAATTTCCTCCAGATCTGTTTCAATTCTGCCACTTTGATCTATGTAGAAACAGCAACTTTCATTGATTATGGAACAAACCCCTCCTTGTGAAACCAGTAACATGTCTAGAGCCATTCAGTTTTGTAATACCACTTTAGACAGGCTGGTTATCTCTTTTTGTTCCACTTGGATTATATCAATAGTTTTACTTTCTATTTCCTCTATGGTTGCTGGGATATTTACGATTGCCTTCTCTAATTCACTTACTCCCAAAGATAGAATTAGCCATCTCACAAAACTATGAAATGTGGTGCTCCATTCAGCAATAGGGTTAAACCCTTGCTTAATCTGTTTCGCAAAACTTCTAATCCAGGTTCCAGAAGGATACATGTCAATAATAGTAAGATTGGGTATCACAGCACCTAAGGTGCATGCCCCCTTCCAGCTGCGGGGTAGTCTTATAAACATTTTCTTCACATAACCAATACCGTCCTTTCTCTTCAAGAAAAGGCCACCACTGAACTACGATACCATCTGTATTAATAGTGTGATTGGAATTTGAATAGTGACCTACATGTGTGGCATTTAAACAAACATGATCTCCTACTCTGGTTCCCGGTGTAATACATCTTTGTACACAGGTATAAGATTTTTTACTTGGATTAGGATTAACTACCCCAAATTTTAACCTTTCCCTCGGATGTAGATTACTAGTGTTCACTCACAAATTTCTCCATGAGATAGTGTTGGGAATTGAAATGCCAATTAATGGAAGGTCTGGATTTTCTCCTGATTTAGGCAACTGTGCACACACCCAACAGTCACTACGATTAAAAAATTTAGTAACATTTGGTAACATTTTAGTAACAAGTTTTGGTCCCAAGCTTGTATGCCAGTTATCATATAAATCCAAATTCTGACTGATGCAGTTTCATATGTAAGGGTCCTGAAGGTTCGATCCACCATGTCTTCTCTGGCTCTGGTGCTTTCTTTATTCTTGAATAATGTATCCAAGCAGGTTGTTCCTTTTTCTTCACTACTGTAAAGGTGGTCAATAATATCTAGTGCGGTCCGCTCCACTCTCCTGTAGAGAATCTCCTGTGAAGTGGTGGTAACGGCATATCCTGCCTTTCATTCACCATTTTTCATGAAGCTACTACCATCAGTAAACCCAGAATCAGCATCTTCCAGAGGTTTTTCTTTCAAATCTGGTTGGCTCAAACATACAGTCTCTATAGTGGCCAAGCAGTCGTGTGTTAGTGGTTCTGTCAATTGTTCCTGCAAAAAGGATGCAGAACACCATAATCATGGATTCAAAGTCTGCACCATCCAGTCATTCCCAAGAATGTCTGGAGCTCCTTGACGGTCGATGGTCATGGAGTTTGAAAACTGGCTTCTTTTCTAGCGGTTCCAAGTTCTCTCTGTCCTCCTGTTATTTCATATCCTGGGATTTCAGATGCCCAAACTCCTGGGTATACCTGATTGAGGATTTCTTCTACTTTGGGTGAATTGGACTTCCCGATTTCCTTCCTCTGAGGAAGGACCCATTGTGGTGCATTTTCACATAGTTTCTCCGAGCTTGTCCAGAAACTCTGTCAGCAACTCCTTTGCCCGTCTTATTTCAAACAGCACTGACCAGTTTACTGCTTTAGGTATAGCATTTTCAAGCCCCTATTTATTCCAATGTTGATATCTCTTTAGAGATGCATAATCTCCAGCATCATTATAATCCCAAGATGGAGCTGTAAGGGGAATATGATCTTCAACCGTCCCAGCTGTCGCCCCTGCAGTAATCTAAGCATTTACCTGAGTACAAGCAGTTTTTATAACCAGTTGTTTTTCTGTCTCTGTTAATGCATCCAATATTACATCTATATCCTTCCAATCAGGATCCTGTCTTTTTACCAGTATCTCAAATTTCTTAGCTACCCCTATGGGGTCATTTTGATAGTTTTTTGCAATCTGCTTCCAATTACCCAAATCTCCTAAAGATAAATTCACTTTTATCCTGGTACGCCCCTCCGATCCCATTGCTTCCCTAAGAGGGGCTTGCAGGACAGTCTTAGTTTTATTACGGACATGGGTGGCAACAGGAGTGGAGGGAATTTTCTCTACACTTTGTTCTTGCTCTTCATCTGAAACAGAGGTGATCTCTGATCCAGTACCTTTGGGGAAACATAATCCTCCATTCTATCCTCAACCATGTTATCCTCAGCTCTTAAGTTTCAAACACATTTCCCCAGTATCACAACCAGAACAAGATTTTTCCAATCTATTCCCAGCCTGCTTCCTTTCTTTTTCTGAAGCTAAAATTAAAGGATCTGAAGGTGCTATATTAATTCCACATTCTTTCTGCCATTCCGGGTGGTTTTGCAACGTGAAAAAATATATCTGCATACATTACTTCATCCCATTTTCCCTGTGACCTCAAAAACAACATTAATTGTAACAATGTATTACAATTCAGAGTTCCATTTTTAGGCCATTTCTCCTGATCCTCCAGAGTATACAACAGCCACCATTGGTTACAATATTTTACCAACATTTTCTTATTTACTGAGCCCCCAGGAGACACACCGCACCCCCCACCCCGGTTCTTTCCAATGTGCCAAAATGCACCCTAAGGGACTCTTTTTCAAGATCTCTCCACTCTGCTGGTTTCCCATTGTCAGTCTCACATTCACACACACACTAGGATTCCCACAGACACGCTCCACACAGTTACAACACTTGAGACAGAGACTAAAATTCTATCAAACAACCAACAATAACACAGTTATAACATCCTGTCACCAATACTAAAATCACAAGACCAAAATCATCACTGTAAAAAGCCGCAAAATAAGTCGAATATCAATAAGATCCCAAACCATTTCCACAAGACACCCCCTGTGTCTTGTAGGACCCAAATCACAAGATGCCCCCTGCTTCTCGTGGGTGTATAGCAAACGGACGCTAGCAGCCGGGTATATGCCTTTACCTAACAGATTTCATATCTCGATTTGCGGAAGGCTTCCTAACCTTGCGTACACTTACCAAACCAACCCAATTTAGTACCTTACAGACTATATAAAAGAGAAGAATACCTTTTATGAAGATGGTCCTTGTCAGCTCCCACAGTGATCTGAATGAGGAAAAGGGTCCCTCCGGGAAGAACTCCCGAGGGCCCTAGGAAGCCCTGTCCTCAGCGGGTCCTGCAGCTGAGCAGAGCAGGTCCCATCTGGGGTGCCAAATTGATTCGGAGAAAACTCCAGGAACAAACTTGCCAACAAAGTTTTCAAGTTGACAAGCAGGTATTCTTTACGACAGCGCCGGGAGACACAGGGGATAGCTCCACCTAGCGTGTGTCCACGTATTGCTACACAAGCCGCCCTTATATAGTCACTGGGCATATATGCATATTCATGAGGCTACGTATGAATTACTTAATTTTCCAGAAAGTTTCCCCGCACGAGTACAAAAATGCGGTGGTCTCTGAGGGTCGTTTACTTCTTCCAACAATCTTCATGACTTCTGGCAGCCTTTGAAGCATGCACAGTAGATGTTTACGCCAGCTTAATTGGTTCAAGTAACACTACAAAATAGCAATCATCCTGTCCTACTGATCAGTTAGTTTAGCTGCAGCCCATCCTGGACATCTGCTAGTTCCAGATACTCCCCATCCCCATGGCCTGTTTTTCTGTCCTGTTTTTCTTACACTTATTTTGTACTAAGGTCATAAGGACCTAAAACTCTGTCAGCTGCAACGGTTTATCTTATACAAGTGATACAGAGGGTTGACCAATGTACAGGGGGGTAGTACAGGGGGGTTGTACAAGGGGGTTGTACAGGGGGGTTATACAAGGGGGTTAGAGGAATTTGCTTGCTTAAACAAAAGGACTATCTGTTGTAAATGCCTGCTAAGCAGAACAGAGACCTCCAGTCCTGTTGATAAGCAGACGCCTGAATCTACTGATAAAGGGGAGAAGCAGAGGATTTACGGCTGGGACACTGACCAAACTCTAAGACCACACGTAAAGACTAAAAAAGGTGAAAAGTGCAAGAAGAGGAAGACTCATTTACTTCATCTTGAAGACCCCTACCCAGAGGAGGAAGACTCATTTACTTCATCTTGAGACCCCTGCCCATGACCAGAGAGGGCACTGCGCAGGCGCAGAGGACCTTCTGGCTCATTATGATATGAAGCGGGGATAGGACATGAATATGTATAGGCGTGTTGTGCAACCTTATGAATATATATAACTTTAGAGAATAAATGTAGAGGGAAACAACACTGAGGTACGCATGACTTTGAGGAATTATCCCCGTGCGTCTCAGCACTGAATAAAAAGCATACCTACTTTACAACTTTAACGAGTTGTGGAGTCAATCCACGCATCACAAGAATTCTCAGTATGTTCTCTAGCCACGCTCTACTGTTTTTGTCTGTGAATCATGCACCTCAGTTATTTTCCATTGCTACTGTTACAAAGCTATCAAACTTAACATTACTTAAAACTGATTCTACTTATTTACAAAGGTTTATATTTAATTTTGTGAGTTTGTGCCTCCTTGTCTCAATACATAAACATTTATGTGTGTATTCAACTACACTGAAGGGCTTTTCCAATTCCTATTATCTTCCTTCATCTTTGCAAGGGCCGGTAGGGAGAGGCAAAGGAGGAGTGGCTTTAACCTGACAGAGGGGAGACTGAGATGAGCTCTTAGGCAGAAGTTCTTCCCTGTGAGGGTGCTGAGGCGCTGTCACAGGCTGCCCAGAGAAGCTGTGGCTGCCCCATCCCTGGCAGTGTTCAAGGCCAGGCTGCAACAAGCCCCGTCTGCCAGACTTCCCTTCACTCCAGGCCTTGTGGCTGGTAGCAGCTTGATCCCTTCTTGCCCGCCCTTCTCTCTAACTCTGATTTCCAGCCCTCCCTCTCAGATTCCCAGCATACCTTTGAGGAGATGGAGCAGCTGCAAGCAGCTGGGGAAGGACACTGATCCATCCTTATCTGGGTTATTGTTTTCCAGTAGTATTCTAAATAGCTATTGCAGAAGCTGGCAGGGTGAGTCCTTTTTGACTCTGCAGCAGCTCAGAGGAATTAAAAAATACTAAAAACATCCTCCAGAAGCAGAAGGACAATGATGGTTTACACTCAGATATGGAAAGAAAAGAAAGCAAGAAACATTTCAAGTAGAGCAAAGAAGGCAAAGATGCTGTGGAAGGGTTTAGTCTGATGGGGGAACACTAGATTCCTTCTTGATTTGCAGAGATACACAGGAATGCTCCACTTGGTTTCCTGCCCTCAGGGTCCCATTTCAGAGCCTTTCAGCTCAGCTTTGAAGGGACATGGATAGTTCTTAGCTCTTCACTTAGATAACAGTATCTCTGCTGTACAAACAGGCTGGGAAGTCTTAGCTCCCTGGAGAAAAGTACTCAGAGAGAACTGGCAATGTGGTTTAATGGTACTTAGCGTGGTGGAATATTGGGTGAACAATATTAGGTGCCCTGTGCTGAACTGTTGCCAAAGCATGAAGATCCATGCCAGAGAAGAATGGCTGTTTCTCCCAGAATGCAGTTTTACCCAGTGTTGCTGCTTTGTGCAATCTGTCAAGCCTCATGGAAGCAGTAACCTTATCTAACAACATTGACGTATATCAGCCATATGGACTGCTGTAGCCCATGTTACACAGCCCTGATACTCTTCACAAAACTGGTGAAGGAGCAGCTCTGTTACAGATTTTATTGAAAGGAGATGTGCCAATTGAATTTAGATGGTGCTGCTGTTACCTGAACCATGCTGGCTGCCCCTCTGCAGGAATAACCACACAAGAAGCTTTTTCATTAACTTGTACTTTAGCCATCAGAACAGCAGAGAAGGGTTTGTATATCTGCCCAGGATTTAAAAGTGAGCTGTTCAGAGCCCAGACCTAGGTTTGCTCTACCACCTTTGACAACTGACCAATTCCTCCTGGCTCTGCTTTCAGAGCAGTAGAGGAGCTACCCACTGACAGGACACACTTTAAAAATCAGATCCTCAAATGGAAAATACAAAACTTTAAGATTCTATTTTAAGGTTTACAGTATGTGCATATTGAAGAAAGTTGGGTTCCTGCAAGGTTTCTTTAATTAACAGTTTGGGGGGTTGCAAAACAAACTGCAAGTAGGGTCACACACATAGAATCATAGAATGGTTTGGGTTGGAAAGGACCTTAAGATCATCAAGTTCCAACCCCCCTGCCATGGGCAGGTACACCTCCCACTAAACCATGCCACCCAAGGCTCTGTCCAACCTGGCCTTGAACACCGCCAGGGATGGAGCATTCACAAAGTATAGATGGAGCATAGACACAAAGTCATTGTTAAGCTTACAGGTAAGTACTCTTAGACATAAAATCTACTAATGCTGTGTATTATCTTGATGAAATGTAACAATCCAACTATATATTGCGCAGCTTATAAGAAACAAAACAAAGAGTTAATTCTCCACTTATTTAAGTCTCTGCCATGTGCTGGTTAAAGGAAATGGCAGTCATCGCTTATCTTCCACCTGTAAGCAGGCAACTTAGACAAGGACTGGGAAGAAGAAAACTAGTCCTTCTGTAAAAGAATTACTGTTTTTTTCCCCTTCTGTTCCTTCTTCAGCCAGATCAATGCACATTGTGTCAACAGTGACTCACAATAATTGGGCTTTCTAGAGTTATTTTCATACCCTTTTTAAAACACCTTGCTAACTCTCATGTAACATGAACCACTTGAAAACCATCTGAACATAAAGCACTTGAAGATTTTTCCTTGCCATGGGACAAACTTAGAAGCACATCCAGAACAAAGGGGCTGTCTGCTAATGCTTCATGTCTTACTGCTCAGCAAATAATCAGCAAATGAGTATTTCAGCACCTTTCATGCATACGTGTTTTGTGTGTATTTAAATTGGTTATATTCACTGTGAATTTCATTGAATATGTACCCACCCATTTAAGAACTAACGATATGTACTTATGCTTTGCCGTGACTGCATGACTGGTGAGAACGGCAAGATCTGAGATTAGACTTGTGAGCAATGGTTTTCAAAAATAAGATTTAGTTTTGTGGGTACCTATATACACTTTTTTACTCTTATTTTCAAGTAATGCTGGAATACATTCATGAGCATAGGGAGGTTTAGTTTGAGGATTTTTTTTGGTTGGTTTTTGGTTTGAGGTTTTTTTTAAGTTCATGCATTGAACTGAAGAGTCATTACTGAATTCTGTGAAAATACTTCTCTATGCTAAGATAGCATACTATATAATTGATTAGTGAAGTTTGGGGTTTGGTTTTTGCTGGGGGGGGGTTGGGGTGAGCTGTTTTTTGTTTGGTTTTCATTTTGCTTTTGTTTTTGTTTTTTAATACAGGTTTGGGAAACAGACATTGAAAATAAATAGGATAAAATAAACAAGATGCGTATAGCTTGCTTTTGACCCAGACAATGCCTCTACAGCCTGGTGCTAACTGGGGAATAGGGCATAAAGAGAAGGTGACAGGATAAATAGCAGTGTGCACATGTAAACAGTATTAGGATTGTACAGGGCACAGGGTAAAGCCAGTGTAAACATAGTACTGTTTCCTCATGATTGAGGGGAAGGAAGGAAAGGAACAGTTTCAGGAATACAGGAAAATCCTCCCTGATGGTCAGAAGGTCCCAAGCCATGCAGCACAAAGCAGTGACACTGTATAAAATCATGCTGATGGATAGATTTGTACAAAAAAGCTTTGCATTGTGTCAGCTCTCCTACAGCTCAAAACTGTGAGCCAACATCAACACCATATCACAAGGGCTAACACATTGAGCATGGTTGTGATTCTGTGCCTGTACCTGATAAAGGTCAAGTTTGTATAAAGAAATTATTTGGAGCATCCAAACCTGATATGAAGGCCTGTGGAACCACAGCTTGACGGAAAAAGAGGCTTTCACAGACCTAGGGGAGAGGAACAGCTGGATTTCACATCCAGGTTTATAAATCCATCTCTGCTCTGGAACTCAACAAATTTGTCAGGCTGAGCTTAAGTATTTGGACAAGAACAAATACTGCCAGTATCTCCCTGCCCTGCCTTCACCTGTACAGTCAACATTAGCCTCTCTTTAATGTGTTACACAGTCTTAAGTGTCTACTCTCCAAAGATACAGCCCTTCCAGCAGAGTTGCAAAGGCTAAACCACAAATACACCTTCATTTTCTACTGTCTTTCACGTGGGTGAATAGGAAGCAAATAAATCACTGCATGGTATTTGTTCCTTGTGGTGCAAGGAGGTTTGAGGAAGGTTAACACTGAGCAGGCATATTCCTGCAGGGTCAAGGCATGCTTTCTAAGTGTTGCAGGAAAACAGAGAAAAAGTGCATCGTAGCAGTTTGTTGGCTAAAAGACATGAAATACAAATGTGTGCACAGGCACATTCGGGTGCAGATAGTCCTTAAGTGTTGAGCTTGTCCACAGCCTAGCTGCTGGTGTAGACTGCAAGCCTCAGACTTCAAGAGAGGGCAGGCTAGATGTTCAGACTGCTGCTGAAGATTTCATTCAAGTGTTTCAGCTAAACTGCTACATTCACCTCCTTCTGCAGAAAACAGAGAAAACCCAGAAATCTATTTTTTCTGCTGTTCCAAACCTATACAGGTACTCAACAGTGCAGTCATTGGAAATTCAGGCTCATCTCAACTCTGCAGAGATACCCAAGGCTGTTAACTACACATTAGGATGAAATATTTCCAAGCCTTCAGAAGATAAATCCCACATCCTGTAACTCCTCTAACAAAGCCACACAGACTATATTCTTGAAAGGCAGACACACACCTAACCCCACTCTCATACGGCTGCAGAGGGAGTGACAGACTGAACAGGGAGATGACCCAAGCTCTTACAGCACAGGGAAAACACCAGCATTAAGATGCTGTGGGCTGAGACAGTGCTGCAGTTCAACCCTTACAAGCATAAAGCAATGCCTGGTGCAGGGCACCTTGCACCTCACCATGAAAAATGACTACCAGCAGTTTAGTGCTGCTGTTGGCAGAATAACCCACCAATTGCCTGGACCTCCTGGGGGTCAAGGAGAGCTCTCTGCAGCCACTCCACCATGCCACAGTGGCTCCAAACACAGAGCCAGTGAATGGGAAGGAGAAACAGAGCACCCAGTTGCAAGACAGTGCAAAACATAGGACAAGCACATTGAGCCTCAGGTGGTATGCAGACACAGTGACTAATTAGTCCTAACCACCATCTGCCACCACAAGCGGAGCAGTTCATCTGCAGCAGTGGCAGTAAATAGCACTGTTCTCATAAACAGCCTTGAAGTGCAGGAGGGAAGGGATAGAAAAATACAGAGGCAAGACCCAACAGCACTCATGGTGCTCTCTTCCTTCCTCTCCTGCTCATCTACAATGTCTTGGCTGGAGCAGCTTTGTGGTTGTCTGCTGCCTTAAATTCACCACCCAGCAGTCTACTGACACAGGGGCAGTTTCTAAAGAGGGTGTGCACCTCTGCTGAAAAATTGCTGAGCAGGCTGCTGGGTTCAAGAAGCAGCTGGGGACAGCATTTCAGATGGGACACACCACTCCCACCCTGACACTGAACCTTGGCATCCACTGAACCTCCAGGAGCCAGATCTCTGCATCCCTACTCAAGCACATCACCAGTCTGCATGCTCGGCAGCAGTGGTCACCTCCACCCAGCAGTGCTCTGCCAAAGGCCACAGAACCCCAAAGACACTGGCCTCTGGCCACCCCCCTCTGCTGCTCACACCCCTTTGAACTACCACTGCCAGAAGTTTCTCTTCATCTTTCCCCATCACTCTCCCAGCACCCAAACCAGCTGAATGCACAGAAGAAATCAGGCAGAAATCCACCTACAGGGACAAAAGGGGAGTACCAGGATCCTCCTAGGAGATGGCACCAACTTGCTGCCACAGCTGCATGCTCCCGCAGCTGTGGCCAGCCCAGCCCAAGGTCCCAACACAGCACAGCTCTTCAGCAGCCAATTTTTTGGGGGGCTGCTGTTTGAAAAGCTACTACCCTCTTTGTTTTGTTGAGGCAGAGCCAGCAAAGGCTGCCGGGAAGGTCACCCAAGAGGAGACTTATATACCGGGAGGGAGGACCCCTCTCTTAACTCTTTCAGGGCAGCATTGCTTCAGGACCACGAGGAGTGACATCACCTTTGCATGCTCAGAGTGCTGACCTGCCATCCATCCCATCTCCCACCAGCCCTGTGTCAGATGATGGAGGATAAGCCCTGCAGGAGGCAGCAATGCTGTCCCAAGAGGTCCCATCCAGACCTTGCACAGGACTGCAGTAGCGACCATGGGCTGAGCTGCTGGCATCTACAGAAGATCTCCAGAAGGCCACGGTGGTGCTGTTCACTGGACACATGCTGTGTCTGACCTGTTCTCCTAGATGAGATGTTCAAATATCTCTTTTTGCTCAGGCTTGGCATTAAGGCTTAGTCCTGCTGACTGTTCAGCAGCTACTGAGAGGAGGTCAGACCCCTGGCACCCTGCCACCACTGTCCTGGGGATGGTCCTGCTGCTTACAGCTCTATGGGGAGCTGCTTCAGGGAGACAAATATTACAAAATATACTTCTTTTTTTTTTTCCACAGTAGCATTATTTTTCTGTTGGTTCAGTGAATTCACCTGACCACCCTTGGAGAGATGAGAGCCATTATGTGAGAATAAGGGTGTGCATGGCCTTGGAACCAGCCAGCCAGTATGGCTTTGCTACAGATGAAAGAGGAGAAAAATTTAAATATCATGCTCTAAGGATAACAGCAGTCAGCAGAGTAAGTGGGCCCAAGCCTGGTGTCCATCATCCCAGCCCAAGGAAGCACAGTCTCTCCTGTGAGTCCTTTTCTCTGCCGCAGGTTAGATTGCAACTGAGCACTAAAAGGCTGTCACTAAACAGTACAACCTGCTGAAAGCCACAGGTCCTGTGGGTAAGGCAGGCTGAAACATCTGCCTTGTCTTTGTGAGGCCTAATCTTTAGCCCTGTCCTGGGTTCAGCAGTAGCAGTCATGTTTTTTCCTTTGTGGTAGCTGGTGCAGTGCTGTGTTTTGACTTCCAGCCTGAGAACAGTGTTGGTGAAGCCGATGTTTTCAGTTGTTGCTAAGTGATGTTTACCCTGACCAAGGACTTTGTGAGGCTCATGCTCTGCCAGGGAAGAGGGGAAGCTGTGAGGAAGCAAAGATGGGGCGCCTGACCCGGGCTAGCCAGGGAGGTATTCCATACCACAGCACGTCATGCCCGGGGTGAGGTGTAACTGGGAGTGACCCGGAAGGACACGGGCTTCCGGGTGGAACTCGTTTTCTTGGCCGGTGGTATCGTATTCTCTTCCCTTGTTATTTTCCCTTATCATTGTTGTAGTTGATAGTAGCGGTGGTGATTTGTGTTGTACATTGGTTGCTGGACTGTTCTTGTCTCAACCCGTAGGAGTTGTACTCTTTCGATCCTCCTCCCCGTTCCTCCGGGAGTGGGGAAGGGGAGAGCCCCGGTGCAGGGGGGGGGGGGGGGGGGACGACGACGGACCTCGATTGTTGTCAGCTCGGCATCACTCACTGGGAGTGAGTGAACAAGTTACCTGACTGGGTTTAAACCACGACAAGCCCATATTGCCATTTACTGAATCCAAGTGGTGGCACTTGCCATCTTCCATAAAGTGTTTTCAGATTAGCAGCTAGAATGTACTACAGAAGAGGCCTGGAGCACAAGTATGATGAGGAACACCTGAAGGAACTGGGGGGGTTAGTCTGGAGAAGAAAAGGCTCAGGGGGGACCTTATCACTCTTTACAACTACCTGAAAGGAAGACGGAGCCAGGAGGTGGCTGGTCTCTTTTCCCAAGTAACAAAGGGTAGGAGAAGAGAAACAGCCTCAAGCTGCGCCAGGGGAAGTTTAGACTGGATATTAGGAACAATTTCTTCCCCAAAAGGATTGCCAGGCATTGGAACAGGCTGCCCAGGGCAGTGGTGGAGTCACCATCCCTGTAGGTGTTAAAGGATGTGTAGATGTGGTGCTTGGGGCCATGGTTGAGTCGTGGACTTAAAAGCCTTTCCGAACCTAAACTATTTTATGATTCTAAGGCCATTGTGACAGTCTGCTGATAGTCTTCAATAGACATAGCGCAGTTTCTCGTTGAACCCATAAAAACTTTTAGTAGGCTACCACATCCTATGGCAGGAAAACCTGCCCTTTACCAAATGGTTATGTGAAGAACAACCTCCTTTTGTGTTTTTCTGAGCCTGCCCACGGCAGGTGTAATACCTCCTTGCTCTTGCAGCAGAAATCAATTCTCCTTTCCACACAAGATCTTACAGACACCAGACCTATTCTCACTCACATTCTGTGATGGAGTTACACAGGCCATGTTCCTACTCTGTATTCAGGAGGCGGACCTGTCTTCTCTTCACAGCTGACAAGCACACCTGCTCCTCAGAAGGGTTTGTCATGTTTAGGGCCCTGCATTAGGAATGGGGTCAAAGCACACTCCTGGCTTTGTTCCTTTGAAGTCAGAAAAAGTAAGGCAGCCAGTACAGCTGGAACGCAGCGTGATGGGTCAGAAGACCACTACCTCCAGTGGCAAATTTCCCTGTAAACAGCACACATTTTGGTGGGGAAAGGGGAGAAGAGGTAGGGGGGACAGGAAAAGAGAAAATCCCATATAAATCTTTGGATTTATAGAATACCACTGGATGGTGCTCCATGTTAAGTCTTTCGCTTGTCTCTTCACATTCTTCTTGCACTTGTGCAGGCCAGGCAGCAGGTGAGTTCCCTCTTGAGGGTGCTGTCCCTTTCTGCTCCGGGTCTCCTGAGGGGACATGACTGCCACCACCTCCAGTTACAGATTTGAGCTGAGATTGACTCAACTGAGATTTGAATCTGCAACCTGGACATGACACTGGGCACAGCATCCACCTACCAGGGAAGGCCAACAGTTTGCTGAACTTAGGAAGAGTCAAGAGTTGAAGCCCTGACTGCTATGATGATTATGATGATGGTGACAATGATGACAACGACTTGAGGGGAGATGTAGACTAGACATTAGGGAGAAGCTCTTCCCTGTGCAGGTGGTGAGGTGCTGGCACAGGTTGCCCAGAGAAGCTGTGGCTGCCCCATCCCTGGCAGTGTTCAAGGACAGGTTGGACGGGGCTTGGAGCAACCTGGTCTAGTGGAAGGTGTCCCTGCCTGTGGCAGGGGGTTGGGACTGGATTAGGGTCCTTCCCAAGCTAAACCATTTCATAGTTCTGTGATTCCGTGGGGCTTGGCAGGTCAAAGATCCCTGCGTGAATGGGGCTGGACACACTGAGCTAGGCACCTCCAGCCGGGGGAACACTGGGTGCTCCAGTGGATGTGAGTGACTTCTCCAGGGCAGACCTTGTCCTGCCAGCCAGTGTCCTTGGACATGACCACAGCCCGTCAGCTCTGGAGATCCTTGATGAGCAACTGAGGTCTCCCTGCAGGAACGCACGGGCCTTTTCCGTCTCCTTCCACTCCTACTCCCAAAGACTGCTGGTTGACCGCTGCCACCATCACCATTCCCCCACCGCTCCGGCACTGTCCCTTTAAGCCCGCCCTGCTCCCTACCCCGGTGCGTGACGATATCAGCGTGCGCCGCGCCCCTTTTCGTGCGCGGTGCGTTGATTGCGTGTGACGATCTCGTATTGGCGGTTGTGGCGGGCGCCGAGGATGTGAGTGGGGTTGGGGCAGGGGCTAGGGCCCATCGGCGTCCATCCAGCTCGGCCGCGGCGCGGAGCGGACCCGTCGCTGCGCGGGGATGCTGAGGGTAGCGCGCCGGAGCTGCCGAGGAGGAGATAGCGTGTCCAGGATCAGCGATGGCGCCTCAGCGCTGCGGCCTACCGCTCCCGGGGGCGGGAAGGGAGGACGCGGGGGGAGGCGGGAGGGGGGCGGGGCCTGGATGGGAGCCGGGCCCAGCAAGGGGGCGGCTGGAGGAGCGCTGTGCGGAGCCGGGGGCGGGCGGCGCGGGTCCCGGGGTGCGGGATTTTTTCTGAACCGACTGTGTGCTTGGTCTGTGCTTTTTCTCTCCCTGTTCCTCAGCCCGCGCTTTGGCTTCGCTCGTAGTATGGCAACACGTACGGTGCGGTCAGCAGCGACAAGCCCTTGGTCCGCCTGGCGCCGTAACGTACCCCATGGCGTGCGAACCGGGACGTGGAGCTGGCTGCCCTGCGCTCCTGCGGCCCTGCGCGCTGTAGTTAGTTTGTGCGGGTCGGCCGTAACTTTGCAAAGAACTGCTGAGCATTGAACCCTCCCGTCACATGAGGAAATCTTTACCCTGTTTTGCAAATGAGGACCTGAAGCAGAATGCCATTAAAGGGCTTGTCTGTAGTCAGGCAGGAAGTCCTGGGAGAGCTGAGTTTGCTTCCTTTGCCACAGAATTGCAGCTCTCTTAAGAGTGCAAATCAGCTTTTTAAAGCAGAGAGGTGTGTGTGTATGAAATGAATGTTTGGCCTGTGAGATTGCTCTTAGACTTGTTTGGGGTGAGTGCTGCAAGAACATTGACTGGCTATGGATGGAGAGGATTTTGGATTGTAAGAAGGCAGCGTGTAGCTTAGAAATGAGTTTGTTATACACCTCCGTGTGAAGACCATAGTTTTGTGCTTTCCCTATCATTCCGTGAAGTCTGAACACGTGCAGGTGACAGTCTCACAGGCTGTGTCTCTTGGGCTCAGGTTTGCAGGTGAAGTAAGCTGGCAAATGGCATTCTTGACATAGGTACATATATTTTGATGGAGAGAAATGCTGTTTAGTTTGGAGGTGGATTAAATGCTGAAAGTACCACCATATGGAGATTTGCTGACCATGCAGACATTATTTGGCTAATTCATCTGATCTGAGGAGTGGCACCAGAGCTGTAGCTGTTTAACTGAAGTATTTCCTACTGCTGCAGTAGCAAAGCATGTGCTGGTCTTCCCTTGGGCCCTCTCTCCCCCTCCCATTAGGGCTGAAACAAGCTAGCTATCAGGTAATATGAGATAGTTTTGCATGGCTGAGCTGATAGTAATCAGCCCTGTGATATCCACAGGTGCAAGGTAAGTTGGTGTGGAGGAAGATATAACACAAACCTGGCTATGATATATTTAGAAAGAGAAAGGAAGCGATCAGGTTTTTTGGTCTTATGAGTCCAGAAACATGTCTGGTCTGTTCTTCCAAGGAAGTCGGTGAGTCTCATGCAGTGGCTTTCAGTTTTTAACTTCAGTGTAGAGGCATCGAGCTGGTTAGAGATGTTGTGAAGCTGAATGATGTACACAGGTTTGCTTTTTTAGTCACCTGTACAACACATACAGAGCAGTCTGTGGACTGCCTTCTTATCACCACTGGTGTTAGGGAAGACCTTTCCTCTCCCAGCAGGCCTTGTGGTGTCACATTTGTGTTGTGGGTTTTCTGTTCTTCATGCAAAAAGGCATGGGTTTTTCTTGGCTTCTGGATTTGTGGGGAGCTAGATTTGTGAATATTTGTATTGCTTTTTGGAGTTGTTGTGTTATGGAAAGCTGTGAAGCTGAAAATCAGGAAAGTGAGTTCAGCTGTTGAGGAATGAACAAACATGAATTTGATTGTAGTTTAGAGAATGAAGTAATTGCTTCCCAGAACCTGACACCAGAAGTGTAGAAGCAACAAGACTGTTGGATGCAGTGGACTGGAGAGGGTTGTTTTGGTTTTTTTTTCTTGTTAATTAATTTTGCCTGTGATGCATGTGGAGGTACAGATGTTTCCAACATCTTGCAGTATTGTGAATATTCAGTGCCACTTCAGATGGGCCTGGCAGTTCAGACATGCTTGTGCCTGCTCTTCCGTTTCCTGCATGTTCCATTCGTAGTAGCTAAAGGGTGTCACAGCAGATCAAATCTGCTACCCTCATTATGTGTTTATTAACACAGGTTGGAGGCAGCCATGTAATCCAGTGTTAAACAATCCATGTGGAATGGTCAAAATGCAACAGCCTGTTTAGATATTGCAGAATATGTGGTGGATGCAGCCTTCTAATGAGAAATATTCAACTAACGCTCAGTATTTCAGTGTTAAATAGTGGGGTGTTAAGTTTGTCTCCTTTTGGAGCTAAAGAGGGAACTGATTTGGGGTAGATAGGCCAGCATCCAGGTCAGCCTTTCTGCTAAGAAGTTAAAGTGGGATCTGCTATTGCAGCAGTACAGCAAACTGGGCCCTTTAACCTACTCTTTCCAGGGCTGACAGAGCTTTGGGAGCAGCAAGTTGACACTGAAAGCAGACATAATCCAGTGGGGGGGTTGTTCTGAACAACCCTTTCTTCCTGACAAGCATATGATGTACGGCACAAATTGTCTTTGGAGAAAACCAGTGTTTACTTCTCTGGAGACAAGGCTGTTACAAAGATGCATGAGCTGCATGTGCATCTTGCCAAGAAAATGGCTGTTCTCTGTCTGCCGTTCTTTGGATAATTAAGGTTCTTTGTACCTCTGTGAATGTCATATGAGGTGGAGACTGCTACACTAAGCACAGGATGCCATGCAAGGGGCACAGAGCCCGCCTGTCAACAGTGGTGTGACAGTGTGACTGAAGTACACTGCGAGAGTCAGTTGATGCCCAGTGTGCTGCTGTTGTTGCAAAGTAGGTTTGTTGGTTTGTACCTATCTGTTAATTTCTTGTTTCTAAACCCTTTTATCTTGTCACTAGGCTGTTCTTTGGAGTTTATTGCACTCGATTAGGGATCGGTTCTCAGAATCAAGGAGTTAGAAGTGAGATTTGAGATAAGTGAGGCCCATTCGGTGCTGCTTTGGACACCTCCGAAGGGAAAATGGAGTTATCAGGATTGAAAAAGAAGAGTTTGCTAGGACTCAAAGAAAATAATAAAAAATCCAACACTAGGTAATAATTCTGTCCGAATTTTCTAGGTGTAATGAACCTGGGGGTGTTACAGGGTGCCAGGGCTGTCCCAGTGAGGGTGAGGAATTGGAAATGCCCCTCTTCCTGTGTGAGTTTCTGTATTTGAGAATTTCTGTGTGCTATAGCTGTCTTCCTCAAAGCTGCTCTGCAATGTAAAGTATTTTCCTTTTTCTGAGAAGTCCAAACTTGTCTGATGCATTAACTCTGCAGTTACAGTGACCTTGAGTTAGAATTGAAGTTCAATGTTTTGTGTTGCTGTTCTGTTCTTCGGGCATGGGGTATTTTGTTGTTTGTGTTTCTCTATATTGTAAATGTCTTCTGCAATTTGTTCTTGAAGGGCTCCTTCACCAACCAAACGCAAGGATAGGTCTGAAGAGAAATCAAAGGACCGGTCCAAGGACAAAGCAGCCACTAAGGAATCGGGTGAAAAGGATCGTGGTCGAGACAAGACACGCAAGAGACGCAGTGCTTCTAGTGGGAGCAGCAGCACTAGGTAGTTACTCCTCCAGGCAGTAAGAAATTACGGTGTTTTCAGAAACCACCAGTTTGATTTCCAGTATGTTTCTGTTGAAGGCTGGTGCCGTGTTAGGCATGGTGCAGGTGCGTCTAACTGAAGGGGTTGGGATGGTTTAGGTGTGAGTTTCCTTTGGCTGTCTAGTGAGCTGTGCAGCAGCAGTTTGCATTGTTCCAGCTCACAGCTTCTCTCTCTGGAATTATCTGAAGTTTTTCAGCCACTCTTTTTCTGGGTATTCCACTCATCTTTAATCCACCCCATGCTCCAGATCCCGTTCCAGCTCAACTTCCAGTTCTGGGTCCAGTTCCAGCACTGGTTCAAGCAGTGGCTCCAGCTCCTCTTCTGCTTCAAGCCGCTCTGGGAGCTCCAGCACCTCACGCAGTTCCAGTTCCAGCAGCTCCTCGGGATCTCCAAGTCCATCTCGACGGAGACATGACAACAGGAGGCGCTCCCGCTCCAAGTAAATTTTATTTGCTTTTTCGGAATTACCAGGTGGCAGGTTCTTTCACATAGATTGCAGGCTTGTGGTCAGAACAGATTGTTTTCTGAAGACCGGTTGCTTTCTTCGCAAGCTAGAGATCTGAATTTTGTTAGGATGGGTGTGCTCCTTTTGCTTATGATAGAAACATACTCTCTGTAGGGAAAGAGGTTAGAATCACTCATTTTAAGATGAGTAATCTTAAACTTTGTAGAGGCACTTTTAATCAATGTTTACCCAATAGTATGACTCTGAACAGGCACTGGATAAGAGTAAAGCTCTTTATTTCCTGTAAGTTACAGCCAAGACTTAACAGAAACATCAGGGTTGAAAATGGTGTGTGTTCTTATGTATAAAAAAAAAATGGAAAGGCGAGGGGATGGGAGCAAGGGATGCATTTTCCTCTAAGGATTGAAATCAAGCTCTGCTAATGTTCATATAGTTTTTCTTCTGGGCAATTCTGTAGGTAGGGTACTGAAGGCTGATAAAATCTACTGAAATATTATAAGCCAGTGTGGGGGTTTTGGTTGGGATTTTGGTTTTGGTTTTTTATATCACTCCATTTATGGAGAGTAAGATTAGAAAGAAGCATAAATCCATATTTTCTGCATCCTGATTTTTTTTTTTTACTGAATTAAAGTTACATTCCAGACTTTTGCAGTTTTTACACTGTCGAAGACATGATACGCAGCTACTTAACTGTGGCATGTTTGGATCTCTGTAGTGAACTGCAGGTACAGAGACACAAATCATTGGATCCATTAACTGCCTGGTTGTGGTATGCTTTGGTGCTTATGTCCTCATTTTGCCT
Organism: Pezoporus occidentalis; assembly: GCF_034315485.1. Lineage (NCBI taxonomy): Eukaryota > Metazoa > Chordata > Aves > Psittaciformes > Psittacidae > Pezoporus > Pezoporus occidentalis. The sequence goes on from NW_026914907.1 coordinate 73,762, forward strand.
CTCTAATTGTTGAGGCAAAGAATGCTTTTTGTCTGAACAACTGGAAAATTCTTAAACTATGGCCAACAACTTTATAGAAAAGTTCGCTAAACTTCATGTTTGTTATCCTTCTTGCAGTAAAATTGAAAACTCACAAAAAAAGGCTCTCAAATTCCAGAAGGTTCTAAAGCAGAAGCAGACAGGACAAATGCAGGTCTTGAGAGTTTCCAAGTGAAATGCTCTCAGCACAACCCCAGCACTTCCTAACCCTAACTTTCTTAACTTCTTAAGAATAAAGATGCCTTCCCAGGAGAGGTGGTACTTCTTAATCATGTGTTAATGACCAGCCTCTTGGTTTGGTCTTGCTTGTTCCCTGAAAATTGTAAGTATTTTCTGCTGTCAAAATCAGGTCCAAGCCACCCAAAAGAGATGAAAAGGAGCGAAAGAGGCGGAGCCCATCACCCAGACCTACAAAAGTGCATGTTGGAAGGCTCACTAGAAATGTGACCAAGGTAATGCCATGCTCCCTGTCATGGCAGGCTCATATATCATTTGTGAGGACATGTGAGTGGCTCTTTTGAAGCTCTCAAGACTTTGTTGCTGCTAAGGTGTTGCTTTTAGAAATTCTTGCTTTTTGTCCAAATGATCAGTGAGGAAATTTTTGGTAGGATCTTAGTCAAATACAGTGCAGGCTTTTGCAGCTGTAGTGCTGGAGAGGTCTGTCTGCTTTGTTAGTGTTTCAGGCCCTGTATCCTACCTTCCTAGGAAGAAAGCTGTAGAACTTACTGCTGAAATAACCTCGGAGGCATTAATGATGTATAGAGATTCTTGATAAAGGATCTGAAGAAAGCTGGCCTGGTTTGAGTTGTCTTTGTTAGAATGTAGCTCAACGGTCTTCAGAGGTAAAGGGCTTTGGTGCTGAAAAAAAGATGCGTTTTAAGAACTATTACAGTTGCACCTTAAGAATTTTCAGCTGGGGGCATAAGCTCCATTTACAGGTCCCCAAGAAGATTTTTACACTAATTGTATTTTTGTAGCCAATGTTGACACGCAGCAGTAATGCTGCTGGAGCTTAAGGTTTGGAACAGTCTGAGGAGGAGCTGAACATCAGCAGAAAAAGCAGTGGTAATCCTCCCACATCTGGCCAATGAAGTTTGTCTTCCTCATGGTGGGATTCATCCAAAGCTAATCTAGTGCTATGGATTTACTGCTGTGCATGAGCCACATCTGGTCAGTAAGTGTGGTCTGTGTCCTTAAGAGTTCCTCTTTCTCTGCAGGATCACATCATGGAAATTTTTTCCACTTATGGAAAGATTAAAATGATTGACATGCCAGTTGATAGGCTAAATCCACACCTGTCTAAAGGTTATGCTTATGTGGAGTTTGAGAACCCAGATGATGCTGAGAAAGCCCTGAAACACATGGATGGAGGTAGGTATCAAATGCTGCAAGGAGGCTGGGTGCTTTTAAAAGTCTTCGCAGCAGATGAGTTTGATCTGAAGATGAGTTAGAGATGATAGGGATTTGGGACTCTTTGGGGAACTGATCTCGGCCCAAAGGTGTTTGGCTTTTGTGTGCTTCAGGATAGATCCAAAACATAACAGAGCTACTAAAACTTGAGGGTTGGGGTTGGGTTTTTGTGGTGGTGTGTTTTGTTTTGTTTGGTATGTTTGGTTTTTTGTTTGTTTTTTTCCAGAACAGTAATAAATTTCTTTAATTTTCTGTGAAAACCTTTCCCAATTAACATCTGAACTGCAGTGTGATAGGATGTCAGCTTATGAAGTCTAGCATGTACGTGGACTTTGTCAGAACAGTCCCCGAGTGGGTGGTGGGAATGGCACTGTTGGCTGATTCACGATTCAGCTGCTGGTGACAAAGCTGTGAGTTGCAGTAATGTGATGTGTAGACATTAGTGTTGGAAAATACTTACTTCTTCCTGTGGTTCCCTAAAAAGGCCAGATTGATGGTCAGGAGATCACTGCCACAGCCGTGCTAGCACCACGACCCAGGCCACCTCCCAGGCGCTTCAGCCCACCCAGGAGGATGCTGCCGCCACCACCAATGTGGCGCCGGTCCCCCCCTCGCATGAGGAGAAGGTGAGAGCTGTGACAACTTGTATTTCCTTCTCAGTGTAACAATAGGTTATCGCTGAAAGACTTGTCTGGGCAACAGTTTCGTCCTGTTGGACTTGACTTTCCTCTCCAAACAGCAGGAGCACCTTTTGGGTGTCAGTTGAACCTGGATTGTACTTCGGAAGTTGGTCACTTGAGGATGGCCTGCTCTGGCCTACACCCCAAATGCAGGCTCTTGGAAATGTCAGGTGCCTTTCAGCTTGTTCCCTGGAGTCCCTTCTGCATAAATGCTTCAAGGTGGAGCGGGAAGGGACTTGTAGCTGGCAGAATGCGTTTGGCAGAATGCGTTTGGCAGCCTGCTTCAGCCGCTCACTTTTCTGCTGCCCTTGCACCTCCCTCCATTATTTCTGTGAATGGGCACATGGCTGAAAAGCATCTTGATCCCAAGATGTGACCCTCTGTGGCTGCGCCTGTTCTGTGACTCAGGGCTGTCTGAACATGCTCTGATAATAAGTCTCCTGGAGTCTCCGTCAGCATCTTAATGGTCCTTGCTTGTGGCAGGTGGTTGGAACCAGATGAGCTTTAAGGTCCCTTCCAGCCCAAACCAGTCTGGGATTCTGCTGTTGGCTGCTCGGTCTTGGAAATGGGCGTAAACTCTGGTTGCTAGTAAAAGTGTCTCCAGTTTGAGGCACTTGCTGAACAGTTTATGAGCTACAGGTTTAAAAATGAGAACTTAATGTGGCACGAGATCCACCACTGCCTGTTGGTCCTCCTATGAACATGCCTTTTACTGAGGCCTGGCAGGTGGTAGGTTTGACATCCCCTCCTCCTTGTTTGTATTCTTCCCTGGTCAACATCTGGTACCCTGCTCAGGATCTGTTAATACTCTGTGCCTGAAGCCTCAGAGTCGTGCTGGTGGCTGTACAGATTGGTTGTAGTACTGAAGGGCTTGAAGCGTAACTGCTTCTTTAAAGTTAGACTTCCTCTAAGAAACATCGCTGTGGTTTGGAAGGGTTTATAGGAATCCTTTTCCTGAATACCACTGTACTTCAGGAGTCAAAGCTGACTTTTCAGGTGACAATCTGATATAGAATCAACTTGGGCTTGTTTTGCTTGAGGAAGAAGATGAGATTGTTGTTTGTTCTGTGGGTATTAAACATTCATTCCACTTCTGGAGCAGAGGGAGAGTAGCCAGAATATCCCTGCTGTGTAGTCAGTGGTTGAATTGGCTTTTTCCTCTCTCGAGCTGGAGTGAAATACTCACATCATGATGTGTGAGGTGGGGTTGGAGGGAGTGTGTTTGAAAAGCTGACAAATCATAGAATCGTTAGGGTTGGAAAGGACCTTAAAATCATCTAGTTCCAACCCCCCTGCCGTGGGCAGGGACACCTTACGCTAAATCATATCACCCAAGGCCTCGTCCAACCTGGCCTTGAGCACTGCCAAATGGCTGGAACCTGTTGCTCTTGTCTTGTAGCTAAAGGTTTCTCCTTCCTCTCTGCCAGGTCCCGTTCTCCAAGGCGCAGATCCCCTGTTCGCCGACGATCAAGATCTAGATCTCCTGGACGAAGGCGCCATCGGAGCCGCTCCAGCTCAAACTCCTCACGATAAAGCAAAAGGACTGGACAACTTTTAATTTTTAACTTAAATCCCATCAGACTAAATATTGTACTTTTTTTTTTTTAATTTTTTTTTTTTTATATAATGGGTCTGGGTGAGGAGGAGTGTGAGAGAGAGATAATCCTGGCAGTGAAGCCAACCTAAAAGGAGAGAGCAACAGCCCCTGGCCAGTGTATCACCTGTGATGTAGGCTTCAAGTTTCCTGACATTGAATCGAAATGATTTTAAAATGGCTTTGATTTCTAAAGGCTGCGAAATCTTTTTCTGCTAAATGAAAGCAGAATTTGGTGCAGCCTCTCTTTCTCCAGTTAGCAGGCTGCTGCTTGGTGATTTTTAAATGCTTAGCACGCTGTTACAGACCAGCATGTAAATCTTGAGCTACTTCAGAAACCCTGTGTGATAAGACAGGAAGGCATTTAACCTGAGCTTGGGGTTCCAGCACAGAACTTCTCAGAGCAGCTGGAGCCCAGATTTGCTGAGACTTAAACACCAAGCTGTTGCTTTATCCCAGCTCCCAAAGAGCTGGTTAGTTTCTACCAGCGAGCTCTTCTGCAGGTGAAGCTCTTCTGTAACGCATAGACCAGAAGCAACAGTCCAGCCCACAAAACGTCATGGTTTAGAAAAGAAGCCAGAAGTCTTAAGAACTGGTTTGTAGCTGCCCCTGTAAATCGATTTCTTTCACGTTTTCTTAACGGGTTTTGGTAAAACCTTCCCCCCAGCCCCGGGTGGAACAGTGCTTCTGCTTTTACACATCCCAAATTGACTGGGTGTGAATCCCTGGAGGCTGCTGAGTGGGGGGGTGCTGGCTGGATTTAGCTGGGCTTCCCTCGGGAAGTGCAGAGGATTCACTGCCCTTTGTACAGTCAGTGCTATACAGATACTTTAGTTTGTTTTGTAAAACTTTGTAGCCTTTTGGGCCGTGTTGTGTTTGTACTTGTGTAAGACTCTTGAATAAAGCAGTAGGCTGAGAAGATCTGGCCTGCCTCGTTCCTGCCTGTGCCTGTCTCTTTAAAGACCGGGCGGCACCTTTTTCTGGCGTTACGCGGGCAGGCACCGCTGATTGGCTGTAGCAGAGGGCGGGCGGAAGTGGGACCGCGGCGTCTCTCTCGTCTGCGTCATGGCTGCGGCGGGGCTGGAGCGGGCCCTACGGGAGGCTGCGGCGGGGCCGGAGCGGGTCGGGGAGGAGGCGGCGGCAGCGCTGGGAGCAGTGCGGACTGCGCTGGCGGCGGCGGGGGGCGCGGCAGCCCTCGGGAAGCGAGAGCGGGCACTCTTTGGAGCCTTTTTGCGGAGCCTGGCCGGGGCGCCCCGCGCTGCGCGGCCCGAGGGCGTGTGGCAACGCTGCTTCCTGGAAGGGCCGCCCGTGCCCGTGTTCTGCGTCCTGCTGGAGACCCTCGGCTGCCCACGGTCAGTGTCCGGTGCGGGCGGATGTCCCTCGGGGGCTGCCCGGGGCTCGTTCTCCGCAGCGCAGGAGGGAAGGGCGAGGGTGTCTCCCGCCTGTGCACAACGAGGGCATAAATGTGCAGGCGACAGCAGGTGGGAGGCCCTGCTGTGCCCTCGGGTTTCTTCGTTTCAAACCATATGCAGTACTGGTGCTGCTCGCAGAGGTCACCAGCCTGTGTTTAGCAGTGCTGGCCGGGTGTCCTGAGACATTAGGGGCTGAGGAGGTTGAAGATCAAAGAAATTAAAATCCATTTGATTTTAATATTATTTTGATTAAAATTCTGTTACAGCAGCAATGTTGTGGTGAGACCACAAAGAGTATGCACGTCTCTATCAGTTAAGAGGGGTAGGGGCTTACTGCTGTTACTCTCTTCCAGCCCTAGCTTACATCCGAGAGAGGTGGTGGAGGTTCTGGAGCAGTTCCTGCAGGAGGGACGGATGTTGGCTCTGCTGTGGGAGGTCTGTCAGCAGCCAGTCCAGGCTGGCTCCCAGGAGCCGCAAGAGGCCCTGCTCAACAGGATTGTGTGTTTGCCCAGCCACGTGAGCAATAAACTGGAGGGGAAAAACCCACCAGTGTTCTTCCCCCAGAACTACTTCCCTCTCTTGGGTGGTACAATTATCCAGGTGCTGCAGAAGATCTCTGATTCTCTAAGAGGTAAGATTGCAGGAGGACTGTGCTATGGAGATGGCACTTTTGAAGAGGTGTTTTATGCATGGACCCCGTTGGCTGATGCTAACAGGTATTGCAGAGCTTCAGGTTCATCCTTCAGGCTGAAGTTCATTGTGCTTAAAAGCATAAGGTACTAGGGATGAGGAAGATGGCCAAGGTTTTTTAAAATCCCACTGAAAGCTGCAATCCTACAAGTCATGTATTAGGACAAGGGGGAATGGCATTAACCTGACAGAGGGGAGATTGAGATGGGATCTTAGGAGGAAACTCTTCACTGTAAAGGTTGTGAGGTGCTGGCATAGATTGCCCAGAGAAGCTGTGGCTGTCCCATCCCCAGCAGAGGGTTAGAACTGGATGAGCTTTACGGTTCCTTCCAACCCAAACCAGTCTGGGATTCTGTGATTTGTTGACAGAGCTTAACTGTGGTCATTTGGTCTGTGCTGAAGGAGTCGTATGGAAAATTTGTGACACTGTGGCTGTTAACCATTGTGTTAAAGAGGGACTGAACTACTTTAGTCCTCTGACTCTCAGTGGTTTGTGCCTGAAGGCAGGTGGTGGAGGAAGAGATGATGCTTGAAGAGACTGTGTTTTCAGTCTTCAGCACTTTCAGAACCTCCTTAAGGTTGTTTGAAGGGTGCTGGTAATGTGCTTGTTAAGCTTGTGTCTGTTTTATCCCAGGTGGCTTGGATTGCTCAATCTCTTTTGTTTCGCATGTCGTGGGGAAGGTATGCACTCATGGAAGACAAAGTGAGTGTTTCACTATCCTGTTCTGGGGAGGGGAAGGTCTGTTTTACCATATTAGTGCAGAAGGATGGCAGTGATGATTGGCAAAGGAAGTGGGAGACTGACCTTTGGGAGTTTCATGAGTTCGGATGTACAGGCTGCTCTCTACTTTCTGAGGCTAGTCAGCTACATATCTGATAGATGTTGATGCTTTTCTGTCAGCTCCTGTCAATGTGATCTGTTCTCCTCTCAAAGACTGATAAGGTGATGAGCTGCCTCATCCTCCCATTTGGGGCAAAACTATTAAATGCTCTTTTAGGGCTTTTCACCCAGTGCTCTGAAAGTGCCTTGTAAATACCAGCAGAAATCACTCCTATGGGAGTAGCCTTCAGTCTGGCTTTGCTTAGGACTTTGAAGCCACTGAACGCAGAAGCAGTGAACAGGGCTGGGGAAGAACAGGAAAGGTTTTCTAGCTGTTTAGTGTCATGAGGAATACTTGAAAGTTCCTTAGCCTGCTTATGTTAGTTTCTGCCACAGGAGCGATTTAGAACTACAGTCTGTACATTGTATTTCTTCATCTTGTAAGGATGTTGACCTTGAGTACTGTTGCACCAGTTCTGTTCTGGCCATCTGGTGTATTTACCTGTTTCTTCTTCAGAGGAAATCCTGGGCATTCTGGTGCCCGGCCTGATGGAGCTCACCAAGTCAGACTGCATCTGGCAAAGAATTTGCTGGCGACTGGTTGAATGTGTGCCAGACCGCTGGATGGAGGCGGTGGTCCTTGGTTTTGTGCAGCAAACACCTGGGTAAGAACTCTGCTTTCCTCCCTGATCTGGAGTAAAGGCTGGAAGTTTTCCATGAATACTCACAGAATCAGTGTCTGAAAGATGCTGGGATGTGTTTGTGCAGGCTCCCAGTTCCTGAGAGACCGGGGTTATAAAGTAGTTGATTGTCACCTCTCATGTAGAACACCCGCCATTCCTTAAAGATCTGTGTTGTGACTTACAGTGAAAAACCAAGTGCAAACATTTCTTGCAATTGCTGACTTACTCTTGAAGTTTAGCAGTGTTCTAGAGACTGTTGCAAATAGCTACTCACAGAATTTCCTAGGATGAGTTGCAGCATGATAGTAATTCCATGGATTCCTAATGTTTTGCTCTTGATTTGCTAGGGCAGATGTCCTGTCTAGGTTGCTGGGAAACTTGGTTGTGAAGAACAAGAAAGCTCAGTTTGTGGTGACACAAAAGGTGGTGCTCTTGCAGTATGGCCACACGGTGAGAACTCTGCCTTGAACAGCAATGTGGGAATGCCTTTTCTTTCCCCACGTGCCAGTGTGTTTTTTAGCTGAGCTGCAGGTCTTCATGGGTAAAATTTAACTCTTCGCTCTGAAATCAGTCTCTCCACACATACCTGAGCTGTGTTCACTTACATCCCCTCAGCTGAAGGTAATGAAGAGGGAGAGGTTCAAAGCAGTTGCTTTGAAATCACAGGATTCATTTACTGTCAGGGTTGATGGTGAGAAGAATTACTGTACTCTCTTTCTGGAACCAAGTGGTTATTTGCACATAATTTCAGTGTTCTGGGGAGACCTAGTTAATTTAGAATCTGAAAGAAGACACTGAAGAAGCCATGACCCACCCTCAGGGATAAGAAATAGGTTAAAGAGATAAGACAAGGACTGTTTGGTTTGGCTTTTTCCTGTGCACCTAACTTTGGCACAGGGTGTTAAGACATATTCTGTGGTTTGTGATATTGTTGAGAGAGATGTTCTCTAGATTTTGTGTCCCATGTTTGTTTGGGACTGTGCTGATGTGGTTTTGATGGTAAAAATACTGCTCTGTGTTTCTGTCCTGTTTTTCCATGTATTTTGTCAGCAACTGCATGTGTGTGGGTTTGGTTGGTTGGTTGGGTTCTTTTTTTAATTTACTCACTTTCCTGTTTCTGAATGTTGTAAACCAGTCCCTCAGAATGAAAAGTTTAATGTAGTAGAAGTGCACACGTGTCCTTGTTGTCACTTTATGCCCAGTTAAAGCAAGTCCTGTGGTTTTTGTTGCAGACTGCAGTGCTACAGAACCTCCTTGGCTACCTGGCTGTGGATAGCCTTCGGCGTGCCTTGTTGATCAAAGTAAGCTGTAGTAACATTGTTGGTGAGGTACCAGATGGCAAAACGCTCTGCTGGCGGGGGGGGGGGGGGTGCACAGTTTTGGTACTTCTCTGAGACACTTCTGTTCCTGTCTGTGAGTGTGAGGGAAACCCTGCCTCAAGTAAATTGTGATTTACAAATCAAAGACTTTCTGCACTGCTGAAACGTTAGTTTTTCATAATTAATTGCTAAATTCCCTGCCAGGTAGCAAACCTAAGGAGGCTTGGATTCTAGTAGATGTCCCCTGTCCTCCATCTTTCTCAGCTTCCTCTGTCATCCCCTGCTTGCATGGCTGGGCAGATGGCAGCAAGTGATGAAGTTGGTTGAGAGCTGTCTGTGCGCCAAATGGTTGATGCTTCAGAATCTCTCATGTACCTTTTCCTCAGTGGGGATGCAGATATTTTCCCTTTCCAAGTCAGCAGTGTGATGGAGCTTCTAGGAAATCTGTGTCTCTGTAAACATCTACCATTTTTATTTTTTTTCTCTCCACTGGTTACATGTTCTAAAATTCTAAGGGGATATTGTATAAGATTGGACTAAATTCCTGTCATATCACATCGTTTTTTGACAATAATATGTATTGCTTTATATAGACTATTTATTTATGAAAAGTAAGTGTATTTACCACTTTAAAAATCTATATATTTAATAATATATCAAATGAAGGTGGCATGGAGGTCTCAGTTGGTGAAACACAGTATGTTTTGGGCCCTGAAATACAATGTTAGCGTAAGGTTCACCGGGAAACATGAAGACCAAAGGGCAATCAGAATATACAGCGTGTTTTATGAAAGTACATACCAAAATGTGTGTCAAAAAGAAGATTACTTTTACATGTACAGAAGGTCCATTTCAGACCAGCTTGAGTGCTTTGCTCTAGGTGCTGCAAGAACTATTGGAGACATGGAGCAGCAGCAGTGCTGTGAGACACTCGCCACCTGAGCAGCAGCAGTATATCAGCAAGGCCATACTTATCTGCCTCTCCCACCTGAAGGAGACTGAAATCGAGAGCTGCAGACAAGGTCAGGCAATGGGAAAAGTGGGGATGAGATTTATTTAGCAGAAGGTCTGTGAGTAGAAAAACATCTTGTTTTGCTGTGTGGATAAACAAAATGGTCCCATTTTCATTTTGGCAAACAGGGTAGCCTGCTGGAATCCTCTTTAGCACCCATATATTACCAAGTGCATAGCTTGAAATTATGGGATTGCAGAAGCATCTCTGACCTGAGATCAAACCTAAATATGGTTTAGGAACCCTTCAGTTTTGTTGCAGGAAAAGGAGAATTAACTCTGGGACTAGTTAGAGGAGCGGCATGATCTGCAGTTTATATGCTTAGTGTTGGAGCATGAGGGTACAGGGGAAAGTCGGGATAAAAAGCTGTTTGGTTGGTCTCTGACTAGCCATGTGCCCAAGGACCTCCAGTTTATTGTACACTGTGCAGCACACTGGGGTCCTGCTCTGAAATTTATGTTTTTATTGCAATAAAAAAAAAACCAAACTGTTCAGTGTTTAGAGTTACTTCTGTGTGTGGCTTTTTGGGGGAAGCAGATTGACTTACAAGACCTGTTAATCTGCTTCATTTAAAACTTAATTCTTTAGGTGAATAAGTGACCTATTATCCACTAACAGTAGTGTAGTTTTATAATCAGTTTTTTATCTCACAGCTGTTGAAAAGTTAGCTTTTCTGAGTTGAAGGATGTCTTTCTAACACAGTAAGCCTGCTTGGTAAAGCTGGCAACCATCTTTCTGTGTGGGCTGAGAAATACCACTGTTACTTGCCTGTTTCAACTTACCTAGGCACTGTGGGAAATTTCTCATTCATGATTGTTGTACTGGTCAGAATTTGTAGCTTCCTCAAAACATGACTTTAGTGGCCTTGAAGCATTCCAAAACAAAGCTAAAGATTGACTTGACTTATGACCCTTTTTTGTTTCAGTGAAAACTGAAATACTCCAAATTTAGACTCTATTGTAATGTTTTGTTGACTTCATGAAAAAGCATGGGTTTACTGTATTGGGGCAGAAGAACAAAACAGCCACTGCAGAAAGAGAAGTCACAGTTGCACGGGCCTTTACTGTCTTCCTTCCAATGACTGGGTGGTGAGCAGCTAAGGATGCCCTCTCAGGAAGTATAAAGGTGGATTTTTCTCTGTCACCATTTCATGCACAGTTTGTTGGTTTTGTTTTCAGAGCTTCTCACAAGCATGATGGAGGGTGTGAAATGCCACTTGGACAGCAGCCTGCCACAAATACGGCGTCTGGGCATGATTGTGGCAGAGAGCATTAGTGCAAAAATAAACACTGATGGGCCCGTCCTGAAGTTTCAGGTGAAAGTTACAATGAAATTTATGTCTGGTGTGTAGGGTGTAGAGGAGATAAAAGCTTTAAGCTAGGTGATTCAGGACATTCTGGCAAGTTCTAACACTTACCCTTTAGAAATAAGGAGAGGCGGCAACACTCTGAAAAAGAGAGGAGATCTGTTTACAAAAACCAACTCTATAGCAAATAGCCTCTGACTTGAGATTTTCAAGACTGACAAGGGGAAATACACTTTGCTGTTTCCAGGAGAGTTTATAAGAATTATGTAATTAAATCACATTAATTCTTTAAAACTCTGCATCATCCCTGATGTCACATTGCTATTTATTAAGTGTTTTAAAAACTGTAATAGTATTCAGGCAAGGTCTGATCAGGTGCCACTGTTAGATAGGGACAAAGATTATATGTGGCACAGATTGCTTTACCGCATAAATACATTACTGCTGGCAGCAGAGTGATGGAAACAAGTGGGATTTATTTGGGTTCATATGCTCTTGATTCAGTCTTCACTGGCAAGAAGCAGAAGGGTGAAATGTTGAATACTGGGCATATTGCAATTAGAGTTCAGTAACAGTTGCTCTGACTGTCCAGTATGAAGAAGATGATGAAGCAAGAGAGCTGAAGTCCCTCCTGGTGCAGACTCCACCATTCTGTGCTGTCCCCAGCCTTCCACGTGATGAGTAAGACATTGTTACTGTTCATCTCCCTGCTATTTGTTTGTCCTCTCCGTGTCACATGCTAGAACTTATAGAGTATGCAAGATGTCATATATATTCTTAAGCATTATAATGCACCTTATTCTTACAATGCAGTGTAGCAGTTATGTTAAATTCATAACCAGAATGGTAATATGTATTAAAATTGCTTGTTGGATAGCTGAATGTGGTGAAACCATGCTCCAGGGGTCCTTGTGCTCCTGGGTAGAATCAGATGGGCCTTTCTGTTCTTACCTATTGTATTCACTCTACTAAATATGTTTATTCCCCATTTGTTCAGTTTCATTCACAGCTTTAAATATGGGGCACGCCAGGTTACTGCAGGGGAGCACAGCAAATTTTTGTTACCTATTGCTCTTCTCTTAAGATATTCTGCTTTTCTTCTCCCTCACCCAATTCTCCTTCCCAGGACTTTGCTCCTTGTGTTAGCCAAGCTAGGTGGGAGACTGCAGCAGAAGTAATTATTTGCCATTCTCTTCAGGCAGCAAGGGTTAATGGTGTGGGTAGTTTCTTGCTCGTAAGGACTGTTGCTGTATTGGTTTTAATATTTCTTGTTCCTCACAGCAGGAATGAGAAAGCAGACACTGCACTACCAGTGGTATTGGAAAGTAATGACAAATCACATACAGCAGCCCCTGTGATGCCGGATGAGGAGCTGGACACTGAGATTGACAGGTATGGGGCAAGAAACTGCTAGGAAATGGAAAACAAGAGCAGACATGGGGAGAAGGGAGCTATTGGTAGTTGCATCTCTTGGGAAATCTTGTGCTGACCTTGTGGCATGCAGCGCAGCAGGACTTTGTGTAGGAAATTACACACAAGTCAATACTTTTCGCATAGCCCACTTATGTACAACCATTCTATTGATTTCATAGAATCATAGAATCGTTAGGGTTGGAAAGGACCTTAAGATCATCTAGTTCCAACCCCCCTGCCATGGGTAGGGACAACTCACACTAAACCATCTCACCCAAGGCTTTGTCCAACCTGGTCTTGAACACTGCCAGGGATGGAGCATTCACAACTTCCCTGGGCAACCCATTCCAGTGCCTCACCATCCTTACAGTAAAGAATTTCTTCCTTATAGCCAGTCTAAACTTCCCCTGTTTAAGTTTGAACCCGTTACCCCTTGTCCTGTTGCTATGGTCCCTAATAAAGAGTCCCTCCTCAGCATCCCTATAGCCTCCTTCAGATACTGGAAAGCTGCTATGAGGTCTCCACGCAGCCTTCTCTTCTCCAGGCTGAACAGCCCAAACTTTCTCAGCCTGTCTTCCTAAGGGAGGCACTCCAGCCCCCTGATCATCCTTGTGGCCCTCCTCTGGACTTGTTCCAACAGTTCCATGTCCTTTTTATGTTGAGGACGCCAGAACTGCACACAATACTCCAGGTGAGGTCTCACGAGAGCAGAGTAGAGGGGCAGGATCACCTCCTTCAACCTGCTGGTCACGCTTCTTCTGATGCAGCCCAGGATACGGTTTGCTTTCTGGGCTGTGAGCACACACTGCCTGCTCATGTTCATTTTCTCATCAACCAATACCCCCAAGTCCTTCTCTGCAGGGCTGTTCTGAATCACTTCTTCTTCCAACCTGTAGCTGTGCCTGGGATTGCTCCAACCCAGCTGTAGGACCTTGCACTTGGCATGGTTAAACTTCATGAGGCTGGCATCAGCCCACCTCACAAGTGTGTCAGGGTCCCTCTGGATGGCATTCCTTCCCTCCAGCCTATCAACCGAACCACACAGCTTGGTGCCATCAGCAAACTTGCTGAGGGCGCACTCAATCCCACTGTCCATGTCACTGACAAAGATGTTGAACAAGACCGGTCCCAACACCGATCCCTGAGGGACACCACTCGTTACTGGTCTCCAGGTGGACATTGAGCCACTGACCACAACTCTTTGTGTGCGGCCATCCAGCCAGTTCTTTATCCACCGAGTGGTCCATCTATCAAATTGATGTCTCTCCAATTTAGAGACAAGGATGTCATGCGGGACAGTGTCAAATGCTTTGCACAAGTCCAGGTAGATGACTTCAACTGCTGTACCTCTGTCCATCAGTTTCATAGCCCCATCATAAAAGGCCACCAAATTGGTCAGGTATATCTACTACATTTTCTGGAATTATGGACATATTTACCCATTCTAATAGTGGTCGTGCCTTATTCTTTCACTTTACCAATATATGAAGAAATCTCAAGAATCAACTTCTGGTCTTTTGGTCACCTGCCTTGTGCCTGCAGTTTACCAGGAGATTCAGTTCCAGATCTGGTCACAGAACTGCTCTTTCACTGAGCTTTGGTGTAACTCATAGGACTGCCTAAGGAACCCTTTCAGGCTAGGTTTCAGCAGTGCTGCAGGATGATGCAAGCGGTGACAGTGTTACGACAATGTATGTGCTGGTTCCTTCCCTTTTCTGTGGCTAGCTGGACAAAGGAAGAATATCTGTACCCCATAGACTAACTCCTGCCTTCATTTCTCATATAGTGATGATGACCTCATCCCTTATGACATGTCAGAGGATAAAGAAGTAAAGATTAAGGCTCCTATGTATATCCGAGACTGTATTGAAGGTAAAAGATTTTGGGCTGAGTCTTTATCTGCTTTTCACTGGTTGTAGCAGAGCGATCCCTGTGTAGGCTTTTTTTTTTCTGAGCTAATTTGAAGAAGCTGTAGGATTTCAGTAATCTGGGCTCAACTAATTGTGAGTAATTTCACGTAAGTTCCTAATGCTGGTTGTGCACTGGGTCAGTGATCTCTGCCTGTAATGACACGCTAATGGCAGAAGAAAGCTGGGGGTATATACCCAATCACAGCCATTCTGTTAATAGCTTTTGTTTGTCTTTTACCTTCAGTCTTGACAGGATGTGAAGATATGGACAAATGGGAAGCTGCAATCAAGGCTCTTGAGAGCTTGGTTCGAAAGAATCCAGAGGCAACAAGAGAGGTGAAGTAGTATGAGCTGAATTCCCAGTGGGCTGCAGTACAGGATTATCCCTTTGTCCTCATGAGACTAAATATGCAACAGAGCAGGAGGCCAGGCTAATGTGTACCTGGATTTAAAGCTTTCAAATTGGGAAAGGAAATAGAAGGAAATAGCCTCTTTGGAGGTGAGGCTACAGAGCACAAAGGGACAAAGCAGCAGGCAGAGGTTCAAGCAACAGTGTGGCATTTAGCAGCTCCAGTGCTGCAAATGAAATGCATTGCAGGTAAAGCTTGCCAGCAATGTGAAGAAGCAGAGGAAGCTCCATGCTTTGTGCTGTGCAGAAAAATCCATGAGAAATGCAGCACAGAGCAGCCACAAATTCCTCAAACCAATTGATTTTAATTTTGGATTGAATTGATTTTGAATGGAAATTGCATTTGTTACTCCCCAACAAAAGGGAGATAAAATCAAACGGACTTCTCCTATTTGCTTTTACAAGCATAATATCTTCTGGAGGGAGCAGTTGGATTCTACTGGTGAAGATGAAAAGCTGAGGTGAGAGGAACCTGGGACAAGGTCACCAGTGTGATGTGTGCTCACCACCACTTGTGAGCACTTGAAGGCAGCTAAGAAACCATCTCTGCCACCTGAGAAGAGGAATTGGTGTAGTCTGGTAAACAGCACACAGTCAGCTGCTGCTTATCAGACTTGCTATTGAGCTGTATGGGCTTCAGATGTACCCTTTAACCCATCAGTTACAGTGACAAGTCCTCCTATATAATGATGCCACCACTTGTCCATAAAGCCAAAATGAACATGGACACAGAAGTTGGCTTAGGGTTTTGTTCAGTGTTTTGAGAAAACTTGATGGCATTTATTTTAGTGTGTTTTCTCTCCCTCCTAAGTAATTGACATGTTGCCTCTATTCCATACACTCACTATCTTTGCTTAAACATTAGGAATAGTGTGTAAATCCTGTGAGAAAACCAAACACCTGCAGTGTTTTGATTTCTTTTTGCATGTTTTTAACAGGTTAGCGTGGAGCTGGCAAAGATACTGCTGCATCTGCAGGAGAAAACCTGTATTGAAGGCTTTGTGGAGCTCCGACAGAGAGCTCAAGTAGCTGTTTTAACCACAGATCCAATACCTGTGAGTTCCTCTTAACTGCTTTCATTTTTCCAGTTGAGGCACAGCTAAAAATTTAAGGAGCTGAAGTCTCTTGCTAGCTTGATAGAAGCAGCTACCAGGGTGTGGTAGAATACTAATCTCTGTCTAGCAGCATTTATGGTCAATGCAATGAAGAATCTGCAATGGATGACTGAAACAGCAGTAATGAGGAAATTCTGTCAGAGCTATAACAGACTGGAGGAACTGTTTGGAGGCTGTTAGTATATCTGACAAAGCAAATTAAATAAGGACGTATTGCACTGAAGGAGAGATTGTTTTGCATAGAGGAAAGCTAAGGCGCAAATGGCTTCTCTAAAAAAAGACTTATGTCTAAGCTAGATCTGTCAGTTTAAAACCATTACCCCTTGTTCTGTCAGTACAGGCCCTGATAAGTCTGTCTACATCTTTCATAGAAGCCCCTTTAAGCATTAAAAGGCTGCAGAAAGGTCTCCTTCGAAGTGCCAAAGCTGCTGTGGCATTTATTAGGTACCTCTGCCTAGGAAGGAGAGAAGGATGGCAAAGTCCCATTTGTCATTTACTTCCTTTGGGAGAATCTAGAAGTAGAAGTGTCTAAATTTCCTCTGTTTGCACAGCATATCTCTTCATTTTTCTTGGAGGCTTGCTGTTGACTAACAGGAAGCAAGACTTCTCCTGCAATGGAGTGCGTTTAGAATTAGTGGGAAGGCTGTTTCCAGACTGGATTTTTGCTCATTGTGCTGTGATTTTTCTCTACAGGTAGCAAAGTACTTGACATCCCAATTCTATTCTCTGAACTACAGTCTTAATCAGCGCATGGACATTCTTGATGTAAGTGCTCTTCTTTTCACTTCCCACTTCACTTGTGTCTTTGTTGCACCAGTGCTGTTTTCCTGAGAGGTAATGGGGTTATCTTTTATTCCTTGGAAGAGGAGGCAGAGCCATGGAAATCTCTTATTTGTGCCTGGCATTCCCCTCTCATTTGTAACACTGCTACACTACCGTAATACAGTGATTCTTCCTCACACAATGAAAAACATGGGATGGTTGTTTGCCCAGGAGAAGCCACTGTTTCCTAACATGTCCTTGGTCTGTCAAACTTCACTTTCTGAAAGACAGCAATATGCCTGGATTCCTGCATCATTTTACTTGCTGTGTCTGAAGAAGGAGCCCCTGTTCTGTTTCAGGGCTAAGGGTCTGAGTGCTTGATCAGTACCTTGAAGCCAGCTGGCTATCTGGGGTCACTCACCTTGCTATTCTGCATTCAAAACCTGCTGTGCTTTCTGCCTTGCTATTCCTAGCAGTTTGGGTGCAAGTAACTGTTACTGTTCTCTAGTACACCCTTTTTTAACAGAACCTCCATCTTTTTCATCTAGGTATTGGTTTTGTCAGCTCAGGAGCTGTCCCATCCCAAATCCCATTGGAAGACCAAGCATTCTGGTGCCCCAAAACCTTGTATCCAGCTCCTTCCTGAAAGTGACAGCTCTAAGGACTGGAGAAGAATTGTTGATGAGAGAATCAAAAACAAGACTCGGAGATTTGCTACGGTGAGGCCAGGGCACACAAAAACCAATGTGAAATCCAGCAGAAACAGGGATGCTGGGAGCTGCTGTAGTTTTATCTGGAAAGAGCACAATACCTGTGAGATTGGTCCAAAGAAAATACTGTGTAATTTCAAATACAAAATGATCTTGGTATCTGGCTGAACCAGTGCAAAATACCAACTCCTTCAGCAGGGAGAGGAAAATAAACCTTGAACTGCTTGCCTTGTATTGAGGGATAGTTGCTGCTGTTCCATGGTTGTTCTGAGCTTGTCTGGCCACTGCAGGGAGCTGTGGCTGCACCTTACAGATATCAGAGTCTCCTCCATCAGCCTAGCTGCCTCTGGACCTGGGCTGTCTTAGCCTTCCTATTTTTAGTAAGATAAATGGATTCCAGTTTCCTAGTTCCCAGAACTCCCCTGTGGTTCTTCCTGGAAAACCTGCTTGCCAAAAAACTCCATTATCCTTTGCATGTTCTTGTTTCTTGTCTCTAACCCAGCAATACTGAGTTATATTGTACTGAAATACTTAGATGTGTGAAAGGATCTCAAGGTGGGAAGTGATCCATCCAATCTGGAAACTAGTAGCTGTAGAAGTACGAACAGGCAGTGACTGACAGCAGGATGGCTGCAAGGAACCTGTAGTTTCAACAGTGGTGTGAAGTGTCAGATGCTGCATCTTGTGTCTAGACTTCATTTTTCTCTTGGACAGGGTCAGTCTCAAGTGGAACTGGCTTCCAGCCCAAATGAGTTCAATTCTGTTGCTGGACACTTCTTTTTTCCATTGATTCAGCACTTTGACAGGTGAGTGTGAGCATACTGGGTCATGGGCATGGCAGTGTCTGAGTGAACTTGCCTCAGAGAAGCAGCCTAAAACCCAGAAGCTGTGTGGAAGTCCAGTGACACCACACTGATGCCTGGCTCATGCATAAAGCTTAGAGAGGAGGGGTTTGTGGTCTCTCGGACTTAGCCTATGAAGTCTTGTTGGGTAAGAGTATGTGAGATCCTGCAGAAGAGAAGGTCTATTATGAAGAATAACCTGTCAGCAGGTACAGAGGATGATGATTTTGGCAATACTAAACCCGTTGTCTTGGCTGACCCTCCTTCTTGGGGAGATTGCAGTCTTAGCCAAATCTAACTCTGTTTCAGCTTTGGGCCTGTCACCTGGACTGGTCCTTGAGACCACATTATAGGATGTGGTTCATTGTTAATCACTTAGGTCTTTGCTTACCTAAAGATGGCTGAATAATTGATTCCATGAGAATCAAGATTCTTGGCATACCAGTCTTAATGCTTTATCTCTAGTATGGCAGTAATGCTTTCAGTAGTAAAGTCTGTTAGAATAAATGATACCTGCTGTAGGAGTAGAGAGTATCATTGGTCTGGGAGCAATGATGAGAGCAAACAGCTGTGGCTTGTGTTAAACTGGGATTAACTTTAATGACTATGTCATAGGGATTCAGACTTGTGGGGGAGTTTGCCCTGCATAACCACTGTGACTGCTCCAAAGATGCACTGATCAGCCTTCTCACTGCTACAGGACTGTGTGTCTTGCATTTGCAGGCCTCTGACAACATTTGATCTCCTGGGGGAAGATCACTTTGTTCTTGCAAGACTGGTCCACACTTTAGCAGTCTTGATGTATTTGGCTGTCAACACTGTGGTAAGAAAGGCTGTGTGAGCTTGCAGAGAGCAGGGGAGGCTTCCAGCCTAGGAACCCTGGGCCTGTCATGCTGAGACTGGCAGCAAGTTTGAGTCACGTGTGCTGAGAGTTGAGAAAAGAGCTGGGAAAAAAATGGTCAGAGAAGAGGCAAGGGAGCCCTGCACAATCCTGTGCTGACCCTGGTAGAAAAACTATCAAATTGGGTGGGAGGTTGGGCTCATCATTTTGCTACCTAAGTTTCCTCATCTGTAAAATAATGTTAATCATAACCCTGATGTTCACAGCAGAGCATCTCAAGGTGCAGTTCTGTAGGGCGGTGTCAATGTGAAGGTGTTCAGTGTTTCTGTCATCATCCTGTTTTGCAGGCAGTTGCTGCAATGGGAAAGGCACTGCTGGAGTTTGTTTGGGCTCTGCGCTTCCACACTGACTCGTGAGTTCTGGTTGTGTGCTTTATTTTTTAAAGATCAGCTGCCAGCCAGTCTCCAGCCATGGTTTCTCTTTGTCCAAGGGTAGCATCAGAGTAAGAATGTCAGTGACTTAATACATTAACTGTATGCTCTCTTCCATCCTAAGTATTGCAAGACTATGAAATGAAGGCATTGCTTTAATGTCAGGCCAACGTATGAACCTGGCTACTCTCTCCTAGTGTGGAGGTACAGTCATTAACTATGGAAAACACAACAAATTTCTTGATTAACTATCCATGGGATAGTTTCATCTCTTTATCTGGGGAGCTCATGGAAGTTTCAATTCAATTCCAGTATGCAATGCTGGGAAGAAATTAAGACATATAGCGAAAATGCTGTAAACATCCAGTTTCTGGTTTGGTCTCAGACTTGCCCAGGACTCTGAACTACACTAGACTTCCTGCCCTACCCCATGGCAGGGGCTCTGGATGTGAGCACTGTGCCAGCTGTTGCGTAATTCCACTTCTGATCAGTAGGAATATGGCAAAACTCATCCTAATCACAAATATTTGAAACTGGAGAACCCTTGAGGTGAGGAAATCAAGGTAGAGCACAAAGCTGCAGGCTCCAAACAGCCTTTCTCCAACAGGTACGTGCGCCAGGGCCTTTTGTCCTGTATCGCCTCCTTGCTCTTCAGTGTCCCTGCAGAGTGTCTTCTGGAAGACATGACAGAAGAGCTTTTGGAGACTCGGTCTTGGCTGGGAGGTAAGAGACAGTAGTGTACACCAGTGTTTTTTCTGGTTCATGGTGCAGTCTTTGTGCAGCATCTCTGATTGTGATGGCAGCAGGCATGTCCTAGTGTCATACACCAGAGATTTGCACAGTACATGTATTTATTGCTTGCTAGTTTAGGTTTCAGTGGTCTCACACTGTATTACCAAAGTATATAAGTATAAGCTGAGAGCTATGCATTTCGAAGTTGACTCCTCACAGGCCAGTCAAAAAAGTCCCCAAATACATTATGTGTCCTCCTTCTCTGCCTAAGCATCCAGTGATCCACTTCACGAAGCTGCAGAAAGTATTGTCATGTTGCATATTACACTAGTAATAACATACAAAGCTTGTACATCCCGTTTACACCATGTGCACAGAACATGGGTTTCGTTATTACTTAAGATACAAGGAAGTGGAGCATGGCCCCATCTCCTACTGCTGATGGAAAGAACAGCCTATGAAAGACAGCAGATGATTGTGCTGTGCCCAGCGCACCCTCCATCCACACAGGCTGCTTGTGGGTTCTGGTAGACTGGAATCGCACAAGTTGGGGGTCAGGTATCACAGTGTATCAGAAATACAAGAGGAAATAATGTTGTGTGCTTTGTAGCTCTGAAGCCTTCCCTGTATTCTGGGGGGACCTTGTGTGACTCCCTGGATTGGTTTCCTTCACCATTCTCACTCTTAGTGAGTTGGCTTCCCACAGGGAGCAGGCAGGAAGCAATGCTGACACAGCTGGGCTGGGATTCTTGCAGGCTGTGGAACTCTAACCTCGGAAAGGAGGAGCTGTGCCTTGTGGGGCTGAAAACTTTACTTTTCCCATGACATGGTGTGTTCTGGCGAATCTGCTTGTCTCTGCAGTTAACACTGCTGTTACCAAGTACAGCCTTCCCAGGAATGTGTTAAATGTATTTTCAGCATGAGGGTCTGTGTAATCTGTTTTTAATGAGTTATTTTTGGAAGGAGGATGATGACAATGCTAGCAGCTTCTTTTTGTGCCTGTAGGTAGTGTAATAGCCATTTCTTTACATGTAGTGCTTTGGCATGAAAATTGCATGGTAGATCCTGGTGGGTCACGTAAAGATCACAGTTGTGTGTGTGGTAGAGAAGGGAAAATTGTTACAGGATCCATTCAGAAACCTTAAAAAGTACTACCCAGCTCCACATCTGGTCACATACAGTGCCAGTACAGTTTAAAAGGGCTGCCAAAGCTGCTTCCTGAAACAAGAAGCTTCTTGTGCTGTCCCTTTACTTGTCATTTTAGGACTGCTGGGAGGCACCAGGCTCCTCCTCACTGCTGCAGCTGGTGAAATTGGTCACTAGAGATCTGCTTTATGACTGGATCATTGCTTTGAGCTTGTGCACTTGCTGCTGCTTCATGACTCTTCCAGAAAAGATGTGCAAGCCGTGTCATGTATTAGACCTACTGTTATAGCTTGGAAAAATGACAAGCTGTCAAGCATGCAAGCCTACTGCCATACCTAATGGCCAGAAGTCATATTTTTTGATGTCAGCTTGAAGCATCTGCATTTCTCCTGCTGTGGCAAAAGCACAATGAGAAGTAGTGGGCTAGAAAATATTATCCGTGACCATTCAGTCAAGTCTATGAATCTGCTGCAGTTTGTTTCTCTGTCATGTCTCTGCAGACTGCTGTAGTTCATCGTGTGAATGTGACTGACTGTTCCTGCCCTTCAACAGAACTGTTCCCTATTAGAAAACATTTCCAGTGTGGTGGAAGGAACTACTTCAGTCACTGTCACAGTACTATCCATTAGTGGATGTTCTGTGCCATTTCAGGTGGAGAGAGAGGCTGGGGTCCACCTTGTCCTGCCTTTCATTAGTGCCATGCTGGACCTAATGTAGTAGCCTGATCTTTCCCGGGGGAGGGAGGGAATACCTAAACATTTCTAGGAAACAGTTCCTTTAATTTCTCAGCAGCTGCCTTTGAGGGAGTTCCCCACCTCTTGCCAGTGCTGTAGAGCTGTGTCATAGATAAGTTTGTTTTATGTGAGGACCTGAATGATACTCTGGTGCCCTGTGGCTCCCTTTTAGTCGCAGCAGTTCAAGGTCTGTGCTCATGGCAATTGGAAGCACTGCCAACATCTTAGCTTCTGAACTTATGCTCATGTTGTAATCTCCCCCTTGCTGCCTTCTGTAGAGAGAGCACAGAAACACCATCGTGAAAGCTCTCCCTGCAGGATAAATAGCCCCACTCTGAATGAGTCATGTGTTTGGACTGATGAGCTGGGCTCTGAGCACACTGCTTTTGCGTACAGGATATCCTCACACAGGCTCTCTGCTCTTCCAGGCTCCCCCTGTTCAGACATCCTGTGTGCATCCTGGTTTTTACTTTGCAGGCCGATTAAGGGCCCCTGAAATAACAGCTGCTGGAAGCAGCTTCATGCCCTCCCTTAAACACTGCATAAAGTGGGAAAGAACTTACTGGATTATCAGAAGACTAATTGCTCAGTATGGAAAATGTGTTGAACTTGGGTCCTACCTCTTTCTTTCCCCCATTTGAAGGGCAGCACAAGTTTCAGGAGGGAGCACTGAGCATGTGTCTAGATCACAGGAACTGGCAGAATGGAGACTTCAGGCTTTTGAATAAGTGGATTCTAGTTACAAATAGCATTCATGCTAGAAGATCAGCTGTGGACAGGTGATGTATAGCTCAAGGGCACAAGTCGAATTGGGCAAGAAGGTTATACCATGGAATGCAGGGTCAGGCAGTCAACCCAACTGTTTATTTCTGCCACAAGAATGAACTGAGCATTGTCACATGTGACAGAGTTTAGCTAAACTCATACTGCTGAATGTGATCAAGGTTGAGCATTTTTGGTCTAACGTAATTCTTGCAAATGTCGATGTCCAACCCGGGTGTTGCTGCATATGCTGGTGTGTCTTGTGCTGTTCTGGAGTGGTCAGTGAAAGAGCAATACTGCTAAGTGAGATTAGGTGACGAAGTGTCAGGTAAAGGACAGTTTTTCCCATTTTCCAGCTCATGGTGGCTGCTTCTTTTACAGATGTGGTGGAGAAAGATCCTGATGGGGACTGCAGGAGACTGGCTTTGCAGAACTTGCTGTTCATGGAGAACCTGAAAAAGAAACTCCAAACTGCCCCTTCCTAGCTGGAGGATAAAAGAAATGACCTTTTTCTTGTGCTCCTGCCAGCTGGATGTGTGTAGGCGCTGCCTGGGCCTCCAGCAGTCATCTGGCTGGAGGAGGGGAAGAAAGGGGAAGGGTGCAGAGCTGTGAACTAGCAAACCTGACTTGACATCTGGACTTTGTAGTGGAGGCCAACTTAGTGAGCTACTGCTATCCGGTACAGCGTGTACAGATGCAGGAAGGTAGGCAAGTGCTGCCATCCTCCACCCACCCCCACCCCTGTTATTTATAACCTTGGCAGGTTTGAGTGCTCTTCTAAAAATACAGGGAAGATCTCATAGCAGGCTTCTTGTCAGAAAAAGAGAGGGTGGAGGGGGCCACGCACCTCCAGGGCTAAGGCTCCCATGTCTTCCAGCTGTTAGCATTTGGTCCAGTAGTTCCTGGTCTGCTGTTGGAGGGGTATACAGAATGCCACTGCTGGTGAGATGCAAACTGGACAGCTGAAGTTCTGAACATGTGCCAAGCCTTAAAGGCTTGAGCTAAAGCTGCACAGTGGTTAGGGGAGAACATAGCAGGAATTCTTTTTGTATCATCTTAGTACAGAAATAAGTTTCTATTAAAGGACAGCTAACACTCAGATTTTTGACCTTAAAATCTGTCCCTCCCCTTCTTTCCTGAAAGCATACAGTTCAGAAACTTCACATTCACCCCAAGTTTTGAAGCAAGTCACAAAACAGGAAAAAGAAAATCCCTTCTCAGCAGAAGGGCTGGCAGGTAGTATGAAATGTATGAGAGAGACCTTCATGGGCAGGATGACAGGCTTAAAGGTGAGCAAAGTCTTGGTTGCTTACGCTGGGGTTCACTTCTCATGTGAAGCCCAGCTTCTTCCCATGCCTGGGAAGAAATTTGCAGCCTAAAGCCTGATTAGTACAGTGCAGCTTGACATAACTGATGTTTGGAAAAGAAACTTCAAAGTGAAACAGCTTGAGCCATGGGATTAGAGCAGATGTGACCTCAAGGGGTCCCTTCCACCCAAACCATTCTGTGAGTCTAAGGTTCAGTCAGATTTCTGTAAGTGGCTCTAGCCTGTGTGACCCTGTAATATATTTAAACACAAAAACTTTGCTTTGGAGGAAGGCTCCTCCATTCTGCTGGAGTTTGACTGGACTTTTAGCCAAGCTCCTACCCAAGCAAGATAGGGATTGTTTTCAGAAGTTGTGACTTCCAGGGAATGACCAGTCAGTTTGCACCTCAGCAGATCAAAGCTGGACTTGAAAACTTTTGTCACCTCAGGAGCTTTCACCTCAGTTACTCAGCTCTTTTCTGTACTTGGAAAAAGACCTGAAGTTACAATATACAGTCCTTGTTGGGTTTATTTCCCCCTCAAATTCATTAAAATACTAAAACCAGCTTCATAACAGGATATTGACATAAATATTTGTATGTAGTGTTTGAGATAAGAGAGTAACTTCAATACTGTTGCATATACAGTTGAATAGGAAAAATAAATTTCTTGTTAATAATCAAAAAGCCTCCTCGCAGCCATCGTGACATACGGTCCTAACACAGACAGAATAAATGACCTGGTATTAGAGTCTGCTTTGCCTTTGGTAAGTGTAAATTGTCAAGGTTCCTCTACATCATCAGCCACTTCTTGTCCCATCTCCTTGTTCTCCATACTGCTGTGGAGAACAGGCTGTGGAACCGGGGTTTGGCTGACAGGAATGCCTGTTCCTCGGTGGACTGCCTCAAGGGTCTGCTGCGTCACATAGTAGCTCAGGTTAGTGACTGGAATTCTTTTCTGCATCTCCACCAGGTACTGGTAAGCCTAAAGCAATGCACAGAGCTTGTTACAGGGCTGTTGTGCTACGTGAGTTCCAGCAGCCCCCCATGACACACAGCTGAGGCCTTGAGAGGAGCTCAGTGTCAAGGAATACTAGCGTGAGGCCAGGAGCCTGCAGCCTTGGCTGACACAGCAACCTTTCCTAGTGACTTGTGTCAATTCTGTCTTGTTCAGTTTAACAAATAAGGGATCTCCAAGCCTGTTTTTATATTCTCCTGACAGCTGAAGCAGTGTCAAAACAATGTGGTAAATAAAAGGTTAATGAGCACAGCTGGAGAAACTTGTGCTTGGCATCCCTGTGTTTCATAATAGCAGCATTAAAGCCAGTCCTGTCACAGAGCCAAGTCATAGTGAACTTGTCACCCAATACCATGCTAATATGGATGTAGTTCCTGTGGTCTGTCACACCTTGCTGAGCAGTTTGGTTCCTCTAAATGAGCCTCTACTATGGAATGTCTTCCTCTAGGAGAACCAAGCGATACCAAGCTGCACTGGTATGTGTAAAGTACAGGCTCTGTAGACTGGAAGAATTAACTTACCATATGGAATTCCTCCACTTGTGCATAATGTTCAACCAGAAATCCCAAAATGTCACCGTGACGGATGATAGTGTCATAATCTTGTTCAGCTAGGAGAAGTTCACACTGTCGGACTGCTTCTTTGGAATCCTCACAGTAAACTCTAGTAGAGAGCAAAAGGAAACTGGTAACAATCAGACAGGGGAGAGCATTCAGCCTGTATGGGAAAACCAGGGAAGGTTTATTTTTACTGTGCCATGTTTCATAATCGCCCTTCTGACTACACTTTCTTGGGTCAATACACTTGCTAATATTTCAGGTTATCTTTTCATCTTTGATGTCAACAGCACTTATAAAAAGCACATAATGGTTTCCTTGCTAGAAAAATGTAACAGCAGCTGTTAGAGGTGAGTCTGCAAATTGTCTATTAAACTGCAGGTATTTGTAGAACTTCTTGTCTGATATTTCTGTCATTAGTTCACATGCTCTGACTCCTGCAGCTCACCTCCGAGCATGGATGAAACGCTTAATCAGGGTCAGCTTGCTTTGCAGATGTGCTAGTTTGCTTTCCTGTTCCGGAGGGCTTCTAGTCTTTGCCTTTGAAAGGCACTTACAGGCTTCTGTCAGGGCTCCTTGTGCTTTCTCATAGTTCTGATACTCATCAATTTCTACCTGCAGAGGAGAAATGAGATGTTTTGCTCCAGAGATAATAAACCAAGCACCTTTAGCAAGTCACAGAAGGGGATGTACCTGAGCACATGCATCATAGAAACCTGCCAGGAGGTCCAGGGCCCGCCCTTTGGTGTAGAAACGGATGATGTTCTTCATAATCTCTGGGTCCTTACGCCAATCCAGGGATTGTAGATAGTTGGCTGCCATGATATAAATCTCTCTTTGTTTGGAAACTCCCGCAAAGAAGACAATTTTCTCAGTATCTCCAGATTTCAGCAGTGCCCTCATAGCCTAGCAATGGAAAGGGGCACATGGGGGAAGAGGGGGGGGGGGGGGGAAATATCATTGTGAATGTGAACCCACAAGCTATGTGAAGATGGATTAGAAGCCTCTCTACTGTATGAAGTCTGTTCCAAGATACACTTCTCAAAACACCCTTGTTTTGAGGAATCTTAGGAAGGTAACAGGCTCAGCCTCCTCAGCTTTTCTCCCTAAATATCCAGGCTGACCTTTAACTTGTTTCCTGCTTGTGTGTATTTCTTGGTGGCCAGGTGGTAATTGCCTTGTCTCATGCAGCAATTGGCAATCTGCTCCAGCAGCTCTCTCCGGGACTCCTCAGAGAGGTCCTTGGAGTCCTTAGAGACAGTCATCTTCTCAGCCATCTCCTCTGTAATGGTCAGGTTCTGCTTCAGGCAGAGTTGCAGAGCTTCATGGTACTAATGGGAGTGAGAAAGCAATGGGATATTGCAGACACTATGCTGATACTTCATACTGCTTGTAAAATTAGCTATATGAAGGCACAAACACTAGCAGCTGTGAATGCTCTATGAGAACACTTGTGCAGTCAAGCATCCCAGCATCCACACCAGTTCAAGCACACCCCATCTCATTTTGTTTGCTAAGAACACATTTGTTCTTCCATGAAGACCACTGATTCTTACCTGTTTTCTCAGAGGACACTAGTGTGGACACTAAAGATTCATCCATTTCATCTCTTTGAACAGGACATTCTCAGAGGCACACAAGTCACACAAATGTCTTAGGCATGATTGATCGTATGAAGGTTTTCAGCAGATACAAATAAAATAAATATAGGCATTTGAAAGTTTTTGTTAAATATTTGCTACTTCCCATATAGGAACAAATTCTGAGGGGGACAAATAATAGCTTTTAGACCAGAAAAAGGCTACCCTACCCATGTAAAATGTAGAAGAAAGTAAGACTGGAGCTCACTGAAGAGGAGTAGGTGCGGGACTGCTCTGGTAAGGCTGAGCTTCAGCACAGTAGAATGTGTAAAAATTTAGGAGAGGAATGAAGCACCTTAACTAACACAAGAGGGACATTATGGGTTTTTTGATGATGTTCTAATTTCCTTGTCTACAAATATGTTAGTTTTGAGAATAGGAGTTGTTCTTTTCCCAAGATTGCAAAATCTGCAGGTTTTAAGCAAGAAATAAGACCAAAAGTTAGGAACCCATTTCTAATGTTGAGCCAATTGGGCTACCATCACTCTGGCCTGAGAAGAAGCTTCAAACCTCATACGTGCCTCCACGTCTGTTTACCAGCAAAGATCAGTGCATGTGTGTGCACTTAGGCACTTCTTGTGCTCCTCTTTCCCCATGCAGGGAGGGCCCAGTGAGGCTGGAGCTTACCTTTTTGGCTGTGAGCAGCAGCTCCATTGCCTTCTCATACTGTGCGTGTTCAATGAAGAAATCGGAGCAGCGAGCCAGCAGGGTTGGGTCTGACCTCTCATCCAGGTCTTCAGCAATCAGCTGTAGGGCCCCAAACTGCTGTGTGGCAAAGGCTAGCTCCAGTGCTTTGGAGAAATGTCCTGCCTGCAAAGTTAAGAATACTTGAATGCTTTAGAGACTAGAATAAGCACGGCGGATCAGGTTACAGGATACTCTAGAATGGATTAATAAAGCATAAATGACTAATAAACAGTATATATAGTAAAAACTAGTGTTCAAGGCCAGGTAGGACAGGGCTTGGAACAACCTTGTCTACTGCAAGGTGCCCCAGCCCTTGGCAGGAGGGTTGGAACTGAATGAGTTTAAGGTCCCTTCTGACCCAAAACAGTCTGGGATTCTGTGATACAGTTGATTCTTCTGCTGCAGGAACTACTTCAGTTTAAAGTTTGATATTTTTTACTAAAAAGGTATTTACCTTGTGGTATAACATGACAGCTCGGTCCATTTGCTCTCTCTTTTCCTCATAATAGCAGGCTGCCTCTATCATGTCTTCCGGAGAGCTCAGAAGAGCCAGGTTCATCAGCTGGTCATCTAAATTGTGCTCCTATTCAAAAGCAAAAATTTGGCTCTAGGAATGCTACAAACATTTCATTAATTCTGTCTTCTGGCAAGCCTGCAGCTTTATGCTGTCACATAAAAGCCCATCAACCCTCTTTTGTGTAAAACCCATACCAACCCAAGTAACTTTGGGCTGCAATGATAATTTGTTTCAGGCAGTTTTCTGTTAACATATAAAAGAAAACAGTATCCCATGCAACCAAGCAGGCAGAAACTAGGAGCATCTTTGTTGTGGGCTGTGTGTGAGCAAGCAGTCTCACAAGAGGAAATGGGAACAAACAACTAGTACTGCTTTAATTCTGCTGCCTAAGGGTAGAATCCTACTTTGCTTTGGGATAGAAATGTACGTCATTACACACCTTACACAAGCGGATAGCATTGTTGAATGCCTGGGCCCTGGTGTAGAAATGTACAGCCTGCTTGATTTCATCCTGGCTCTCATACTGGCGGGCCAGGTGATACGAGGCTGCCCAATTCCTCGTTTCATTTGCTATTTCAGCAGCCTGAAAAGGAAATTGTAATAGCATTAATTTGTGCTCATAGTCTCCCCAGGAATGAGCACTCTCCAGAAGCAGATGGGAGCAGGCCAGGTTGGACAGGGCAACCTGGTCTAGTGGAAGGTGTCCCTGCCCGTGGTGGGAGTTGGAACTGGATGAGCTTTAAGGTCCCTTCCAACCCAAACCAGTCTGGGATTCTGTGATTCTATGCCTCACCTTCTGAATGTTGCCCTGAAAGCAGTGGACACGGACTAGGGAAAAATAATCCTGAGCCAGTGCATAGTATTTTAGCGCAGACTCCATCTCTGACTGGCTCTCCAGATACTGTGCCCACCATTTCCACAGGTTCCTAGAAAAGCAACAATATTAACTGCAGTAACAAGAATCACTGGAG
Organism: Pezoporus occidentalis; assembly: GCF_034315485.1. Lineage (NCBI taxonomy): Eukaryota > Metazoa > Chordata > Aves > Psittaciformes > Psittacidae > Pezoporus > Pezoporus occidentalis. The sequence continues at coordinate 103,229 of NW_026914907.1, forward strand.
ACTGCTTTTGTCACTCCTGGAGATCTTGAACTCAAGACTAGGTACATTTTATAGCATGTAGACAAGGCTTTACCCCACCTCAAGAGTGACATTCACCATAAGGGAGGTCAACCTAGCTAGGTAAGGTTCTTTCTTGAGCAAGATGTGGCAAAATCCTGAAAAGCTGAGGAGGATCATATGGGTAAGGCAGGGGTTGAACTTGTGGCTGAAGGGATTCATACTCCTCCTTCCCTGCTGTCTTCACAAGTTGTATTTCAGACGTGAAAGGCCTGAACTTATGGAGAAGGAATAAGCATAGCACTGACTTGTCTTTCATCTTGTTGATGTAGCTCTCCAGGGCTTGTAAGTCTTCAGAAAGCATTCGTGGTATCTCAAACCTATGCGTGTCTGACTTCTCATAGCTGTAGCAGAGAAGAACATGTTAGATGTGAAATGACAACCTTAGCCCAATTCCTGTGTAAAAAAATCTATTAATGTTGTTTGACAGCCATACAGTGACAAAACTGTATGTTCACTGTAAGACCAGCTGCAGTCTGCCAGCACCATCAAAAAAAAAAAAAAGTGGTGGTGGTGTTATTATTAATATTATCGTTATTGTTATTATTAGGCTTCATATGGCAAACTAGAAACCCAAGATTTCAAACACCAAATACATTAAAAATCACTTCCACTAACTTCTCTAGGGACTCATCAGTTCTGGGAGAGGATCAGGCACCAGAAGCACCCAGGTCCAACTAAATTCTGCCACAGCAGTTGTGTCTGGGATGCTCTGGAGAAGTAAACAAGTGGGTTTTGTCATGGAAAAGGAAGGAAAAGAGGGCAGTGGTTTTCCAGAGCCAAAGTACAGGATTGGATATTAGTGAGGTTCAACCGCTGGCCCTGACAAGACACTTAACCTTTCTGGCACTAAGCTGTGTACCCTATCCTGGGAGGATGCTGGGAAGTTTATTTAACAATGCTGTCACTCCATGAGACAGAAACCACCAGAAACAGGAAAAGACTTTAACTCATTATTACTGGTCATTATCAGCAATCCCCCTTTGCCTACCCCAAGCCCTCACAGGAGAACAAGGCTCCAACCCTTCAGGTGCTCCTGGCTGGTGCTTACTGGGTGAGGGCCAGGCTCTGCTCGCCGGTTGCCTCCAGGTACTTGGCATAGCTGTAGTAAGTGGTGCGGAGGTGAACCCGATCATGAGCTTCTGCCGTTTCGATGGCTTTCTGCCACTGGTTTGAGGCCTGATAGAACTTGTTCAGGAGGTCATAGCGTTTGCAAGCCTTGTAGAGCCGCTCGGCATCCTCCTGGGAAGAGAGCACACAAACTCCTGCTAACCCTGGTTCCTTGGTGTCCCCTGCTGCAATCACTGCACTTCAGTGTAGTTCATCAGTACTGGTCATTGTAAAGTAATAATAATCCAGGCAGGGGGGTTAACCAAGCCTTGGAATAGCACATCAGTGGGAAACAGGATGTTTATGTGAAAATAAAGAAAGCACTCAGATCCTGGCATTTACTGTACGGTATCAACTTGGGGGGGGGGGGAGGGGGGGGGGGAACGGGACACGACACACGACAGGAGTGAGCCATCAGCAATTAATCACTGTCATCAGGAGCATAAACCACTGCAGAAAGGGGAGATCTGCTCACGTGGGTCTGCCTGCACTCCGTGGGACCTCTGAGCATGCCTCAGGGGCAGCAACATCTATCGTGGATAACTGAGATCCATTCATGGGAATAACCGCTATTCATTTAAGACAGAATTAGAACAGGAGAATTCTGCTGATGCTGATGCAAGGGCGAGCAAATTGGAACTATTGTTTTTACGCTTTGAGAGGTACTCCTGTGGAAGACACATTTTCCTGCTCCACCCAGTGGCTGTCCAGCTGAACACTATACTTAGTAAATTGGGATTATCTGTCCAAGACTGAAAAATAGTTTCCGTCTCTTATTGTTTTAAATTCAAAAAAACATAGAGAGTAGAGAAGGAAGATGCCTGCTCTATGAGTCTGCAGGAGATGCAGAAAAAGCAACAGAACTGCATCTGTTTTGATGCAGTTTCCCTCCACCTCTCCAAACAGACCTAATTATCCAAAAAGAATGTTGACACTTTTCAGCCCCACAGCTTTCTCTGCCAGGAAGTTTTTCCAAACATGTAGTTTGAATTTTCCTTTACTTCTTCACTTTAACTCAGAATAGCTACTCTCTACCAGTTATACTCTTAAAATTGTTGTAGGTTGCTAAACACTTTTTTAAGCCAAATTCTAATCTGCTATTTTAAAGATTTCCTTGTCTGTGAAATCTTTCCAAGAGCTTAATAACTTGCACTAATTTTTCTCTGAACTTCTTCCATCAACTTTTTTTTTCTGGTAAGGAGATACTTCAGGGTGAAAGTCAGTGTTCCAGCTGTAGCTGCAACAAGTACAAAGAAGTCATCAAATCAGAGCCCCAGGATATGGTATCTCCTCAAATCAGTCCCACATGGATTTTCGCTATTATAGCACCTCACCATTTTTTATCTAATTGGTGAATTCCTATGAACTGTGGGGTATATCAATTCTCCTTTCCCAGTTTTTCCCTCTCACAGATCATATGCCTGGATCTTTTATGGTTCCCAAACTAGAAATCTCTGCTTTTCTTACAGATCATTGAGGAAGACATTAAATAAAGGCAAAATGAGTGGAATACATGCTCTTATCATTCATTATCTCAGCAGTGCTTTTCCCAGTTTTCATCTGGTCTTGAACCCATTTTAGATCTCATGTCTAATGGTGATCAGGGGAGTGGGTTCAGACTACGATAAAGACCCATGGGGAAAACAAGATCCATTTTGATAGGTATTTGCTGCCAGGTACAGGCCGTAGGGACTGTCACCCCATGCACCAAACTACAGGGAGAACAACAGCATGACCATGCCCTCTGACTCTGCTCGATCTGGGCAAGTTATTGCTCAGGCAGTGGGAGAAGCCAGGATGCAACAGTCAAGCACGGCTCCCTGGGATGGCACCAGCAGCGGATGTGACTCACCAGAGCTCTCCATCCGTGCAGGAAACCTCCATTTTGCCTAAACTCCTGAAACACCTTAAGGCAGCTCTCACTGTCTGGCAGAACAGAGCTTTAGCCTTTCACTCCAAAAGCATATCAAAATGGAACTTACATTTTCCATACTGAGCCTTGAAATAGGTTTGATGAAACATTTTAGTTGGAATACTTTGAAACTTGAATACTTTTTCAATCCGGTCAAAACTAGAATGATTAAGCTTGGTAGAATGATGTCCCAAGAAAAGTTTTTCTATTTAATGTTTCACACATAAACTATCCTTAAAAGATGTTTCTTTTGTTCAGCACTTTCCTTCATTCAGCAATTCTTCATATGGGAGTAAAGCTCCATATAAATTCTGTATCGCAGTTAAAAAAACAGATACAGAGAAGAAACAGATGGCTGCAGTGTTCAAGGCCAGGTTGGACGGGACTTGGAGCAAGGTGTCCCTGCTTGTGGCAGGGGGTTGGAATTGGATGAGCTCTGAAGTCCTTCCCAACCCCAACCAGTCTGGGATTCTGTGATTAATTTGCTAGCCCCTTAGGCAGCAATGCCTCCTGGTATTCACATTTCCAGGCATCAGATTCTGCCATACTTGTTATCACCAACCCTCTAAGAAACATCAAAGGGTTTGGAGACTCTTGAGCTGCTGGAGCTCAGGGAAAGCCCCTGGCCAGTGTCAACAGAGAGATCATGCTGAAGGAGATGCTTATTTCCCTGGGATAAAAGCTCAACGTCAAGAAAATAATTGTCAGAATTATTCTTCATCACTCCTTGAAAACCTGGCAACAGGCTTTTTGCCCTTCCAAGGTTTTGCACCAGTTTCTCATTTTTGTCCCTAGTGAAGCAGGTGAATATTCCCTTGTATGGTTGGTGGGTTTACCAGCATGCCCAGATGAATGGCCAGCACAGCCACCCGGGCCTCCTGCTCTGGTTCTTGCTCAGCCTCCCTCAGTGCCTTGGCTCCTCTTGCATGACCCATGTTTCCAAGGCAAATTTTGGCAACATTGAGACTCTGAGTCTTGACGCACATGCGAGCCATGTTCTCCCAGACAGCCTCACTGTGAGAAAGGGGAAAAAAAGGAGAGCTCTTATGGTGTCACTTTCAAGGCCGGAGTACTATGCAGGTAAGATGCAAGGGAAGAGGAGAGCATGAAAAGATAAACCAGTAGTACATCAGACAATTTCTGGATGTAACAAAAAGACTCCAGTTGCTGTGCAAAGAAAGACTGAAGAGGCGCAGAGGCGCAGAAAGAGGCATCAGATATAAAGGTTAGTGCTGGAGCTGAATGCCAGAGTCCTGAGGAAATACTGTGGGTTTATTTTACATCAGTATCTAAACAAAAGCAGTTACATTTGCACATATATAAACATTTATCATGCATCACTGTGGTTCTTGCTGTATAGACAGTTATTCCCACATTGATGTTCAGAATTCAAAAGAAAAACTATGAGAAAAGTCTTAAATACATAAACTTTACACTGGAAACATCCTGCTACTGTCCTGCATAGGTCAAACATGGAACAGCTCTTAGGAGCCTTAGGGTTGCACTCCCATGCAGGAACGTCAGGTCTCCTCAGGCAGCATCACTCAACAGGACCGCGGTACAGTTGACCATTACATGGGGTGACAAGCAAAGATTTTTATAGATTCTATTTACATCTGAGACTCTTCAGAATAAAGTGCAGCATGTTTGACTAATAGAAGCAGTAAGTGTTAAAAACATGTTTTTTTCAGTGTGTGAACCTCAGCAGAGGTATGGTCCATACAGTTCTTGACACCAGCACAGCACAAAATAATTATCTAAATGACAAAAGCAGGAAAAAAAAAAAAAAAATTAAAAAAAAAAGAACTGAATAACACTTCAGGTCCTGCATCTACATGCAAATCACCTTCCTGTTTTACTATTACTAAAATGTTTTACGCTTCCCAGTTGCTGTGGGAAAGCCCTGTACAAACAGGGGAAAAGTGACTAACTGGGAAGCAGTAAAGCAAATGAGACACAACATGCTGTCAGACACATACATGAAGAAAGGCAGAGAAAAAATGCATTTCCTAATTTACAATTATCATAGAATCACAGACTGCAGCTACAACTGGTATAAAGTTTTCAGGTAGTAATCAACCTAAATATGTGGCACAAATGTACAGAGAAAATGACATACGATCAGAAGTGATAGATAAGGGGCAAATTTCAGATAGTTCAGAAGTTCTGCTTGTTTAGAAAAGGAAGAACACGTCTGAATATTTTACTGAATTCCTTCCATCTGAATGTCCACGCTGCATGTGCTTCAAACGCAGCCTCCTCCCATGCTCTGCTCTGACACGTCCATGTCCCCCAGTCTAGGAAACCAATAGGATCATTGAAAGAGAGCACAGAGCTGGAAGGGTCTTACCAAAACATCAGTGCTAGATCAAGCTGAGTGCAAGTCCATGCATTGCCACTCAACACAGAAATGCTGACTTAGCAGCAGATGTGACCTTCCTAATTTCTGAAAAGTTGGAACTGGTTTCTCTTTCATTCCAGCCATCGCCTGTATCTGGAACTGGAAAATGTAGGAAAAATACCTTTAAAGAACATTTAGGTCATGTTAGACATGGTCACCTGGCTTTGATCAACAAGGACAGGGAGTTGTGTCATTAGCAGATACCCAATCTTGGGTGTGTGGGCATGGCTGTGCTTCACTATATGGGAAAGAAGCATGCTTTCCTGTCTGCATGCCAGAAGCTGCCAAAAGCCATGTCATTCTGGTAAAGGAATGCACTCAGGTGCTGCACTGTCAAACTGACCAATAGCAAGTTTCTGAAAGGAAACAAATCCTTTATTTTTCAGAGCTTTGACAGCTCACAATTCCCTCAGTGCAAGATGAGAGTGGGCTTGAGCAGATGAGTGGATGAGAAATCTTATTTAGACTGGAGGGAGTGGAAACTTCTGAAAGGAAACAGACCAAACAGGGTATTTTAAAGTACATAGTTAAAAGATAAGCATGCAGAGACACACAGCAGGACTTAGGATCAATCAATCTACTAGACTGAAAAAGACCATCAACATCATCAAGTCCAACCATTCCCCAGCACTGCCAAGGCCACCACTAACCCATGGCACTAAAGACTTAGTCTACACAGTTTGTGAATACTTCCAGGGATGGTGACTTCACTACTGCCCTGAGCAGCCTGTTCCAATGCCTGAACACCCTCTGGGGAAGTCTCAACCTCCCACGGTGCAGCTTGAAGCCATTTCCTCTTTTACTATGATTTGATCCTTGGGAGAAGAGACCAGCCACCTCTTGGCTCCATCCTCCTTTCAGGTAGTTGTAGAGAGATGTTACTCACCACCTATCAGCTGCATTACTCTTTCTTGAACAGCAATGGCTCCTTGCCAACTTCAGATCCTGGTGGGAGCTGCTGCCCCAGGTTTCCTTTGGGAGCTCTTGCCCCATGCACATCATGAGCCACCCCGGCATCAACCCAGCTGTGTGCCGTGGGCCATCCAGATGACTTCCTCAGGAGCTGGAGCTCTGACATCCCACCTCTCCCTCCTCTACTTCAAGCTGCTTGATAAACTAAGTTGAGGGGCTCTGGCAGCATAGTACCACTTTAGTGCAAAAAATGTAGAGGAAGAAACATCTCCAATTAATATGCCCTGTGCTTAGTAATCTTTTTGCAAGCTCTGCCTTCCAACAGAGGGGGAGTATACTCCAGAGCTCACCACTGTGGTCACACCAGACCACAGACAGACTGGGGAAGTATTTAGGGTACAGCAGTGCATGCGCAGACTTAGCACAAAGCCTGAAGCAAGAGACAGGCCAAGAGCAGCTCAGCAGCACAAGTACCTGTGACACATAAAAACATTGCTTCCATCAACCCTGCCTCTGCCCTCCAGGAGTGCTTAAAGGAATGTTTCATCTAACAAACCCAGCCCTGTTCTGAAGAGGAGGTCCCATTCTCCCACTGGAGCTAAGGATTGTTTTGTTAGGAGCTGCACAGCTAAACCTTCTCCCTTGGTCCATGTGGAGTTGCAGCAGAGGCTGGTTATCTCCAGCAGACATGTCCCTCACAAGAAGGCACATGCATGTGATATTTTAATTTTATTCCTCCAGCAAAATATTAGAAACCTGTTTCCACTTTGAGAGACCATTCATTTTAGCACCATGCTGCACATGCTGCTGCTAAGGTATGCAAATATTTCTGACCCAGCAACATACTGTTTGCTTGCAAAGACCATCTTCATGTGCATCTATTATATACTTATATTTGTTTGCATTTATTATTTTAATATATTATTATAAGGGGAATAATTTTAACCTGACAGAGGGGAGACTGAGATGAGCTCTTAGGCAGAAGCTCTTCCCTGTGAGGGTGCTGAGGCACTGGCACAGGGTGCCCAGAGAAGCTGTGGCTGCCCTATCCCTGGCAGTGTTCAAGGCCAGGTTGGATGGAGCTTGGAGCAACCTGATCTAGTGAAAGGTGTCCCTGTCTGTGGCAGGGGGTTGGAACTGGATGAGCTTTAAGGTGCCTTCCAACAAAACCCAGTCTGGGATTCTGTGATTATATCTTATTTAAAAACCAGAATGGTACCAGAGTAACACAACTGTGTGAAATCAAAAGATTCAAAGTACTAAACTACCAGTCAGAACCCAGAAGGTCTCACTGTCTAACAGAGGCCCTAACCCCAGAGCTGTTACCACACAGACCACTGCACCACACCTTGGCTGGGCAGCAGCACGGGCCATGTCTCACCAAAACCCTGGGAGGTAACACCACAGATGTGCACTCCCAGACCTGAGCCACAGCCAGGACGCTTGGACTGATGCACCCAGCTCCTGGAGGAAGACCTGAGGACCTTCAGCCAGAACCTCAGTTTTACCTTCACCCTGAAAAGACACCTCCAGCCTCTCCACACCACGGCTCAGCAGAGCAAACAGACACTTTCTATATCACCTATATAAAATATTATATATTATGAAAAATAATATATAACAATATATGTACTATAAATACATATATTATATACATACATCTCTTTTGAGCTTGCAAACTCCTCAGGTCAAGGTATCCACAAGGTTCGCTGCTAGGAGCAGGCAAGCCCACAGGGGAGGGATGGGTTTAGAGAAGAGAATCATCTGGGAAGCATCAGCAACACACTTCCACATTTCCCTGTGTTTCAAGCAGACCAGCCTTGGCCTTGGCCTTGGGATGGCACAACTTCTCTGGCAGGCAGACATCTCCAGCACCAGATCTCTGTTCATCAGCTTTGCTGCCCACTGGAATGGGAGCAAATTAATGCAGGTCTGGGTTAGGAAGAAGAACCAGGAGGCGCAGGACAGTCAAACCCACGGTTTAGCTATCCACAGTTGTTAGTATAGGGAGAACAACAACTCTGTCCCCACATTCCTACAAGGCAGCAACTCTTCTTTCCAGGCCCAGCATCACCGTCACATATAAAATGCCAAGTAATGTTTTACCCAGCCACCAGCTCATGCTCTGGGAATTTCCTGTTCTTCCCCTCCTCTTATTTTACTCCCCCCTGGAAAGCCACTCGCATCTGTACTTCACCGTACTTCACCAGCTGAAGCTAGAAACTTAATGAAGACCAGATGCAGCAACAGTATGAGCAGAGCCACAGGAATGGGCTCTGGGAGCACCCTCCCCATGCAGTACCTCCACGAAGCCTGAACTCCCCAGGATTCAGGCCACAGCAGCAAACTTTGATGCCTCTTAAGACTGGACACAAGTTTTACCATGTATTTGATATAAAAGTTTTTCCTCCTTTGTATCTGATGTTTTGTATCTGTTATTCTATGAAACTGTTTATAGCATCCAACTGTGTGATTTTATAAACCCTCCTGTTACTATGTATTTTTCATTGCACCTTTTGCCTGAAATGTTAAAGAAAAAATCTGGTAAAGGGAGTATTATTTAGAAGTGCTGGAGATTTGTTTGTCAGAGAAATCTCACTACAAAATTTCTTTCCATTTAATGGGGGGGGGGGTGTGTATATTTAGAAAAGGAACATATGTTCCATCTCTTGCCTCCAAATATCTTGATCAGGAGAAAACAAAGACTCTTTCCAATCTGTACCCCACTTCACTGAACTGGATCCTGAGCATTCTGCTTTAAAAGACTACAGCTTAATGCAAAGGGAAACACTAACACAATGTTTTTAACACTAACATCAGATATAACTGTTATAACACTGTATTATATAGAACAACCTGTTACTGCATCCTTATAACATTATATTATAGATAATATATTCTAATATGTGATCACATCCCTAATGCGTACATCTTCCTGGAGTGGGAGGGTATCCCTCTGTGCCTCAGCCGCAGCCTGGGCTGGCAAAAATGGAAATAAATCCAGCAAGCTGGGGAGCTCCAGACCCAGTCCAGTGGTGGGGACAAGGACTCCACTTCCCCATCACAAAATAAACCACATAAGAAATTCAGCTCAGCAGCACAGGCAGCTGGAACCATAGTGGTCACGATGTGTTTGCCATGAGATTTACCCCGGTGCAACCAGGATCTGGACACTGCTGCAGGGCACTGGGTACCAGCCTTCCGCAGCCACCACCCCAGCCTACGTGCTGCTGAGGGTGGGGTTTCATCATAGAATGATGGAATGGTTTGGGCTGGAAGGGACCTTAAAGCTCATCCAGTCACAACCCCCTGCCACCGGCAGGGACACCTTCCACTAGACCAGGTTGCTCCAAGCCCCATCCAACCCGGCCTTGAACACTGCCAGGGATGGGGCAGCCACAGCTTCTCTGGGCAACCTGTGCCAGCGCCTCAGCACCCTCACAGGGAAGAGCTTCTGCCTAAGAGCTCATCTCAGTCTCCCCTCTGTCAGCTTAAAGCCATTCCCCCTTGTCCTGTCCCTACAGGCCCTTGTTCAAAGCCCTTCTCCAGGTTTCTTGTAGCCCCTTTAGGCACTGGGACCTCCTCTAAGTCTCCCCATAAGGAGCCTTCTCTTCTGCAGGCTGAACAAGCCCAGCTCTCTCAGCCTGGCTCCAGAGCAGAGCTGCTCCAGCCCTTGCAGCATCTTTGTGCCCTCCCCTGGACTTGCTCCAACAGTTCCACATCCTTCTTGTGCTGGGAGCAAAGCGAAAGGCTGGGCCAAAGCAGGTGCTGCTTCCTATGGAAAATTAACCATATTCAGTAGTATTTTTCAAATGTCAATAATTTGCCTGGACACCAGTAACTTAAAGTTGCACCTTCTGATCCCTGAAAAAACATGTGAGAATAATGTCATCAGGCTTAAATGTACAACAGTGGGGCATTCTGAACAAGTAATTCATTTGTGATCAACTTTACACACAAGTGATGCTGTGGCCCATGGCTACAGATGGCTTGGACATGCTCAAATGAGAAAAACTGTGTGACACTGAAGGTCAGAAGGGATGAGAAGCTGATCATTCAGAAGTACTATGTAGAATTTTCAACACATCTATAAAAAGGACACTGATCTTCAAACCATTGCAGACTGCAGTGCTGCTGTCCTTTCTGCTCTGCAATCAGCATTCCCAGAAACATTTCCATCATCACAAAAAGTCCCAAATCATTTGTGCTGTGGTAGTACCCATCAACACAGACTGTATGCACTTAAAATCCTCCAGCCTTCGGCAGTGACCACCTCACTGCAGCTAGAGGGATGAAGCATCTCATCCAAGGCCAGCGCTGTCCCCAGTCCCATCACCAGCTCCTATGTTTTTATAAGATGGCAAATAGATCCACTTGTCTCATCCCCATCCCAGCTGCAACCCACTCTGTACCCACCCATCCATCTGCATCCACACCAAGAGGCAATCTGGGACAAACATCCACTGTTTTCCTCTGGGAAAACTGCCTGAAATACAAGCTCATTGACTTGCATGGATTTGTATATATAACATGAAGAATTTCTCAAGTATCATAAATCTCAAACCACAAACTAATGCCATGATCACCTGGTCCCTTTGATGCTCAAAGGCAAGTACAACCTAGGAAGAATACGATTTATTTTTAATTTTGAAGGAATTAAAAAAAGAGGTTGAATATTCTCATACCAAATAATTGGTGTCAAAAGAGGAAGAGATTTGACTAAATTTTAAATTATTAGACTGATTTGTTCAACTTTTGTAAAATAAATTTTACATGTAACATGCAAAGAAAGTTTGTGCCTTCTGAAAATACATGCTCATACTTCCACAAATCATAAAAGCCAAAGACAGAAGCGGGCAGAAGCAGGTAGGGTGATGGGTAGATGGGATTTTTCCCCAGAGGTAAAACTCTCCTGGCATTATCTGTATATGAGCATCTGCCTTGCTGGGGAATAAAACAAGTAATCAATGGCTTATAAAATATGGAAATATGGTCACTGTTGTTAGGAAGTTTCTTTGAAGAATGGCAGACACCAACCACTGTGTTATATAGATTGAAACTTCTAAACTCAAGAGATGTACAGAAACATCACCAAACACAGGAAAAAAAAAAGAAACCAAAGTTTCTGTACTGCTGTCAGAGGATGAAGATGCTCAAAGTACCTACATCTTAATCCATTTAAGGATTAAAATGAACCAAGCACACAGAGGAGGGCTGAATTCATAGCCAGATTTGTACATTCAATTCCAATAGCTGAAAACTAATTATAGAGGCAAATGAACTTCATTGGAATACTGTCCACTACTCTCAGCAACAAGTCTTGGAAAATGAAATGTTGCCTGTCAAAAAAATTCCCAACGAGTTTGTCTAGGTATAAAGAGTCAGCACAGATCTGTCAATTAGGGCAAAGTAACTTAGCTGCTAAGACAGAGCTGCTACAAAATCAAATCAGTTTCTAATCTATTTTATTAATTACACTGATGTGAACTCTCGTGCCAGCATCTCCGGTGTGGCTGGTGCAGCTGCTGCTGGTGATGCCAGCACTGAATCATGGCTTCTGCTCCCTCTCCAGGCTAAGGACAAAAATGTCACACCTTCACCTCACCATATACTATTTAATACACTCCGTACAGTAGGACTTTGACAGGCCCAGACCAAAGAGCAGAATCCCAGGCAGGGGCAGGGGATGCTAGTGGCTGCAGCAGGGTATTACCCACTGTGACCTCTGCCCTCTCCCTCAGGCCTGAGCAGGGCACATCAAACTACCACGTGGAAAGCCAGCCTCCGCAAGACCCCTCCGGAAATATCTGTGTTCAGGGACAGTGTGAAATAATGGCTTCAACAACTCCTTCTTAATTTGCTTATCAGAGCTGCTTTCTTTGCAGCTTTTGCAGCATCAGTGCCACAGACCTGGTATGGGTGTCTATTTTGTACTGGATTGTATTAAGCAACTTGCAGTGGCTTTCCCATGCTCTGAGCACCAAAGGGGGGTGACCAGCCTCCCAGGGGCTCTGCAGGGCCACCAGTGCTTACAGCAAAGTGGGATTTGCGGCTCAGGGCTATACCAGTGAGAGCCAACTTCATCCACATCATGAACACTTGCAACTGACTTTTCAGACACCCCCAAATCTGTTTGTTTATCAGGTGGAGACTCTCGAGATTTCATATTTTCTATTTATCTGTCATGCTTCCTTCTAGTCTTGCAGAGAGGATGGGGGACATCAGTGGGCACACATACACTGCATTCACCATGCTGTTAAGCAGTCAACCTCCCTATTGTTTTGCTTTCAGTAAAAAGTATTTCAGAATCCGTCTCCTCAATCTGTTCCTGCAGACCCGATGCTCCGAAGGCTGATACTGTTTGTTTTTTTTTTTTCCCCTTCCTTAGAGGACCTCTGGGCTGCTCCCCATCTCCGCTAGGATGCGCAGCCCTGGCTGGGCGAGTAGGAGGAGTGGAACGGGGAGGGGGGTCTCTCCGAGGGGAGGAGGGACAACTTTAGAAGTCATCATAGTCTTTTCCTTTCAGGAAACACATCCTGTTAATTTTCGACTGCCGTGGCAGTGGCTCTGTTTGTTGCAGTGGACTACGCCCTGAGGCTCACCGAAAACAGCCACAAAAACAACCATTTCCTCTCCGCGGAGGGGTGGGGGTGGGGGGGTGGTGGGGGGTGGTGGCTCTTTCCCCACAGCACTGGCTGTTCTTCGGCCCCTGCACTCGCAGCTTGGGTCTTCAGCGAGGGACACGGCAGAGCAAAGCCCTGGAGATTCTCCGAACTCGCAGTGCTCTGTGAGATGACAGCACTCCCCTCCAGTTTGGCTTGTCTTTGAGAGAATGACATTTGTCACAGTTTGCGGGATATTCTGAAGCTTGCACCCAAAACCAAGGCTTTTGGAGCAGTGCTGGTTGAGTCAGAGGACCGGGTGCTTGGCACACTGCTGGCCAGCATCCCAGCCTCAGCCCTGGCAGCAGCTTCAACCTCCTGCTTCGAGACTGGATTCTGTCAGGATTTGCTGCATCTCGCAAGGAATGGACCTCCCTGTTGTTCAGTTTATCACGCGACTGGCATTACTTATCAAAGTGCAAGAAGGTGGATAAGCCAAAGCTGGGAAGCACCTAAAAAAGCTCTCTTTGTTCTTATTTTATGGAATTCTCCAATCTACCTCTCAAAATTCTCATTTCCTTGATCAGAAACATCTCTGGAGATTACTTTGAGAATGAACGGTGATGTCCTCTAGCCCTTCATGACATCCTTGCAAAACTGCCTGTTTCAAGTCCAATTTCAATGTGCTGCAGCTGACTGAGACCTCGTGTCTTCTGCAAATAGGGACTGGCAGCAAGCTGACAGTCAGATATGACTGTCCAGAAGCTGGTAGCCACAGCTGTGTTGGTAGCCCTGGTCTCACTTGTTCTCAACAATGCTGCTGCCTTTACTTCCAACTGGGTGTACCAGACCCTGGAGGACGGGCGTAAGCGCAGCGTGGGGCTCTGGAGGATGTGCTGGCTGGCAGAGAAGAGCAGAGGAGGTGCAAGCACGAATGCCAGGCATGGGCAAGGGGAGGAGCGCGAGTGTGAAGCCCTGGGCTGGGGTTCGGAGTCAGCTGGGTTCCAGGAATCCCGCAGCACTGTCAAACGTAAGTCCCATCTCTTGTCTGCTCTGCTTTTGCTATGCTGTAACTGACACAGTGTACCTGGTCCCCAGGAGATTTATAACCTAATCCCAAAATTGTTGATGACCGTCTGATTCTAAACATCACTTAACATTCATCCTCAAATAAATTAATTTGGGAAAAAAATAATGACATTCAGCAGTGATGAACTAAACTCCTCCTCCTCCCACTCCACAAAAGCAATAATTTATACTGTGTTGTTTTACACAGTACATACAACTATATAAATGCAAGTCCAAAGCTCTGAGAAATCTGCTGCCTGCTTTTGCCTCCTGGGTCCCTGCTACCAGCATGTCCCTTGCTGCTCAATACGTTTAACCCCAGCCCCAGTTGCTCTGAATACCATAAAATTAAAAAAACAAAGTAAGCATTCAGATGCCTCATGAAGATATTTTGCCTTCTGCTTACATTTGTGGGAAGTGCCAGAAGCGGAAAAGACAGAAATACTTTTGGTAAAAACATGTAAAACTGAGACAGGCCTTAATGTATGCAACTACATACAGCAATTGGTATCCTGGTTGGGGAACATGAATGCCATGAAGCATGGTGTGTTCCTAATTTTGCAAATTCACAGACCTGTGGGATCTGACAGATGCCTGTGGCATAACCTGAGCTAGTTACAAGTTTTGGATGAGATGAAACCTGTAACCTGTTGAGAAATATAAAGCTGAATAATAAAAATGTTCACTTTACTTCTCACAGTCCTCGTGTTAACACCCCTGCTGTCGCTCAGCTCTAGAGCAGAGCTGTGCCTGGAGTAGCTGTGGCCACTCAAAGCAGGCCACAAGCGACTGGTAACAGTCAGGGAAATGTGTCCCCCACATCACTGCTCTGCCTTCAGAGAACCATGCAATGGTTTGGGTTGGAAGGTACCTTAAAAGATCATTCAGTTCCAACCCACATCCTTCAAGGAACTGAATTTAACAGAACAAATGCCTGTGAAGCTTATGCGTTGACAGACACTAAGATCTTTCCAGAGGTTTTAAGGGTGCTCATAAACAGCTCTGCTACCTTGGTGCCATTAGTAATAACAGAAGTGATTTCAGAGATTTTTTTTTTCATGGTTTGAGATGTGGAGAAAGAGAAAAATGCTCTGCTCCTCCTCACAGTCTCTGAAGATGAAAACTCAGAAGTATGAGGGGGACTTCTTTAAAAACCTGTTTTAATGTGGACCCATTCCACACAATATTTTCCAACACAATTGTGCAGTAATGTTTCCTTCACATTTGCTAATATTAAACCTGCATAAAGCACAAACAGAAAACTTCCAAACTGTTGTAAAGCCCTAAACCTAACTTGCAATTCTTTTTTAACCGAAAGAACTTTCGTAATGACAAATAAAAAGGATTAGACTGTTGAAAAGCTCCTTGATATGTATCACCAATTTCTTCACTAGAATCACTGTCCCAATTAATATTTATAAGCCATTTCTAACTTGAAAAACATGCACACCAGTCATGAATGTTAAAAGTACACATTCTGTTAATCAACAGCTCGAAAGAGCTGCATATTGGAATTTGACACCTGCAGCACTTTAAACCCACCAACTTGTATTTCAAGTCAGAACATGGGTGGTGAGAAAAAAGATGGGTGCAGATACGCCAGTTTCATAGCAGAGTTGTTTGGGCAGCAATTTTTTACATTAAATAAAAGCAAAATTTCAGAGTAATAATCACAGTATGGTCAAGTCCCCAGAAGAATCCTCTAACAAACACTCTTAAAATTTCTAATTTAAAGGAGGACTTTGAAGTCCAGTGACACAATTTGTATAGGAATAACACATCCATTAACTATTTAATCTGGAAGTAAATAGTAAGCAAAAGGCCAGTTCTGCATTTAGAACAAAATCTCCACAGCTGTGCCATGACAAACTAAGCAGGAAACAAATCTGTTGACAGACATGTTTTCAAGGATTGTACATACAGTCAATACGGACCTGATTCTGCATCCGCAGTTTTGTCATTCCTCTAATGAGAAATCATACCTTATTTTAGAAATATATACATGGCAATCCTCATCTGTCAGTTACAGATAAATCACAAACATGTACGTGTATGTTTATACATACATATAAAAACTTTCTGAACAAAGAAGTTCCTTCGTCAATGGTAAGAGTTAAAATGCAGTATTTTGGATTCCATTTGTCAAACAATAAACAGAAAACATGTTCTTCCAACAGCAATGCAATAGAAGCCACAATCTTACTCATATTAAAAAAAAAAGATTATGTATACACACACATACATATGGGGGGCCAAGTTATTTATATCACAGTTAAAAGGAAAAAAGTAAAACCTTTGAGAATTTGCTTTTACTGATGGCTTAGTACAAGTAGTATGGAAGTAATAGCCAACTAAATGCACTACTACAAGCAGGCTCACTCACTGGCAGAGAGAAGTGCATTCTTAAAACTTCTATTTTTCACTGATTCTTACTGCCTGCTCTTTCTCCCACTGAAATCATAGCCAATGCTCCTTCTCAGAGGACACAACACAGCTGGGGTGGGTTTTCCCCCCATCATCATGTACACAGCTCACGCAAAATGACTGCAAGAAAAATTGTGGAAGTAGCTCATTGTGTCAGGATTGCATGTGCTTAAAGTGAAAATTACCTACAGCAAATTGAAACTAATCATAATTGAAGTTTAGCACATTTTTTTGTGTATGACAGATCACAGCAAATGATCTGTCAAAAGATTGCACAGGGAATGAACTACAAAAGTCACTGTGATGGAGCATGTTGGCCAAAAGCCTGTCTGAAAAGGCAAAGTCACATTCTGTATGAAACACCTCTCCGATCCAGTTCCCTGGTAACAGGACATCTGTGTGAATTATTTCACCATAACACAAATCACTGGATCTAGAGGAAATGAAGGTGTTTCACATTCATATTTTATGATGTAAACACTGCATCAGGGATATTTAAGTGTCAGTAAAAGACTACTGGTATAAATGCCAAGTGATACAAAAGACCGGGGGAGTTTACAGATGCTGCAGCAGAGGCACCATGAGAAATAAAAGGTGAGAAATGCAGAAAAAAGAAATCCAAGGATAGAAGTAAATGATATTAAAAAAATTATATGGAAACAAAGTGTCTCATTGTCAACCATTTCAGCAAAGAACAATGCAAGAAACATGGATGACTCTGGTAGTAGGGGAAAGTACCTCAACTCTGGTTTTCAATCTTCTTTATCCACTTCTTTCTCTCCTTACCCTCCACCCTTCTTGTAACCATCTGTGATGCCAAAAGCTTCTGTGAGACAGTTCAAATGACTAACAGTAAGAATAAAAAACAGGTGGAATGTCTGGGGTGTGGTGATGAAATGGTTTTTTTGTGTGGTTATTTTTTGTTGGATTAAGTGCTGGTACCAGGAGTCCAACAAGTCCTGCTTCTAGCTCAAGCTGAGTGATGTTAGTGTGTGATAGCTCCTCAAAGTGGCAACAAACTACCAGATCTGAAATATTTACTTTTGCTGAGAAGCAGAGCCCAGTTATGAAAATACCAATCAAAGTTTTTCTGACATGGACAAACCCAAATGACAAACTCAAAAGGCTTCATCAAGAACTCAGATGGTACATCCCCTCTTCAAACACTTCAAGGAAACCTAGCCAGGTCACCTAACTCTCTTGTCACCTGAGTGAGGGCAAAGAAACTTGCAAAGATGCCGTTTCAGAGCTGTTGAAAAACTTCAGAAGATTATGCACTTGTCTGCATCCCTTAACCCTTAAAAAAATACCACAGGTAGTAGAAGCGTGCACTTAGTAACATCTTGGGTGAGACAATGTGTCTTGAGTCCTCAATACTCAGCTTTGGGCCCATTTAATGCATCAGCAAACACATTATACTGAGCAACACATCATCATGCAAGGACACACAAGCTACCTCGAACAGTGAGGACATGAAGCTACACCACCAGTGATGCCCTCTCAAGTGTAAACCAAACCTACTCAAAGCCACTGTTATTAGAATCATAGAATCCCAGACTGGTTTGGGCTGGAGGGACCTTAAAGCTTACCCAGTTCCAACCCCCTACATGGGCAGGGACACCTTCCACTAGACCAGGTTGCTCCAAGCCCCATCCAACCTGGCCTTGAACACTGCCAGGGATGGGGCAGCCACAGCTTCTCTGGACACCTTGTGCCAGTGCCTCAGCACCCTCACAGGGAAGAACTTCTGCCTAAGAGCTCATCCCAGTCTCCCCTCTGGCACGTTAAAGCCATTCCCCCTTGTCCTGTCCCTACAGGCCCTTGTCAAATGTCCCTCTACTGTTTCCTATGTCCTAGCCCAGTACCAGGCCAGAAATAACTGTGTTGCACTGTGTGAGCACACCAGATTACTTGGAATCAGCCTAGATATTTTTAACCACACTGCACGGTACTTGAATTCCACTTGAACCCCACACCTTGAATTCCTACTGTGCTGCAAGGCTGGGTGGGTGGACAGATGGAGCTGATTTATTCATTACATAAGGTCACAGTCTGTCCCTTTTTTGTCTAAAGAACATCATGAACAGTGTGGAAATGCAGGAATAGGGGGGGTTTGAAAAAATATTAAAACCTTGCTCAGTTCTTCAGGGCTCCATAAGACATAACGGAAGTCCCAATAGTGGGAAGCTTTTATCAGCTACAGATGCCTGGAGCAAGATAGCTCTGGTCAATTGTAGTTCTTACAAGGG
This sequence comes from Pezoporus occidentalis, assembly GCF_034315485.1. NCBI lineage: Eukaryota > Metazoa > Chordata > Aves > Psittaciformes > Psittacidae > Pezoporus > Pezoporus occidentalis. The sequence goes on from NW_026914907.1 coordinate 121,964, forward strand.
AGTGTAACCGGTGCCAGGGAGAGGCACAGTGTCATGAGCATCTACGTGACTGCCACAAGGACCAAACATAAACACCTGTACAGCCTAAATGTATGATTTATGCAAACACCATGAAACATGGCGGCAAAGGCAGGATGTTGCAGGATGCTGCGCAGTGTGGGAGCGAAGAGCTTGCCTTGGCTTGCAGAAGCAACACTTCACTGGAGTGTCCATGCTCACTGTACGTCCACAAATACCCAATGTCCACACATATCTGTGAAATTTGGCTGGGTGGGAGCCAGGCTGAGCCAAGCAGCTGAGCATGTTGCAGGCTTCTGTTACTATTTCAATATATGCATATCAATAAAGGAAGTCCACTGCATTTTGAGAAGACAGGAATGACCAATAGATTAAAGTACGCCCAAAACCTTATCATACATATGGTTACCTGGTAAACTGCTCAGGCTCTTGCACATAGATGGAGGCAGTGACAACTTGAGCTTGTGATTTCCCCTCCCAACACATGCATTATGATCAATACCTAAATAACTGAAATGACTAGATTAATGGTAAATGCCAGTGAAGGCATATTGTAAGATGTCTGGCTCTTCAAATTAACATGAAAGCTCATTTTAATGTGTATTTTACTATGCTGTGTATATGAAAAAGTTCAAAGCTTTTTCAGGATAAGAAAATTAACCTAATATGTGTTTCAATACAGTAGCTTCACATACAGAAATATTATCAGAGCAATCAATGTTTGGTTTCTCTCACTATCAGGACTTTGAATTCAATTTAAGGATTAAGAGTAAAAATGGAGCTTTTGACCATTTCAGCTTAAATACATTTATTACAGCCACCAATAGAGAATACCCTACTGATGCTTATAAACTGTATAAGCTAGATCTGTTAGAGCTCTGATCTGCTAGATCAGAGCCCTATCTGTTGATAAATGTATAGAAGCATTCTCAATGCTGAGTTTGCTTAACATTCCCTTAATCATTAGTACTTGTTCATCTTGAAAATAGTTGATGTGGCTATGTCTTCATTGCAAAGTAACTAAAACCAGCCAACCAAACCCCAATCAAGCACAATCTTCTTTCCCCAAACAAGATCCGTGTGCCTTTCAAACTCAATATTCACATTTGAAGTTTCACACTCAGATGAGTTCAATCAAGTTTCGAAATATCTAAAGGGATGATTTCACCAGTCTGTCACCCCAGAACATTCTTTTAATTGTACTGAAATGGAATGGTTTCTCTCCCCCTTTCTTTAATATTAAGTGAAAAAGCAGAAATTGCATACTTCAGCAAGAGATGAAGCTAAGCAAAATAAGTGACTGTTATAATTTTTAAGATATCCATCCAGCACTAGAACACACTGAGGACTCCTTGGAGCTGAAAGCTATATGGATGCTTATGAAGATTTTAAAATACAAAGGGAGAGACTTTCCTTTTCAGTATCAAGTCCTGTCCTTACAATAAGATATGGAAAAAACATCATCATGTGCAAAAACTACAAACCGATGAAGAAAAATTAGTTCAGATGTCTTTCACTTTTAAGAAATTAGTGTCTATACAGACCAACAAAATATATCTGTATCAAAAAGACAGTGCTATATTAAACCTTCTTAGTCTCAGTTAGATAGTCATGCAAAGGTGCACTTAGATACTGCCAGCATTTGGTTTAGTTTGTTTCACAAATACCTTTAAAGTGTTTCAATATATTTCCTAATTCATATTCCAAAAACCAGCTCAACATTAATACCACAAACTTAAATCAACAGAAGAAATCTCCAAAGGCTTCATAAATAGAGTACAAGTTTGGGAGGCACAGCATGATGCTGACTGTCAATAAATAATTACAGAGACATTCAAGACACAGGCCCAGCTGATTTCCATGTCACCTGCTGACATCTTTTCTGCACGTCTGATCTGTGCTGAAAATACTGATATCCAAAACAAGAGGAACACACACTTGGTTGCCAAAAGTTGGAATAAAGTGGATGTTTTTAGAACTATAAAAAAGGGCTTATTCTAAAATTATTTATTAATATGGAATTCAGTTTTCTCCATGTTGGAACTCAACTTCATTACAAGCAAGACCACGAGTAAGAGTGAGAATGAAATTAAACAGACAACTAGCCTAAACAGCACCAGTTCAGCGTTTTTGCAAAGCACTATTTCAGGTGTTGGGTGATAACACCCAGTTAGGTAAAAGTGTACTGTTCTGGCTTTTCCCAATGCTTGCATGCTTGGTTTTGCATTTCTGAAGTCCCTATAATGTGGATTTTAACAAATACTCCAAAAAAGCTGAAAAAGTAGAACTCTGCTACACAAAACCATGTGCTAAAGCCTGGGCAGGCTTCAACCCTCTCAGTTAATGACACGCATGACTATTACTTATTTTCCAAATGACTTAGTAACGTGCGCAGGAATGACGAGTGGAGCTCACAGGAGCTGTGCAGTGACTGCTCAGAGCTTGGATAGAATGAGCTCTTTGCTCTCTGCTCTTGAATGGCTGGATGAACACATGCAGACTGTAGTCAGTATTGTGTCAACCACACTGCTCCAGGACAATGGAGGCATGATGTGATGATCATGCCTAGCAGGGCTCGGCGTTCCAAGAATTTAGTTGCCAGCTATGGTTCTGTCAGGGCAGAGTATGCTAACACCAAACTACTAAACTACTTACTGGAGTGAAAATTAACAGAATAGCAGGAGACACAACCCTTATCTCAGTGTAACACCACAGCAAAATGTCAAGTTCCAGAGGAAAAACGTGTACTCAGTTTCAATCTCTTGATTGTATTACAGAAAAATCTAATTATTGACCTAGTTGGATTAAATTTTTACAGCATAACATGATCTCAGCCTGCAGACATCCAGCCCAAGAGATGAAATCTAGCAAAGTTACCAGCAACTGAAACCCAATTCTTACAAAAATAAGTGAAGCAACTTCAGCATAAGAAGTATTACCAGTTCTATCCATAATTATTTAGAAATTGTTATTTCAGAAATGCAACAGTTCATCCTCCTCTCCAGGATAAAGCCATGTATGAACACTAAGCATTTATGAAGACAGTCAGGCATATCACAGGCTGCATACTCAATAATTCACTGAATAAGTAATCAATAAATAAAGCCAAGAACCATAAAAAGGAGAGAGCACCGACAGAATACTTGGGGTTTTCATTCCTTCCATTGCAAACATAGCAGCCATTGAATTACTCCTATGATGTCTGCCTTTTTATATGGACATTGAAAAAAGGTTAACAACTGAGTAATGTTTAAAGAGCAAGCTAATGATGAAAAGCTATTACACACCAAACATGGTTGGAATAATTTTTAAACCAATACCTAAAAGTGTAACTTTTGCTTAAAAGAATAGTAAAGTTGAACACAGCTAAAGTGGTTAACACCAAAAGAATCAATAGAAAACAAGGAAGCAAAATTCCTTGGGAGATTTAGAGTATGGATAAACTGACTGATGTAATCAAATTAGCAGCAGCCTAAAATGGTTCTCTCCTTCAGCTCAGCAGAACCAATTCCTGCCCATCGAATCCCAAAGTTTTAAACAGCACTTTTCATGCCCTACAGTGGGGATACAGTAACAGCATGCTCACAGGCAGCTCCTGCAGCTTAGAGGACAGGCAGGAATTGTGAAGCTACACAGTTCAGAGTTGGTGCTATTTCTATCTAGGGATAAACATGCCATCACTAAACTCCTTCCCAGGGCTGGAAACTTAGTTACAGAAGCTGGACTTAAGTGTGCATTACAATTTTTGCTCACCAAAACTGATATTTCTCACGGGGAGTTTTAGACAAATATCACAGTATCTTGGACCATGTAGTTTCCTTCATACACACTCTGTACTTTCATCGGTAAAAAGCATGAATCCCCACCTATGATTGTTTTTTCCCTCTATGCAGACAGAAAAGAGGAAGAAAACATCACATTTTAAGCCGTTAGCATAATTTGGTTCTTCAGTGAGATCATCCTTCCTCATTAACCCAAAACACTGCAAATTACTCTCCAGTATGATCAACCTACTTCTGCAAAACACAAATAGTCCACAGGCTATCATGGAAATTAACAAAACAAAATTACTGCTTGCAAATAACAAAATCAAATTAACATTTCTAATCCAGGTGGATACATATGGTCTAGGATGTAAGCAAAACAACAAGGTATTTGAATTGGTCTCATCCCTGGAGTTTGGGTTTTGACCCTTGACTGATCACTGTTTTAAACAAAGCAGAATTCATTAGCCAGTATCCAAAGCTCTACATGAGAACCAGATGGATATCCTGTCCATGAACTCACTACTTCTCGGAATAAACTGGCATCAAGATGGGCTTCCAGAAAGAAGAAATTAGTGACTGGTATTGTTCATATTGATGAACAACGGCCACTTAGAGGAAAGTTTTGGAGACATTCCGTGCAACCCTCTTTCTGGTTAAAAGAAGCAGCTATGCAAAATAGTAATTGCATTTTCACATCTCTCTGGACAGTGTAGTGTATCAGGCAAATACACACCTGTAAACCTGCAGTTCTTCCAAACAGCAGTAATCAGTGTTACACATCCAATGCCACTGCACTGTCCAATTGCAAGAGGACAGTGATGATAGAACCATTATTTAAAGACTAAATTATTACAAATTTTGTTGGAATTCAACTGAGTCACAGTTATAAATTTACTGGTGTAAGCATTCTAGATATAGTATCTATGGCAAGGCCAAAAGAATTTACAATACCGTTAAGTGTTTAAAAGAAGTCATAAATAACAGTGAAGGGAAACATTTGGTGCTTGTTTGTATGGGCTAAGCTTCAGACATTTAGAGGGTATAAAATAACAGAAGCTGTTGGTTTTTTTTTTTAAGCTCATGCATATTATATCCAGACAAAGCAATGGAATTCCTTATGGCTGTAAACCAACTATTTTTCTAGTTTGACACTACAGATGGCTCTGTTGACAAATCAAAGTATTTTAATACTAATGGCAGCAAGCCTGCTCTTTACTTAGGACATTTCTCCTTTGAAAGGTGTTACTAACTCTTCAACAAGCATTGATTTCAAGGTATTGGAGAAGTCTGTTTAAGTGGAAAAACAGAACACTCCAAATGCTCAAAGTTTTACTGATACTTACAAAGCTCAGCCATCTGAATACAATTCTGTTATCAACCAACATGCTCTGTGACCTGTAAGCATTCAACGTGGCAAAAGATCTAAATGCTCCCAATGCTAGACAAGACAGTTTTGAAAGTTAAACACAAAATCTTTGAGCAAACTATTTTCTTGAGTGAAATAAATTTCCTCTCTGGTGAGAGATGAACTCACTAGGAAAACCAAAAAATACTTAGTATGTTATCTTCTTAACATTTCATTCAATGTGAAAAAGTTTAATGGACTATGGTTCTTAACTAACTTTCAGATACAATACCATATTTTATTAAATTTTAATTAAACCATGAGTTGTTACTTAGAACACTGGAAGCTAAAGATGAACGAGGGGAAAATAAAGGGTAAACTCATTTTTACAACTCAAAAAAGCAGACCAGACTCAATGATGACCACAATGCTTGTTGATATCAAGTTTTGTATTCTGCACTTCCTAGCTGTCTCCTTGGAAGATCAGGAATCAAATTGTGTACACCTACTAAACTTATAACCAGTTAAATTACTTTTGAAAATCTGGGGAATATTCACATATGACAAACCTAAACACTGAGCTGCTTCCATTTCAGAATAGCAACAACATGTTAGCAAGAAACATTGAACTGGCACAATGATATTTAGAAATCCCACCTTTTGCTAGAGAGGAAGGAAAAGGATGAAAACAGGACATACATCAGGTTAACAGGAAAAGTAGGAAAAAAGCCTGACTAAAAGTACTCAACTTTGCAATGAATGTATTCCATTCAGTAGCCAGCTGGGAGACACATTTAATCAGGTTTCTGCTCAAGATTCCAGATATCTATGTCTGTAATTATTTCTGCATGTTTTTTATATTTAATATCGAACCACAGAATCATACAGTCACAGAGTATCTCAAGTTGGAAGGGAGCCATAAGGATTACAGAATCCAACTTGTCCAACTCCCTGATCCTTGCAAAACTACCTAAAACTAAACCATATGACTAAGACCATCATCCAGACACTCCTTGAAGTCTTGACAGTCTTAGTTCTGGGACCACTACCTTGGAGGCCTGTTCCAGTGACCAACCAGCCTCTCAGTGAAGAACGTTTTCCTAACTTCCAACTTGAACTTCCCCTGATGGAGCTTCATTCCATTTCTTTGTGTCCTATCACTGGTCATTGGAGAGAGATCAGTGCCTCCCCTCTGCTGCCTGCCCTGATGAAGGCAGTGATGTAGGAAGGCAGTTGACTGTGATGAGGTCCCCCTTCAGCAATGAGGTCTTCCCTCAGTCTTCTCTTCTGTAAGTGACCTCAGCTGCTCCTCAAGACTCTGCTCGAGTCTTGCCCTTGAGACCTTTCACCATCTTGGTCGCTCTCCCCTGGGCACCCTCTTAGTCTGATATCTTTCTTGTATTGAGGTGTCAGAACTGCACCCAAGACTCGAGGTGGGGCCACACAGTGTGTTGCAGAGTGGGACAGTCACCTCTCTTGACTGTGCTGTGCTTGATGCACCCCGAGACATGCTTGGCCCTTTCGGCTGCCAAGGCATGCTGTTGACTCATATTCAACTTGCCATCAGCCCAACCCCCCAGATCTCTGTCAAGCAGCTCTCCAGCCTCTCATCCTACAATTTGTACCCATAGCCAGGATTACCCCATTCCAGGCAGAGAATCAGGCACTCGCTCTTCTTGAATTTCATACTGTTTGTGACTGCCCAGCTCTCCAGCCTACCCAGATCATTGTGTAAGGCCTCTCTACCCTCAAAGGAGTCCACAACTCCTCCTACTTTAGTATTGTCAGCAAACTTATTTCATGTACCTTCGATTCCTGCATACAGACCATTTATAAAATCATAAAAGAGCACTGGCCCCAAAACTGAGCCCTGGGGAACCCCACGAGTGGCTGGGCACCAGCCTGATGTCACCCTATTGACTATAACTCTGAGCCCAACCTGTCAGCCAATTCCTCACCCATTGTATGATGAACTGGTCTAGGCATGTGCTGGAAAGTTTATCCAGAAGGATACTGTGAGAGACAGCATCAAAAAGCTTTGCTGAAATCCAAACCCATCACATCTATTGACTTCCCTTGGTCAACTCAATGGCAGACCTTGTCATAAATGGAAATTAAGCTGGTTAAGCAGGACTTTTCCCTCATGAACCTGTGCTGATTGTGAACAATGACTGTGTTGTCTCTCAACTGCTTTTTGGTAACTTCCGGAATAACCTCCTCTATAATTTTACCAGGCACTGAAGTGAGACTGACAGGCCTGTAATTACCAGGACCTTCCTTCTTACCCTTCCTAAAAACTGGGACAACATTTGCCAGCTTCAAGTCACATGGAACCTCTCCAGACTCCCAAGACCAATGTAAAATGATAGAGGTCCCATCAGCCAGTTCTTTCAGTACCTTGAGATAAATCCCATTGGACCCCACATGTAGCTGGAGCAGCAAGTCTTGAACAAGTTCGCGTTGGCTGGGAGTTTATCATCCTACAGTCATGGCCCTCCAACACAGGGTTCCAGGGGTCCCAGGGCTCATCATCGATGTTAAAAGACAGAGGTGAAGAAGGCGTTAAATGTCTCTGCTTTGTCTACATCCCTATTTGTGATGCCAAACACACACCATTCCTGCCCCAGAAAACTGTGCCACTAATTACAGGTAGAATAAGGCAAAAGCCAAGCACCTCCAGGGCCATCCATGGAAATTTGCTGCTTGTTTCATACAAGACTGTTTTGCACTGAAGCAATACTTATGGGATGCTGTGTAACTACAGGGAAGATTCAATACACATCTTAAAGAAAATCTTTTCTTAAGCAGACCACAGGGAATGCGCTACAGCAGGAGGCTGCTGGATTATGTATAGTGTCAGAATCATTTTCTGTGGACTGACACATTTTACTTAGCCAGTCAGCCAGGATTTTCTTATTCCCCATTTTGTATCATTTTAACGTTATGCCTACTTATGTTTCCCTAGTGCAATTTGATATGATGCGTGCTTGCAACCTCATCGCCACTGTTGCTCTGACTGCTGGCCAGCTCGTCTTTGTCCTGGCCCTAATGGAGCTGCCTATCATTTCCCAGGATACCCAGTGGTGGGAGGAGGCTATAGCTGCCGTGTTTCAACTTGCCAGTAAGTCCACTTCTTTTTACTGATAGAAAAATAGTTTGTCTTTACTAAATCCAGGTCATAAAGAGTTTCTTATTTTATAAATCTTTCAAGTGACAAAGAATAGGCAAAGCGGCCTAAACCTAAAAGTAAGCTCATTGTCTCTTAAAAGCTTTCCCCAACAGATTCTGCAGTACATAAATAGAAGCTTTTATCTTGGATATATCAAGTCTTCAGCCAACCAAGAAAAACAAGCCTTTATTTTTTCCTATGAAACCAGGAAGGCAAACATGAAAGAAATTCACAGGATGCAAAGTAATCCCCCAGTTTAGCAGGACAAAATATACCAAAGGCTTGGCATATCTGAAAACAGAGCAGAACAGCTGAGGAAAGTTTTGATGTCTTGCTGAAATATGATTATTTGCTTTTAGCTAACTAAATTGTATTCAAGGACCGTCAGATGGATTTTGATAGACAGACACATCTGCAATCTAGCAAAGAAAGCTGGAGTCAATTCATAATATTAACTGCTATAAATAAAATTCCCACAGTAGTTTTCATGGACACAGACCACATACAGAAATGAATGAGGAAATGGTTTTATCACAATTCGATGTTGACAGCAGTGACAATGAACTGTAAACTTTTTGCAATAATGCCTTTCTTTACTACATAAGTCACTCATTACAGCAGAGTCCAATCATTTAAAATACCCATGCATGAAACTGTCATTAACGGAGTAGAACATCCAAGCTGCTTACAAGATCAGCTTAAAGCCATATACTGTTATTAATGTAAAGCACAGGTTATTTTTCTGTAAATTTTAAATTCAACTTTAAAAACTCAGACAATTTAGAATGGTGTAAATCTGCTGAGACCTCAGGTTTATACTGCTGCATGATCAGAATCTAGGCATTGAAATAGGGTGCTCAGCAGTGAACACCCATTAAGGATGATGAACATGACAGCCAAACAAGAAGAGGAGTCTCAAAGCATCTGATCCAGCCTCAAGGAGCAGAGACCCTCAAGCAGAATTCAGTGCTATCAACAGACAGATACAACCTTGCCATAACAAGATTCCGTACAGCCTCTTCATGTACACCATGGTGTTTGCAACTCTGGATACCTTAGTTCTCCCTGATGATCGGTGTGATGCCTGCTCAATTCTTACTCCCTCCCCTTCTCCCCAGAACTTGACATGTTTGTTTTTCCCAGAGCGGAAATGCATTCTGGCCCTGTTTAGCTGTGTTGTTTCATTGACAAACAGCACAGGGGACAGCCCTGGGCTTTTCTTCTATCAGAGCTGCTAATTTTAGACTGGGATTTTTTTCCTTTTTTTTTTTTTGTTTTTCCTGTGCTGGAGTCTGTTTTAAACACAGTCAGAGAGAGACTGAAGGACGCCAGGATATCCCGACACAGGAGAAGGAAATGCCTGCTATTACCTGTTATGCAAGCTGAACCTTGAAATCCCCAGTGCTGTGAGGGTAGAGGGGAGGGAAGCCAGAGTCAGAATGATTAACAAAACACTAACGAGAATGGCTGAAGAGGCTGTTGAACCAAGGAGTTCATCTGCCTGTCTGTGTTCAAAAGGTGTGAAGAGATGGATCTGGCAGCACATGACAGTTACAGAGACAGACATTGTGCTGTATGAATCAGAGGTCTCCCAACTGCAGAAATAATGCAGTGACTCTGGTGGCTATCCCTGCCCCTGCCCTCCATCCTCCTCTGTAGTTAATGCCATATTTTCCTTCAACCATCATCAGATGGTTTTCTGCCTTGCAATCAGTAACATGATACTCATTTTCCATCTCATTATCTTAATGAAGTTTTTATTTTAAACAAATTTCTTCCTGTTAGCCAGAACAACCAGCTGAAGTCTTCTGGAATGTATACTTTCAAAAAAAAAGGGAAGGAGTCATCACGTCTGCCATTATCCAATATAAAATAGACTTTTTGGAGACCTCCTTAGTTTTTCAGTGTTACATTAGCTGCTGGCTACTTGGGTAATCAAGGGCCTATCTTTCATACTGGAATATGCCAACAAAAGAGAGAACCAGTCACCTGTAGAATGAAATCTATTATTGTGCATGAAGGCTTGAGTACATGGCTCATAATCACAAAGTCAACTCACAATTTTCTTATTTTCAGTCAGAGGTTACCTATTGAAACATTACGTATGGGTTTCATCACAGTTTCCCAATGTCTGAACAAAAGTCCTTTTTGTTTTAGAAAACTAAGTGTATCAAGTATTCTCTTTGAGCCCTACCACAAGTTGGAATCACCCCTGACCCCACTGGAGCCTGCAATGATTCCAGGCTCCTCTGCTTTTCACTCCAGCCACCTGCAAAAGCATTTGACAGTCATTCAGAAAGGATGGACCTCTGACAGAAAACAAAGCCCCAGAAAGCAAAGAGGAAGGAAAGAAGAGAGGAAACAGCACTGCTCCAGAGACAGCAATGGGATTCACATAGCTCTACAACCTCACACCTCCCCATTAACAGGAAAGCGAGCTGTTTGCTTTGGAAAAGGCATGTGGTGAAAATGGAACCAGTGTTTTATCTGGAATTTTGTGTCAATGCTCAGAAATATCCCTCCAGCGGGTTTTGGGTTTTCTGGAGTTTTGATTTTTTGTTGTTGTTGTGTTTGGGTTTTTGTGTGTGTGTTTTGTTTTTTGCTTTGTTTCTTTTTTTCTTTTTTTTTTTTTTTCTCCAAGGAATTGTTACAGCCTCTATGTGTTGAATATACAATGAATAACAAAGCTGACAGAAGATCAGCTGGAAAGGGAAGTTCATACTAACAGGGTAGGGAAGAAAGAGCACTTCAGAGAAAACTGAACTACTACAAGCAGTAACCTGCCAGACTGTATCAGACCTGAAGGGACTCCAGCCAAGTCTCCAACCTTGTACAATGGTGATTATCACAGACTTTAGGGTGAAATGTTTGAAACATAATGGGGAAAATCCAGGATACAATATCCCTTACATTAGATCTCACCCAAGTTTCTGAAAGTCCAAGACTGGAACAAACCTAAATCATCATTATTAATATTCTTGCAAATCCATATTCAGCATTAAATTACTTCAGTACATCAGATCATAAAGCTTAAAAAGTTCTGTATTCCTACCGAGCTTGTAATTTACAGCCAAATAAATTACAATCTCACCTCTCCTGAGTTTCAAGCATTGCATTCCAGCTTTTCCCACTGTGTTTTTCTGCTGACAGTGTGTTTCACTCCAGACCCCAACAGGTTACAGGAAATTGGAATTTACCCATACTCTCATTTCTGTGCTACTAAACTGAAATCAAACAATTGTTAGGCTATTTAACTTCTTTCTGGGTACTACAACTTTAGATTGGTTGACTTCCAGAAAATCTCAATGCAGATAGACCAGCAAAGCAGCCATTTGGAAAATACAGCTGAAGATATCCATGGTAGCAGTGTGATTTTGATTTCTGTATTACTTCCTTCCACCTCTTTCCTTCACAACACCCTCAAGCCAGATCTGTTCCAAGATGGAATCTATGGAGCTGTAAACCTAATACTTCCTGAAAATGAAGCAAATAAATGAGATACTGTAAATAACCTAAAAATCATATCAAAGAGAGAGAACTTAACTGCTTAATTTGTACTAAATGTTTTCATTAATTCTCATTTTTATTTCACCTCAGTGCCAAACTTGCTTGTTCTTTATGTGGAATGCAAACCTAACAATAAAGTGATTTTTTTTTCACACATTTGCAAAGATCTTAAAATACAAAAGCCTATCCCACCTGTATTGACTGAAATTGTTGAGGTGAGCAGCTGAACCAACAAACTGCATGGGTGGTAGCTCAAAGAGTACATTGAACACAACTGACCTGTGTATATTCTTCATGCCTGAATATTGATACATGAGTAGCAGGTGATTTGTTGTGGTATCTCAATGTCAAGGGAACATATTCTAATGAGAAATATGGTAACAAATATATCCCCTGATAAATATCATTTGGATGTGCAAGTACAGGGAACATCTTTTATGACAGACACAGCATTAGAAATAGTGGAGTTATGCGCATAGAAATGCGTGAAATGAAAAGTTCTTCAACTCAAATATTCACTTCATTGCTTACAAACATGCATATTACACATACACGGAGGTGTCTCCTAGCTAGATCCCCAGGTACACAACTCTTTGATGCATCAGGAGATGGACACAGCACTTGAAAAACAGAAGTAGATGACCACTGAAGCATCCAGGAGGCTCACTTGTCAGCACAAGCTGTTTTTTCTCAGGATGACTAGAGCTCTTACCTCTGTCTAATAGAGTTTACTGCCACCAAAAGCAGAGCTTGCTTTGACTCCAGCTGAATCGAGGTGCTAAGTGATGTTTGCTGCTGATTTTCTGGGTGAAAGTCTGCACATTTATCCTTATGTAAACAGCTGCCCACCAAGAATTATGCCTTATGCACAGGGAATCCGTTTCAGCCTTCAGTTCAAGGACTGCCATAATTTCTAAGTCAACCTCTAAAAGGTAACAAAAGCAAGTTCACTGTCAGTAGACTTGTTAAATAGTGCCCTACAACTCCCTTTGAAGATTTCCAACTAACATAAAGTAGAACCCACTGCCTTACACTGACTAAATTTCACAACTTATCAGGCTAAAGACAAAAGTGGAAAGCCATTGTAATTCAGTGGTGAAAAGTGAAAGACAAGAGGGTCATACTGCCCCTGAGAAGGCTGGTCTATGTAATATGCATGTTCATAAGCAATTAAGTGAATATTTGAGTTGAAGAACTTGTCATTTCACACACCTCTTTCTGCATTCTAAGAGATGTTATGTTCTACCAAAATATTTGGAAGGAAATTTTTATTGTACTCAACAATGTACCACTGAAAACTCAAAGGCCACTCAAGCCTCCACAGCATTTAAACCAAGCCAGCACATTTCTGCAGCTTCAGCCTAGTACTACAACTAAGAGATCACAACTACTACACAACTGTAGGGGCCCTACAAGAAACCCGGAAAAGGGCTTTGGACAATGGCTTGTAGGGACAGGACAAGGGGGAATGGCTTTAACCTAAGAGAGGGGAGACTGATATGAGATCTTAGGCAGAAGCTCTTCCCTGTGAGGGTGGTGAAGTGCTGGGCACAGGTTGCCCACTGAATTTGTGGCTGCCCCATCCCTGGCAGTGTTCAAGGCCAGGTTGGACGGGGCTTGGAGTAACCTAGCCTAGTGGAAAGTGTCCCTGCCTGTAGCAGGGGGTTGGAACTGGATGAGCTTTTAAGGTCTGTTCCAGCCCAAACCAGTCTGGGATTCTGTGATTTTATGATTACAGAAGCTCCACATTTGCCTCACACTGTAGCAACTCTTTTTTGTGTCAAGATGACACAGGAAAAGGTGTTAATTGAGTAATCATTTACATAAGTCCTATAGCAATCGCACTTTGGGAATCTATCTCACTGTGAGAATGAGTTGAGTTCCTACAAGCAGCTTATTCAGGCTTGTGGTTCACTGCAGCTAAATCATTCCCTATAAATGTTTAGGGGGTATGTAGAAAGGGGGTGAAAAATTTCTCCTTCCTGTTTGCAGTTCTGCTGCAAAGGCATGGGTTGTCAACTCCCAGCAGTCTGGCTGCTCTGTTTTCCTTCTTCTCCCTCTTCCTGGCAGCAAAAGTCATCCTAGAGGACAAGCTGTAAAGAGGAGATTTATAACTTCCAATATAGACTCTCTACCAACCTAGAAAAAAAAAAACCATAGTGTAGATTTCAACTGCACTATCAATGTATTAATAAAAAGGAGGAATTTGAATCAAGGGGTATCTAAAAAGAAAACAATCCAAACAAAACTATCACAGAAGTAAAAAAGTGCCTATGAGAGTTCTTTTAAAATGGTAAAAATCTGTACATGGCTTACAGCCAGCTATAGTCAAACAGGAAATTCAGTATACAGATCTGAAACGTAAGTTCAAAAAGTAACATTTTCCCAACCCACCCTCATTCACAGTCAATGCTGTCCCAATCAAAAGTCTTCCTAGTGAATTCATTATCTGTTTCTTTCCCCAATGAGAAAGGCCCCCCAGCCAGACTTATTTTGCTACAGATGGGAAACAACTAGAGATAAACAGCAGCTCTATGGGAAAATAAAGTACTTTAAGTAATACCATCAGGATTTTTAGTAAAGATGTGGCCTCTGCCCAGACTCCAGACAATACACAATAAAATGATCTGGAATTGACTGATGTACATAATTAAATTAATTCAAGGAAATTCAGCTATGCATCTGAAAGTCTTGTCATTGTTACAAAACAGAAATGAAAGCAAACCAGATGAAAATCTTTAATATTTTCATAACTAAATTTAAGGAAATATTTCCCATTGCAGACCTTTTCAAACTGTATCATAAATTAAGAGATCGAGAAGACTGATGGCAAGCAGAAGAATTTTCTGGTTATTTTTAGGAGAGTTACCCACGGGAAATAGTCTGGAAAGCTAACTGTCTCCCTTCAGGTATTTTATTGGAATACTGAAACTAAATTCAATGTCACAAATGTCTTTTAAAAAGTGAAAAGTCACCACAGTAAGTTTTAGTCATGGAGACAGAAGCTATTCTTAATACAAGGTTAATTTTTATAGGTGCTTCTAATTGGTCTGCATACCATCCGAAGCCAAGTTCTGCACTGGTATATTTACATTAAAACTGAGTCAAACACATATTACACAAGCATCAATAGGAGTAGAATTCCAGCACCATTTTTCTTAAATGCTCATAAAAGTGATAAACTAATTGAATATTCAACAGTATTCAAAGGCACCAAATTAAAATGTTGTCAAAGATAACACAGTGAAAGCAGTAAGCAAAACTGGAGATACCAATATCATGAAAATGCTCTGCTTTACCTATCTTCTTAGTAAAAAGAAAATATTAGTCAAACTTCGGTTTCATTCTCTTTCCTTAGAGCAACTGAGTATTCCTGAATCAAAGCACAGGGGTCTGAACCCAGTGGTACACACATAGTTTTCCGTAAGGTTCCATCCAAACTAGGAAGACACCACTCCTCCATACACTCCACATCCATATAACAAATGAATTAAAAAAAAAAAAAAAAATAAAAATCTACTTTTCCTAAGAAAGAAGAAACTGTAAAGAAGGGCTAGGCTGGCACAACTAGAGCATTTAGTGTTTGCCCAGTCATTCAGAGAGCAGACTTGCTGCTAGATGTTTCATCTCAATTCCTAGCTGCTGAACACCACCACTGGAAGGGCAAGAAAAAATTAAGTAGCACAGTGGAACACTTTGCTTCAAGAAATCTGATTTTGCTGAAGTTGTTACAGACAAAATCCCTCTCTGGGGGGTTGCACACAATTTCAGTAAAATTTAAGTATCATTGTATATGCAAATGCAGTCTTTTTGCATCAATGATTTCTTCACCCTTTGCCCTTTAGTTCCTACATTCATATATCCAGTATCAGGTCATGCTAATATGAAATAAGAATGCTGGAAAATGATGTTCACAGTGGCATTTTTGTTCTGGAACTCATGTACACTGGCACAACTGTAAAACTAATGGTGGAAACTCGGTACAGTAATATGCTTCCAACTCTCCCCCCTCCATCATGTTTTTCTCTCTTCTAAAATGTCAGTTTCTCTTCAGCCTGCAGCAAAGTATTCTGAACAGATAATACATTCTTCACTCAAGAGCTCCAGTGACTCAATCCTGCTACCTGCCAAGCCAGGAGCTTGCAAACCCATTATCTTCCTGTTCCCCCCTGCTCAGGCAGTGGCACTGAACTGCAAAAGGACAGAAAGCCTCTTGCACAACTGGCTGCTCATCTGACCAGGCTTCAGGCAAAGGGCCTGTGAAGGGAAACAGTCTCGCTAGCATAGTTTTATTTGGGGACTTTGCTGGTGACGCAGACAGTGGGATTGAGTGTGCCCTCAGCAAGTTTGCTGATGACACCAAGCTGTGTGGTTTGGTTGATATGCTGGAGGGAAGGAATGCCATCCAGAGGGACTTCGACATGCTTGTGAGGTGGGCTGATGCCAACCTCATGAAGTTTAACCATGCCAAGTGCAAGGTCCTGCACCTGGGTCGGAGCAATCCCAGGCACAGCTACAGGTTGGGCAGAGAAGAGATTGAGAGCAGCCCTGCGGAGAAGGACTTTGGGGGTGCTGGTCGATGAGAAAATGAACATGAGCCGGCTTCAGTGTGCGCTGGCAGCCCAGAAAGCCAACCATATCCTGGGCTGCATCAAAAGGAGCGTGACCAGCAGGTTGAAGGAGGTGATCCTGCCCCTCTACTCTGCTCTTGTGAGACCTCACCTGGAGTATTGTGTACAGTTCTGGTGTCCTCAACATTAAAAGGACACGGAACTGTTGGAACAAGTCCAGAGGAGGGCCACGAGGATGATCAGGGTACTGGAGCACCTCCCGTATGAAGACAGGCTGAGGAAGTTGGGGCTGTTCAGCCTGGAGAAGAGAAGGCTGTGTGGAGACCTCATAGCAGCCTTCCAGTATCTGAAGGGGGCCTATAGGGATGCTGGGGAGGGACTCTTCTTTAGGGACTGTAGTGACAGGACAAGGGGTAACAGGTTAAAACTTAAACAGGGGAAGTTTAGATTGGATATAAGGAGGAAATTCTTTCCTGTTAGGGTGGTGAGGCACTGGAATGGGCTGCCCAGGCAGGTTGTGAATGCTCTATCCCTGGCAGTGTTCAAGACCAGGTTGGACGAGGCCTTGGGTGATATGATTTAGTGTAAGGTGTCCCTGCCCACGGCAGGGCGGTTGGAACTAGATGATCTTAAGATCCTTCCCAACCCTACCTATTCTAAGATTCTAAGATGGATGGCCTAGCATGGAAATGTGTAGCCATTTAGGACAGTAATCAGCTGTAAGTGATAAGTAAGCAAGAAAGAAAAAGCTGAGTAATTTGAGGAAAAAACAGTTTAAATAATGGAAAAGTTCCTATGGTGTTTATTAGCTTGTACTGTGCCATAAAGAAATGTATATAGACCACTGCTGCTTGCCTTAGCTAAACAAACAAAGAATGGGGCAAAACTGATGTCTAAGGAGCACAACTCTCTCACACTTGTGCAAACCAGCTTTTCCCAGCAGGTTTGCACAAGCAGACCTGGCTTTCAGTTTAAACTAAAAGTGCTAACTATTCATACTTCCCTAAGGCAGAGATAATTATAAACAGCTGTAAACCTGCAGTGGTAAAGCACCAACCACAATTCCATACCTGGAAATTGAGCTGCAAGACATACCTGTATTAGGGTTACTCTGCATAACTGGTGTTCCTGAACCTAGCTTCTTCTGTCAAGAAAGCCTCAAATATATAATGCAAGATAAAGTGGACCTTTGTTAATATTTCTATTACAGGTATAGAGGTACCTGTAAGTGGTCACTGGTACAAACAGCTTAGTTCAAAGCTTCTCCTGCTTAAAGGTTTTGTGATTTGCATCATACTTAAAAAAGAAAAATAAAATTTCACAGAAGCATAGAATGGTTAGATTTGGAAATGACCTTAAAGATCATCTGGTTTATTCTTATTTAATGCTTTTCAGATTCTCTGAGAAAGTGTATGTGAACTGGAAAAGAATTCTGAAAGGAAAACTGATCACACACAGTTTTGTCAGGTGCCAGACTCATCAGGAAGATGGGTCTCTTGATTTGTACCAGAATACCCTCCTTCTTGCAAATTTTAAACCGTAAGAAAAAGAAACAGGTCAACAACTCGGCTGTAGGAGGTGCAAGTAATCTTCTTTTCCCTGTTTCATACTTTATAAGAAAATTGGTATTTATCACCCTTTGAAAAGTAGACTGCAACCTGTGGAACAGCAAAGCACTATAGTATTTATCTGTATTACAAGATCTAAAGACCTCAAACATAGATGTAGACATATATATTCTCCCTATAAGCGCATTACAACTCGCACGCTCTGCTCCCAGAGCTCTGAAATGCAAAACAGAGCACAGAAGTTTTATCATTTTGGTTCCACAGATGGGAACCAAGCCATCTCAGAAGAGAGTTTAAAAAATGCTGATGTATTCCATTATACAGTATCTGATCTCCCCCTCTCTTCTCTACCATATGCCTTAGGACAAACTGAACTTTGAGAATGACACTGGAAGTGAGGGAAAACTATTTTCTTTCTGAGCTCTGCTGCAATCTTCTTGTATGCCATTACCACTAACAATAAAGAAATACATTAAAGTCATAAAAGACCCAGATAACACCAATCAGGAAAGTCATGAGAATTTAAAAGCAATTCAAGGAAACATCATAGAAAAGGAAGAGCATAATTTACTGTGGCTTTGAGGACAAAAGTAGAGTTCTCTGAATGCTGAAAAAACATGTGCAAACTTCACTGAGGATTGTGAATGCATAAGAACATTCCCACTTTCACATGGTAATGAGCTAAGCATATGACTATACAGAAAAAATAACTCCTTTGAAGAAGATCACTTGCTTTCAACAGTCTATCCAAGAATGTAGATAACATTGTCTGGCTCCAAGAGATCAGGATTTTAAAAGGTATGCATAGTCTGATATGTACCTTATGCCATACTGTCATTCAGCAGTGATTACTGAAAAAAAATGAGTGAAGATTCAAGCTTAATTGGTCAAAAGCATATCTTCTACAATTTGCTATACTCAGTATATTTTTGAACAGGGGTCAAGAAACAACTTTCAAACCTGTATACTCTGAAATAATGCTAGATGACCACCTGTGTATTGGGAACTCATCTCCAACCTGGTTAACATTAGAAATAACTAATTAACATTGGAAGTAATCCTGCAGACTGAATTTGTGAGTGCTAGATCAGTGATCTCTGCAACTCAATTAAGTCAGTGTGCTCCATGTCACTACATTTTCCCCGGATGAAACTTGCTCATTTAAAACTAAGCTGAACCATTAAATAACTACTAGACTTCACTGACGAAATCAAGGTGTTATTAACTGCTGTTTTTACAATTGAGTTGACAGCCTAAAACCTATGTTAGACTTTTCCCAGCAAAGGCTACTGCAGAGTGGTTAACTGCAGGAAAAAGCTACTCCTCCAGTGAGAACCTATTTCCTCTTTATATATCCTTAGGAAGAAATGCCTCACTTCAAACCCGCTTTGGTCCATGGCATCTGTGGAACAGTGTTGCCTCAGGAGGAAAAGGTGTAGCAAGCAACTGAGCTACAAACCACCTTCTAAGTAGAACCAAGAGAGCTGAGGATGCCAGATGTCTGCGGAATGAATACTCAGTTGTTGCTTGTTTCATTAGGAGGGGGATTCAGCCCTCACATTTTTAACTAAGAGAATAGTAAAAATGTCGTGCCTACTTACGTAGTGATTTTTTTCATCCTATTTGTATTTCATTTTCCTCCTCTATTTTTTTTTATCTGTATATAATTAATTCCTTTTCCATTTTCACTGTATTGCTAATACTCTTTTTAGAAAGAAACCTGATACAATGCATACTCAGGATGTGCTCTTTTATGGAAAATCAAGGACCAGAGCCAGGTGCTGCACCATGTTAAAGACACAGATCTGTGGGAACAGTGCAGGCAGCGTGGCTAGCTGAGAGGACAGCATGCAGCCACTGGGACCTACTTGCTCTTGCCAGTCCTTGCCCATGAAATTAAGAAGATGGTATATAGAAATCTTCTGGCTGTTTATGGGTCTTCATTTATTCTAGTCTTCCTTCATGAAGGGGTCCTTTGATCAGTGCTGTTTCTTATGTGATGGTGGTGGTTAAGGAAGTGTGTAGGAGAAAAGAGAGAGAACCTTTTGTCAGCTATAGAAGCACATTTGCGTCCTTGTATGTTTGTTTCAATCTAATCACATGTATAAATTACTTCTCTTGAAAAGCTGAAAGTAGTTTTATTTGAGAAGAGGCACAGGAAGGCACTAATCCAGTAAAGGGCAGAAAAGTAATTGTGTGCTTATCAGCGCATTCTTCAGGGAAAGGGCAGTCTTAGTAACATAAAAAGGAGTCAGAGATACAGATTCTGCCCCTTGTTCTAATATGGGCCTCCTGCATGGCCCACCTCCCCCACCTCATCTCTGAAATAACACTATTTACCAGTGTTGTCTACCAAAAAGAATGTGGAAAATATTTTTTTCAGGGTTTTTTTTTGCAAATCTCATTGCCTATCATCTCCAGCCAGAAGTCTCAAGTGCAGTATTATCACTCTCATATTACTTACCTTTTAGGGTACTACTGTGCTTAAGGTTAGGGAGGGAATGTAAACCTTGCCTTTGGCAGCTTCTGGAGGAATAATATTGCTCCTGGCCCATAACAGTATTTTCTGGCATAGAAAAAGTAGGACCATAAAGTCCCATTTATTTCACCTTCCACTTTTTTAAGCCTCTGTACATTTCTTTTATTATTTCTGTAAGATAATTAGCTATTCATCATTTTCGCAGTTTACAATAGCAGCCTGCCTTATATAAACATTTTTAAATTTCAGAATAAGTGTACCATATTCTGAATAAAAGATTTTCATTATTAATATTATTAATATACCAGTTTTCTGTGCTGGCAACAGAAATAAGGACATCTGTGTGAGACAAGAGGATGGGGAAAAAAAAACACCACATGAAATACAGCTAAGTGGGTGTAAGAAATTTAAATCAGAGAGAACAGATTTAAACCTGACATTGAGACTCCATTTAGGCACCCAGCCTTTGCATATATCATATATGTATCATGCCCACATATGCCTTCAGGAGAATACATACACACATCACAGTAGGGATGGAAAGGCTTTACAGACTCAGAATTGTTGGCCTGTGGTCTCTTGCCACTATAGAAATTCAAGAGAATAACTCACTAAAAGTAATTCTCACATTCTCCCTGCAGGTTTTGTTCTGGTCATCGGACTAGTGACTTTCTACCGCATTGGACCATACACCAACCTCTCTTGGTCTTGCTATCTGAACATTGTAGCCTGCCTTTTGGCCACGCTGGCAGCTGCCATTCTCATTTGGAACATCCTTCACAGGCGTGAGGACTGCATGGCACCCCGGGTCATTGTCATCAGCCGTACCCTGACAGCACGGTTTCGCCGTGGGATGGAAAATGACTATGTTGAGTCCCCGTGCTGAAAGCATGGACTTGAAAGGGGAAAGATCTCCAAGGAGATCTGCACTGAAGTTGTCTTCTATAAATATATGCTATAATTTAAAATTAAGGGTTGAAAGACATCACAAAGCTCTCTCTTGTGAGCAGAGGCCCTCAATTATTACTTGGATGGGCTCCATCTATATACATATGTATAAAACACATAATTTTATATATATTATATTGCCCTCTCCCTCTGCTATACAGCACAGAATGCTGGATTGTCAGAATCCTGACAGAGCAGCACAGCTACATGTCATCAGGGTCAGCTGTAGCAGATGTATAGTGTAAGAAATGAGAATACAGAAAAGAGGCAACCAAACATGTTTTCTCTGTCTGCATAAAGTTATCCTAATAATATGAAAAAGCCTATAGGAGACCAGTGACAACAGCTTTGGCAATCTAAGAAAGCAGAAAACTCACTATAGAATAAGCGATGATTTTAACAGCTATTTAAGTTTCATGAATCTTCAGTCCTTCCATCCACCTCTCTTCAAGGAACTTCTCATCAGCTGCAGCACCTGCTCTGCAGCCATAGCGTAGCCCAGACAGTAAGAAGCAAAAGCAACTCTAACCATGCTAATTGCAAAGAACGCAGAAGAAATAAGTTGCAGTTTTTCAGACATTACTTTTGTATCCTGATACAAAGATTTGAGTTTCTCCTCTATGTAAACAGACATGCCATTAAAAATGAAGAGGATACACAGCTAGGACTGGCCATACACGTTACTGAAATGTCTACTTCAGTGTTACAAGGCTAAATATCTACAGAAGAAGGACTCTCTAATAATCACAGATACTATTAACTTGAATTATTGTAAATGATTATTAAGAACAGATATTTCACCCCAAATTGATTTATTTTCTTCTCAGCTAGCTTTAACATTTGCTGTGACGTTTTCAGATTAGAGTGCTATGTCAGGACACCTAACTTTGCCTGCGTAACACTGGAGGATGTAACTGCCTCCCAGGAACCCAAATTGGAGACTAAGACACACATACAGGATTAAGCATCAGATTTAAGACGGACCTGCCTGGTAACTTAATACAGGAATGAAATGAGAATAATTAATACCTATGGAATTAGGCTTAATGTTTATCAGCCTGACCCTGCACATGGGCTCACAGCAGTCATGTGCATGTAACTTTCAGGGAGTGAAAAAAAAAAACAAAAAAAACCAAAACAGGACAAAACTTATTGTGCAGAAGTACTTAGGATACAGCAACAAGACACAATGACAGATGTTTAAAAACTCTAAGGATGCTACTCTGAGCAGTTACAGAGAGGTTTGAAAGACCACGAGCTGTGAATGCTACACATTCTTTAGGACTGCTGTGTCACTCCCAGCTGAGTATGCTGCTTTTCTCCCTTATCTTTATTTCCACAATACTTTTCCACACTTTGTCAAATGTGATCATCAAGCTGGCTCTTGAGTTCTGTTCTGCACTCAGTTCTGATGTAATAAGAAACTCAACCCCAACTTCTGCTCTGCACCATGTTCAAAGTGAGCAACACTCTGCAGAGACTGATGCTCTGGAGCAATGTTTTAGTCTATTGGGGCAGAATGCCACAAAGCTGACAAGAGTTTCTTCTAGCAGTAGGTTTGTAAAAACCAACTAAGATTTGTATTCATTTGCCTGCATTACTCTCTGGAAAATATTTTCTAGAAATAATATGCTACGATTAATTGCAGGGTTTTTGAAAAATAAAATAATGGAGTATTTAAAAGACAATATATTATTTCTTCTAATATTGCAATATCATATTATAATAATGTACATTTAATTTTAAAAATCAGCTATGTGGTTGGTAAATTGTAATACTCGGTATTACTGTGATTATGTTAGGTGTATAAATAAAGTCGTGAATGTTTAGTTTCTTCTAGTGATAACGGGATTTTTGCAGAGACACAGAAAGGTGGCTGCTAATTATCAAGCGTTTTTTCCTGTTTAGGAAAAAAGCACCCATAGAACTTGCAACATCTTTTAGGCAAAGAATCATCAGAAAATATATTAAAATGGTGTAAGATAAAGAGGCTTCATCTTCTTAGAAACAAAAGGGAGAATGAAGTCAGAAAGAAAAAATATAAGAATTTAGGAGGATCAAAACTTCCTACAAATGCTTAACAAAAATAAATTGCACCCATACACACAAATATTTATACCTTTTTATCAGCTTGATGGATTTGAAGGCTTCATCCATGTCACCAGCAGTCAGATAGAAACTGAAGTTTAGCATGGCATCCCGGGTGGGTTTATCACAATCTCCTAATCCAATGAAATCTCTCATGGGTCTTCTTGCAACCATCTGAGAGACCTCTATTGATCCAGACTCTGCTTGTCCTTTCTCAGCTTCTCCCAGCTAAAATGAGAATGTTATCATTTAGATATCAAGTAGGTTGAAAGTTACTCCTTTTTGTAATGTCATAAATTACATGATTTCCACTAAAGTCCAAGTTTTATATTTCTGCAGGACCATGATCAATAGTGACAACAGTTCCAATGTTTCAGAACTTCCTAGAAAATGACCCAAAATATTGAGTGTCATAAAAGAGAATGGTGCATCATAACAATCACAGTATTTCAGGGATAGTTTGCAGACTGGTAAAATACCACGGGAGAGACAGCCTCCTATTATTATAGTCATAATTATATTTTTTTCCCATGTATGATTATTATTAACACAATAGCACCTATTATTTTAAATTCCCAGAAGAGACATTATAATGAATAAGGAGAAACCCTGGAATGAAACTTGGTCAAAAGAACTGGTTGTGTCAACTCGATTTGCTGTATTTAAATCAGACTCTGTTCATATACTAAATCATGTTTCCAAAATGAGTTATTTATAACAAGTACTTTAGCCACTAAGACACAGGAACCTAATGAGGGAAGAAAATGGAAACAGAAAAGCAGAGAATTAAGGATCAAAATAATGCAGATAATTACAGGTTTATAAATACATCCCCTCCGAAAAAACAACTACCAGCATCAATAATCCACGCAGAGTTTAAAAAAAAAAAAAAGAGTCATAATATTGAAGAAAAATGGCATGAGACATGATGGGGGGGAAGCATTAAAAGAATAGAAAATGTAGCAGATCACCTTTGACTTTTTAAATTAAGAGAAAAAGGAAAGTAAAATGTAGTGCAACTCTAAAAGCTAGATCTGCACAGGAAGAATGACAAGAGTCAGTTCTTTGGAAGGGGGCTAAATTGCACAGTACTGCTCTGAATCTAGATATATTAAGCAGATAAACATCTAGACATATTCTCCCTGTTTAACACTGCTCTTAAACTACATGAAATTAGATTGATATGATCATATCGGTCTGTCTTATTCAGGAGATACAGAGGATTAGAAGTCTTGTTAATATTAAGTTCCTGCTGATCTAACAAAAATAAATGCCCTGGTAAGCTCCCCCTACTAGAAGGGAGCAGTGAAAATCATCATCTTAACAGGCACGAATAAACTCAGATCAGATCTTAACCAGAAACCCAATTTGTAGGCTTCATTTCTTCCAGTATCCATGGAATTAAGCATGGCATTATTTACATAAGTTGCAAACAATTTTGGATTCATATTCAAGTTTAAGAAGTTAAAGCATGCATTCCTGGTATTTGTAGCACATTTGGTGCTAGAGCAAATGCTGTAGGCATTTGGTGATAGAGCAAAATGAGTATTCTTGCTCTCTCTGGTATTCTGTGGGGGTTAAGCTCCATTCCAAAAAGGAAATGGGTTGCTTCTGCTAAAGCCAGTAGGAAATGCCCCCTCCTGCCTACGTAAAGTTCACACACACACACACACCCCTTGCAAGAGGCACGGTGACTATACAGAGTAGAAGAGAATTGTTTCACATCCCTTTTTCCGTTACATTTCTTGGTAATTACTGTGTCTCCTGTGCTTGTTCATCACATCCAGTTTGCAATACCCATGAAAAGCCAATTCAGTGCAACTTCCACAATACTGCAAAGTACGCCCACATTAGAGGTATCTTTATGTCATTTCTACAGGTGATGCAGGAACTGCCATTGTAGTTGCTCTACTTATCCCAGACTCCATTTGGTTAAGTTTGATCCCTGTGAAGTCTGCACTTATGGGAAGGGCAGGAATTGTGAAAGATTTCCTCACCTTTTTTGCAAAGTAATAATGGGGCACCTCTACGCCCAGAAGAACCTGGTAGGATGAAGGCAACAGGAAACTGTCCTGAAGCAAAAAGCCATGCTCTTCAGTACTGAAGAATGATAAAATCCAAACATCCATCTGGAAAAGGAAGCAAAGCCTTGTTTTGTTTTTATGCTGCAATATCCTTTTTCAATTTGTTTTTATTTTCCATATTCACTTGGCAGAACCTCCTCTTGAAAATAATATGACATATACATTCACACACACACATAGGCTGGAGAGGGCAGAGCTACACACTTCCTCTCCAGAGTAAGTAGCTAATGACTCATTGTACAATACAGACTGTGTTCCTACTGCAAAGGGACCTCCATCTCTGCCTTTCAGGAACCAACTTCACCACTATGAAGAGGGAAATCCCTGCCCACGGGCTGCTGCTTTAGAAGTCTCTCTGACAGATCTGACTCAGGGCAAAGAAATAGTCCCAATTGCTTTCAACATTTTTTTTTTGTTTTTTAATTAATACTATGTTATTTCTATCATAATTTTAGCAGTTCACTGACTGGTTTAAGTTTCCAGGGAATATACCAGCCATTCAAAAAAGTTTCTTTAACAGCTTAAATGTTGACCTGACTCAAGTCAAAATGAAGTATTTACTTCCAGATGAGGTTCTCATTTCTTAAAGGATAAACACACAGTTAAAAGTCCCTTTGAATAAAGCCAAAAAGTAAGTTACACTCTTTTCATATAATTTTATTTTTCAATTTTATGTAGAAGCCAAATATTTTTTCTTGCTTATATTAAGATTATTGGGCTGAAGTGTTCTTTTCTTTCTGGAATATCTTAGCAAAGCCTTTAAGGACATCCCTATTCCATTCCTCCTTTCTACATTGATCTTCCCATGATTTTTCTAAGGTCATTTCAACCAACAAAAGAAACAAAGAGCTTTCTCTTTCCAATTGGAGGAGGTTTAACTAAAATCATGCATGAATCAGAAAACTTTGTATCAACATGGATGTCTCAAATCAACAGAGTATTTATGAAGAACAGGCAGTTCTCTTCAGATAAAATGGTAAGGACCACTGCAAGCATGTTAGCAGGGAACATGGGCAAGAATTGTTGGTCTTATGAAAGAAATAATTGATAAGATCATTTGTGATCAATAAAAATTAAATCTTTTTTCTAATGTAAAAAAGACTGTAAAGGAAATTTGGAAACTACCATAAAAATGTACAATGTCTGTCCAGAAAAGCAGAAGATGGTAAGAACTGGGTGGGAAAAGTGTACTTCACTGTTCACCTGAATGGTAGAGTCCCTGTTACTCTACTAAATTAATTATTGCTGCTAAAATATGCATTATTTAAAAAAAAAAAAGAGAGTAAGTATCAAACCTCTAGATAATTAACTCACCAAAAATGTCACCTGAAAAACTGTAGGCCTGATAGAGTCTTGCATTTATGATCATTCTCAAAATCACCTCCTTTTCTTTGCATGCAAGCTAGGGTTAAATCAGAGAGCTGAGGTACAGAAAGCTGTGCCTGAAGCCACAGACACCAAACACATAGTTTCACTGCTCTTTTTTGTACAATATAATGTATACTATGTACTCCCACACCCTTAATGAAGGACCAATGACTTATTACTCGGACAGGGAGAACTCCATGTAAAGCAAGGTCAAACAAAAAAACAAAAAGACCATACTGTGCTTTCTGTCTGTTTTTTCTTCTGCTCTGGAGACTCTAGGCCTGTTTCAAGAATTGCTTCACATACGAAAAGTCTTGATTCACTCTGGTCCCAGAAATGGCAAGCAGGGATGTGATTGTGCAACTCTGGATACTCCACAACAGACCTATCAAAAGATGAAAAAAATGTAGAAAGTGAGAAAGCGAAATAATTCCAGCCCATTCAGTGCATGAATGTAAATAAAGGACTAACCAAAGGATAATTTTTCAGATGACCATCAGTTACCTCTGCATTGTAACATTAACCATATATATCTTCCTGACTCGTTACATTTTATACATGTCAATGCTTCTTTTAATTTGTTCTGTATAGATTAACCATGACTATATAACATAAAGCATTTCAGTAGAAAAAAGATGGCACTACCACAAATACAAATAGACACTCAAAATCTGCCTCCACTGAAACTACGTGTCCTACAGAAATACTTGAACATCCTTCAAACAATCTATCTGAGTGACTGTTACTGGTGTAGGTACTGTAACATGAGGACTACCTCAGCTCTGTCTTCTTCTGGGTTTTAGAGTGCTTATTGCCAGCACTGCTAGAAATGCCCAGCCAGGCATTAAAAGAGAGCTTGAATACACTGATGTGCATTTAGATAACCAGTAGAGTTTCTGGTATGTTCACATGGGATTTGTCACATTCATATCCAGTTAAACACTGGTTATAAGAGGTCACAACTAGACAACTGTAATTAAATTGACAGGGGAAAAAAGTATATTTGCAGGCAACAGAGCTCGCTCTGAGAGCTCAGCAAAGAGATCTGGGCATGCAGCACAATCGATGCTTTGAACTGCTGAACTTCGCAGTGTGGAGGGGAACTCCAGAGTTCTATACAGAACCAGACTGTTTTAACAATGGCTTAGAATCCTTATGACAAAATACAGACTATAAATAGGTGTCAAATTTTAAAAATAAAGACATAATATTTTTCTTATTTGCTGTCACCACTGAAGGGTGGACTTTGTGGAGAGGACTGAAGTAGGGCTGGAAGACAAATTAAGGAAAAGATCCAAAGGGATGCAGAAATATACCATGTCATTTCCATGCCATGAATTCAAACTAAATTACTTGCAAACTGAAAAACAGGATTTGCGTAAAAAAAATAGGGAGTGTTTAGATTCTGCTTCAGGAGAGAGAGAGCAGGGGAAGAAGTGTAGATTATTATTATTTTCTGCTGAGTGTACTCCAATTTCAAGATACTCTAAAATGAAGCACAGATAAATGGATTACTCATACCAGCACCATCCAGCATTCAAGTATCTGTGAAAAAGCATCACTAGCTCCTGGTGGCCTCTGTTGGGCTACACAGGATACTACACTTGAAAACAACTTCCTCACTACTCATTATTTCACTATTTGCATGACTGACCAAGACATAAGGCAGTGTTCTTAGCTTTTGATGAGCTGGGTAGTTTCTTCTGACTTTCGATGCTAAGGAAAGTAAATCCTTTTTTTTTTCTTTCAAGACCTAAAGAAGACAGTTCCTAAAAAATCAAACCAGCTTCTAGTCTAACACTACTTTTTTTCTTAATACAGTCAGAAAAAATACTGTAAAAACAGAAGGAATTTGTGTTCCAGCGTTCCACTGTACTTCCATAAGAATTCCTAGTTCACTGCATTTTGAAGCCTTGATACTAGGAATTCTAACGTATTTGCCACAGAACAGCTTGTATGAAAACAAAGCTGTCAGTTCTGAATAGACATTTTCTGAGGTTTTTATCCATACAAAAACATCCTGTATTGGACTTCAAAAATAACTTTTTCCTAGATGGGGCTTCTACATGCTTCTTTTTAGTTCTGACCCCGTAAACTCTTCATGGAAGAGTAGCTTTCCAAGATTTTTATTTTAAGATCTGGATCCTTATTCCGGTCCTATAATAACTCTACACATACCCCCTCGACACCCAATCCTCCTCATGTGAGACCTTTGAGCCAGCTATGTCTTCCACATATCTAACAACTCCCACTGCACTTCTCTTCTGTGGATTGTCCAAAACCTCCATGAACCCTCCTTCACAGTCTGTATCTTCCTTTGGCAAGGAATCCCTTAGCTCAGCTGTGTGTTGTCTGAAGAATTGCCTTGTCCTGCATATTTTGAGCTTGCTTTCAATACCTTCATTTGACACCTCCTAGTTCATATATTGGAAGAGACAGGGATGCAGGCTGATTGACATACAATGCACCAGTTTTAATTAATTCTTTAGAAATAAAATAATTACGTTTGTACAAGTACCTACACAAAGACAGAGGAATGTCAGTTTAAGGTGCTGCTTATCTTCATAGGGCAGATTCCTATCTTAAATCTACAAGTAATACTTCTTGAAATAAAAGCTTCTTACTTGTCAATCCCTTGTCCAGAAGAAAGTTTCTTTCTACCATTTCCCTGTTCAGCCTTCAAATCAAAGAGTGTGACTTTGTCCATTTCAACATCATAGAAACAGATCTTGGAGTCAATGTTCCCATCCGCCTACAAGAAGGGAAAACAAATTGCTGAAGCATGCAGTCAAAAAGAAGAAGAGGACTGTTTATCTCATGTGATTCATGCTCTCAGTTTTGTTTACTGGTAATCACACAAGAATATTCTTTGGAAGAAATAATTAAAAAATTTCTTGCTGTTCTCCTATGCTAGCAAGTTAGCCTTTGATTTCTTTGAAATGCTACAAAGAGCTTTTGTACCTAAAATATTCCTTCCTTTTCTGAGGGGTTGTTCTTCTCACATAACATACCTTAATTTTACCGATTAGTTAGAAGCTTGGACATGACATTTCAAGTCCGAATACACTGCACGGAACATGTAGGTTTATTTCAGAGAAGCTAATCTTGGGTCTTCAGTAATCTTTTGGAACTGCACCAGTCTTTTAACTGATGGTCAGGTCCTAGGGTAGTAAGTGAAGAGCTTTGCCTCACCTTGCTAACAAGGATGCTGACTTTATTGCCATTAGCATTGCACTTGACAGATGCGATACCTCCCAGGCCAGGAAACAGCTTGGAGAAATTCTTGCTACTGCAATGTACTTTTGCCTCTCTGTGGAAAGGCATAAACTTAAATCAGTGACAAGCAACTGGCAATACATGAGCCAAAAGATTTTCACATGATGGGTAAGACTTTTAAAAACAAACTATTTCTACCTTATGACACCCCTGCCCCAGACTCCATCTCCCTCTCCAGAGAACTGCTGCAACTGCCTTTCTTTCAGGAAAAAGTTAATGACACACTTGTTCTTCAATGAACAAGCAAGAATAAACGTCAATGCTCCTACAGAATTCCCCAAACAGGGCTATCCAGCAAGAACATCCTAGCAGAATTTTGAGGTCTGTTTTTCCTACATTAGTAAGTTGAACAGTACCATGAATGTTGAATACAGACCACACATAAAAGTTCTTTGTATGGAGAACACACTGTGGAGCAGAAATAAAGAAATATCACTGGGGGCTTCTATTTATGTCATATTAGTGGGTGACTTTCCCTCTGTACATAAGTTCAGAAGACTGTATCATTCACATGCTTAACACCCACCCTTCCCCACCCTCATGTGCCTACAGCTTATATTATCTCAAAAGAATCTCACTGCTGGTATAGACACAAACCCAGCGATCACTGAGCCACAGAGGACAAATCTCATGAGCCAAAAGAATATGACAGAAAGAAGTGACACTAATTTAAACCCACAATACAGCCCCTTGAAAAAAACCCACTTTGAGTCCGTAAAAATAACATTCTTGGGTTGCATGTTTAGACCTCTCATTTATTCTACACCAACTATGCGTGCTTTGAAATTAAAGAGCACTATAGTGTCACCATTTGGTTTTCATTACTAGCCATAAAAAATTGAACATCATGTGCAGGATTTGAGCTACTTTTTCTTCACTATCAAACATCATAATCCAATATTTGTGCTAATTACAATCTTCCCAAATCCAGTAACCTTCACATTGTGCCCCATGCAGAATCTGTGTGACCTCAACACAGGTAATGAGTTTCCAAGTGGGCAAGTAACTAGCCTTCAGCATTCCTCTGGTGACAATATGTTAAGAACATAATTCACTGGACTCCTGAGGTTTTTCGGGTTTTCAAAATTACATTAGCAGGTAAATTACCAAACTGAAGATCATGTCAGTCTTGGATTTTTTTATGCCACAGGAGTTTGTCAGCATGGGAACACACAGAAAAGTTTTAACAAAGTCAAGTTCACTCTTAAACTAAACAGGAGGAAGAACTGAGTGTCCACAATTCTAGGGTCACTTCCTCCATTGATACACTGAGTCAAGGTTGTTGGTTTATGAGGAGATAAAAGACCTGTTTTTTTGTTGTTTTTTTATTTCAACTCTTCTGAGATAAGTCTTATACAAGTTATCAGAAGAAACATGTGACATTCTTGTCTTCATCTTCCATAAAATCTCCACATACTTTCAAATGCACACATCACATATCCCTCACAATATCCTTAAATATTATTATTATTATTACCATTACTACTATTACTCATACCATGATTTATGTAATAATTGTCTCTTCCCTTGCTTTAGGGATAGGCCATCAGTTCACATAGGCTGCACATGTTGAATCTCAAGATTCAAAGGAGTTATCACTTTTCATCAGACCAAAACCAACCAAAGATTTCCCCTTCCCCACAAAATGCATGCTCAGTTACAAACAGATGTTTCTAAAAGGCTTATTAATACCTGTGAGAGAGATCAAAGATTTTAAAGTGCGACAGATCAGTTCCCACAGCCAGGAAATTTCCACAGACATCCAAGAGGCATGGATTCCCTTCTGCTTCAGAGAACACCAGCAGCTGTTTAACTGTCCCCTGAGAAAAAACATGTAACACAGGTTTGTGTGTTCAGAGTCAAAGGAGAAGGGACTTACTTTGTCACCAAGTTCACCAGGCTGAACTTCAGTGTTAGACAAATCACTGCCAGCAAAGTGAGAGGAGCTACAGACATCGTCTCTATAAATGCAACCTGTGTTTCAGGTTGAAAACTGAATGAAGAGCCCCCCAAAAAATTAACATTTAGAGGTATCCTGCAACAATCTCTACTTTAATAATACAACTTTTTCCAATCAAGAGGGATACAGAAATAAAAGTACTTGAAGGTCCTTTAGTACACAGCTGCAAAAATAAATATATGAATGAAATCAGTCCTTATTGTGATAAATCCAACACATCCTTGATTATAACATTTCCTATTATATATTTATATATATGAATTTATATATTCCTAATATATAAATTTCCTAAATAAAATTATCACAGAACTCTAACAATTAGATTTCTCTTTTTGGTTCTCCCTGACTAGCAGAGGCTACAAAGGCTAAGCAAAAGATTTTGCAAGAAGGCACAGAATGTGCATAGGATATTTTTCATTATCTTATAAGCATATTCGGTATGTTCATCTTCCTGTCAGTAATATAAATATTCAACCTGCTTGCGATTTTGATCCTCTTAAAGTCCATTCCTTACAGAATTCTTTCTTACAGAATTCTGATTCTTCTCAGTTACAGTGTTTAAAGTGACAGACTTTTTAAAGAACACAAAATATCAAAAATATTTCTGCTGAAATAAAATATTTTTTCTAAGACAGATAGTTAATAGATTCATAGAACATGCACTTAACTTTTAAGCTGCAAAAGCAATCTCTGAAAACAAGAGTTTATTTGTCAGTTCATGGTTTCATCAGCCCTTACCTGCCACGTACGGACCTGGACCTGATATGGCTCAACTGTGTACAGGTTTTCTCCATGCACA
Organism: Pezoporus occidentalis; assembly: GCF_034315485.1. Lineage (NCBI taxonomy): Eukaryota > Metazoa > Chordata > Aves > Psittaciformes > Psittacidae > Pezoporus > Pezoporus occidentalis. Next base: position 154,911 of record NW_026914907.1, read on the forward strand.
GACAGAACTGGAGAGTCACAAGGGAAAGAGCCTGGAACAGTCGTAATAAAGCCATCATTGCAATAAACAGATTTTTAAAAAGGGCAGAGGGGCAGGGGGGAAATGGAATTTTGACTTAAAGCATTAAATTTTCACTATCTTGCACCAAATACAGCTGTCAATCCATCAGTCTCTACTGATTCTTAAACTCTTTGGTGTTGCAGCCATTCTTCCACTACAATCAAAAGCTGGGACTCCTACTGAAAACAAGAACTTTGTACACTCTGCCCATGAGAAGAAGTGGAGAGGAAGGGGAAAGATTTGATACGGGAAGAGGGAGGGAGGGGGGGAAGGAAGGAAGGGGGGGGGGGAAGGAAGGAAGGAAGGAAGGAAGGAAGGAGGAGGGAGGGAGGAAGGAAGGGAAAGAGACAAGTGCAATGTGAGGTTTTGTTAGGAGAATTCATTCCTTCATTCACTGAACTACAACTGAAGAATGATAAAGGAATTTCTGTCAGAAGAGTGGCTTTTAAATTATTTCATGAGTGTTAGAGACTAGTGAAACCTAGGTGGCACTAGTATGTTTATTCAGCATGGGAAAGTCCTAAAATAAATGAGTAAATATAGACAAGAAGAAACAGGAAACACTTGATGGGTCTTAAAAGAGCTCAAGATTTTGGATGGGAATGATGGAATAACCTGTTTCTCAAGGCAGAAATTTTTAGGGGAAATTAATAATAGAAAAAAAATCTAATTTACTTGACTTAGCTGTATATTTTTCAACTTGTGTATATGATCACAGTCCATCAGCTATCATGAGTGAGGAGTATTTATAACTTTGGAGGAAGAGAACCACGCTAATTCTGATCATTCTAAGTCCTACCTGCACTTCTGAAGGTATCTCCTGCACACTCAAAGACAGTAACTTGCTTTGTGTTCCGGAATACTACAGCATCCTAAAACCATCAAAAAAGGAAAAGGATATACACAATCAGTTTCTTTTGAATCATACAGGAATTCATGCATAACAGAGCCAGACCTTCCACACAATCACCACCATTTACTAGTACCCCTGTATCTTGGGTTGGAAGGCTTCTGGTAATCTAGAAGTTCCCTGGTCAGTGCCTAGAGAATTACTAAGTCACTATGCTGTATGAAAAATCAGCTCCACCACAGCATCATTGCTACTATCATAATAAGACTTCCATAACATAATAAACTGAATATCAAAGAGAGGTTATATTAAAGACTTATAAAATTGGTCTCCATACACTTAACTAGGCAATTGATCAAGCAAATGAATAAAAACCCAAAACAATTAACCTCAGTAGCGAAGATTCCATTAACATTCATATCAACACGAAGATTGTGTGTGGTTCCTCTGCTGAAGCTGGTTACGTTAAATAGGCTGGGAGACACCTGTACAATGGCTACTTGCTGGTGAAAATGAGACAACATGGCCTGCTCACTGAGGATCACCACAGAGCTGGTGGTGTTCACAGCCAGCAGGTTTCTCCGAGAGCCCCACTGCACAGAATGGGAAGAGAAAAAAACAACACACAATTTCATCTAAGATCTTGAACAGTCACAGCAATGTCCCATGTCAGATGGCAAGGGGTAGGATAAACATTTTTATACATATACGAAGTCCTACTCTCTAAATGCAACTAGTAAATGACTAGAAATTGTTACCTTTTAAAGCTGTTATGCTCTTACCCAGCTATGCAGACTGCCTTTGACTAAGTACAGAAGCTGGTTTTTTCAATCAAAACCACTTTTCTTTCCTGAAATATTATGGTACCACCTTACACTTATTCCTGCAAGATAGCATCAAATATTTAAAGGGATTAATAACTCTGCAATCTGTAAAAGCCAGTTGCATGCATAGTTTCTTTTTGATTGCCATATTCTTTTCTGCAGTTTTGATAAGGTTTTCAGTCAGTTCAAGCTCCCTGCCTAGCAAAGCCTGCTAAATCACATGCATCAACAAAGGGGTCCAAAAGTACACTGCTCCCCTTCTCCTGAAAGAATCTCCATGTTCCAGCTAACTCCTCCAGTGAGTTCTATGAAGATTAAAGAATCACAGAATTGTTTAGATTGGGAAAGGCCCTCAAGATTATCATGTCCAACCATTTGCCAAGGCCACCACTAAACCATGGCACTAAGGGCCTCATCTACATGGTTTGTGAACACTTCCAGGAACAGTGACTCCACCACTGCCTTGGGCTGCTGTTCCAACGCCTGACCATGCTTCTGAGGAAATAAATTTTTCTCAATATCCAGTCTAAGCCTCCTCTGGTGCAGCTTGAGGCTCTTTCCTCTCACCCTATTGCTAGCTACTTGGGAGAAGAGACCAGTGACCTCCTGGCTCCATCCTTCTTTTGGGTAGATGTAGAGTGACGGATGCCCCCTGAGCCTTCCCTTCTCCAGACTAAACCCCCCCAGTTTACAAAGTTTTGAAAATCTTTTACAAAATATTTTTTTGAATGCAGGGATTACAATAAAAAATAATCTAGGGCTTCCATAATTAAGGCCAGCTTCATAACAGGAGATAAAAGCACAGTGATCGTTGACAACTTTTTGCAATGCTTTTGTTTATGCTAACAAACATTGGGAACAAGGTGCTATTTCTGGACAGCATCCCATATCTTGTGATCCGGAGAATGCTTGAATGCTCATGCTGACATAAGCACCTATATCTCTTCCCTTCCCCCAACGTATTAGCAGATGTATGATATACTAATGGCACATGCTATTTCCTATATCCTGGACCTTTCGTTACTCAGTATATGCCAACACAGGACAAACAAATGCCATTGCTTTTTAAATACTTTCCATTTTTATGTGAATACAGAATAGAAGAAAACATAAAATTACTTTCTCTTGAAAGGCACCTTCCAAAAACTAACAGATATGTTCTCACGCATAAAGCAAAGCAATAGAATAATCTAAGTTAGAAAAGAATCACTAAAATCCCCCAAAAAGCTTAGTAATAGTGTATAAAAAACAAACCAACCAAAAAACGCTGGAGAACCTAAAATAACAAACTTTGCCTTTTAGCAAAAAGGTGGTGGTCAAAGAAGTTAACTGCTACTTAGTGTAAAACTATTTAAATTTACAATTCTAATGTTCAGCATTTCTCTTCTTCATGTATTGAGATCCTAATAACTATATAATGTCAGCATTTAAGCTGCCTGTGACAAAGGTAAATATTTCAAATAAACTAAAATGCTGCACCCTGACAGTTAACAGAGAATGGGTTAAAAAAAATATATTATAGTGCTATCTATTGGAATAGCCTTCAGCATTACAAATATTATAAATAGCAGAAGTGTTTTAAAGTAAAGTTTTGCATATTTGCAAGAGAAAACTTATCATTCACATCTAGTCTGTCACACCTAAAAACTTAACTAGTAAAGAAACCTTTTCTGAGAAAAAAACAGCTGAAAACATCATTTTGTGTGTACTAATACAGCGTTCCCTTTCAGATTGTGCATCTTCCCACAAAAAAAATATTTGGTTATAAATGCATCTTTTTATTTCTGCAACCACCAGTAAGAGCAAATTTTATGTTGAGAAAGTCACTAAAAAAGAAAATTATCTACAAATAAAATAATTCATTTATTCAGATTTCCTTCCTTTCTATTTTAATAAATTTCTGTAAATTTGACATTTCTGGCAATCTGTCTTTTTTTCAGAAAAACATTTCAGGGTGCTGAATCCAAAGGGTTTGTCAATAAGACAAAAAAAAAAGATGTTTGGATTTAAGGATGCCATGACTGCTAATTCTCCCAGACAGAGTGATGTATTTGCATTTCAGTGTGTTATACTGAGCATTTCAACCCTGCCTGTAACAGAATAGCTACAAACAGGTAACATATCTGACTGTTTCAATTTTCAAAGTTACTGACCATGTGGGTTTTTCATCCTTCTTCTGAAGGAGAACCAGCCTCTGCTGGTGCACACATCTGCATGACAGTGATCATACTGATCTATTGCACAAAGATGATCTATTCATTTAATGCTTGTGAAGAAGACACCTTCCTGTCTTACCTTTATCTGAGTGACACTTCCTTCAAGTTCTGTAGGTGCCTGGAGCTTCCACTTCTTGCCCTCCGAAGCCTGTGTGCCCTGATCAGACCCTGCGGCTTTCCTCCACATAGCTATTCTCCCTTTGTTAGTACCAGCTGCCAAGAGACCTGCCATTCACAAACCTTTTAGCCATTTCGTACATTAAACTTCCAAAAAACAAACCCACATTATAGGAAGCAGCAAGCAGCCTAGCTCTGCTTATACAGTACTGAGAAGCCTTTTTCTAGCAGCATCTATTTCTTTGCCTTACTGCAAACCAGCATCTTAGTCCCGAACTGGAGACAAAATGGGAGAAGTTTCACAAGGCAAGGCCCATTTTCTAAGCTACCAGCTGAAGTTATCTTTTAAATATATCAGATTTAATTTTAATGATTTATTTTTGAATAGTTGGTTTTGTAGGCTCCATTTTGTAGGTCATCATTGAAAACCATTCTAGCAGACACAAGCTATGCCTACACTGGCAAACAAGGTGATGCACAGAAGTAGCTCTGTAGAAAACATCAGTTTGAAGGACCTGACATTCATGCCATACATGTTTGGTGAGTTCCGCTTCACATTAGCTCTAGTGTGGGCTTCTAGACTGAATGACCACAACATACTGGAGTGCATTAGGTGGACCACAGGAGTACCTGGACCAGTTCAGTGTCATCACAGGGAATTCAGCTTGTGTGCCAGGAGATAACTCTGCACTGAGACACTGAGTATCAAATGATGTCATTGTACCTTCAAAAGCACACTCCTGATCTGAACTAAAACATTTCTACATCACATGCTGTTTCCGAAACCCTCAGTAACAAGATGAACATACTGCATTGAATGCAGGGCACTGAAGACAAGGTTTAGGATCCAGAGATCACAGCTGACATGTTATTTCTCACCTTTAGCACTGCAGTAAGAAACACAGTTAATACATTCCCCTCCCTCAAAGCCAAATTGCACATCTGGAGAGAGCACATAGTTCTCGTCTCGGTCCAAATCCCAGAACCTAAGAACAAAACAAGAGTGTTAACAATGCTTTTCCTTACAGGTGTCATGCTAAACACAATCAATAATGGGATACTGTAGATGGCATTAATTTGCTACTTCCATAATGCCCAGATCATTCAATCTTTAAAATTAAATTGCCAACAGCTGCCTCTGGAATGTGAATTTCTTAACAATCTCCCTCCTTTCCCTTTGACTTTTTAACCTGCAGCATGTTTTGTGATATTTTCCTATGAAGAAAGAAGTAAGAAGCAAACCAAACTTCAAGAAAAATAGAATAGAAACGAAGTGAGGTCTAGTTCTAATTTTCCTTCTCCCTACTTACACCTCTTTCTCTATTTTAAGAATATTCCTTGATTAACCATTAACCCTTCAGACTACTTAAATCCTTTAGGTTTATTTTCTAGCACTGAATATTGTCATCAAACATATTTCTTCTTGATACTTGGTCTTTATCACAATCTCACAAAATTAACAGATGATTTTTTCTGATAGCAGCTGATAGAGGCTCAAGAAAGTGAACTACTGAACACCCCAACCCCCCAACAAAAGTTAGAGGAAACAGGTAGAACAAGTCTTAGTAAAGACAGGGAAGAAAAAGATTTAGGGGGTTGTTTTGTGTTTTGTTGGTTTGTTTTTTTTTAAGATGAAACAATATAAAATCCACAGAACAAACACGGTAACATAGAAGCATGGCAAACTAACTTACTTACTTAGTTTAAATCATTAGGTATAGAAGTAACAAATTCTTGTCTTATATTACAGCAACACAAACACATTCTTAAAAGCAAGCACTTTTTTTCCTGTTGCTGATGCTGTGACTATCCTAAGAATCCTAAGATAGTAACAATGGGAAGAACAGCAAAGTCATTATCTTTCTCATGCAAGAACACAAATGGGTGTATTTTCAGAAGAAATCAGTAACAGCGCTTGAGAAAGAGATAGATTTGGGTAGTACTCCCTGACAAAATGAAGTAACTAGAGAGGAAAATATACAGAATTAGTTTTTGTCTGCAAGGACACAGATTTTTCATTTCATTTATTTACTTTGAGAAACAAAATGAGAAGATATTGGAAGTTTTTCTTAACTGGTAAAAAACCAAAGAAAACCAAAAATAAACAAAAAACAAACCCACAAAGCAGTTCAATAAAAATACTCAGTGCATTGCAGACCACAAACCTTTTAGATGACATTTCTAATGGGCAGCCAGAACAGTTTTAAAACAGGATTCTTACCTGATGACTGTCTCACCTAGTGCTGTAACAATAAGGCTGTGGTCTATCAAAATGATGTCTGCAGAATGACCTGTCTTCCCACTCAACTTCACCTGCCAACCATAAGCAAATAAATAAATTTACAGAAGGCAGGAGAAACACTCTGAAAGAGAGTAAGCAGCTGAATTGCCTAGCTTGGCTAAAAAGTTAAAATACAAAGAATAACTACAGCTGTTAGTTCAGGCAGACCAACAGTTCCTCTTAGGCAGTGATCACCACTAAATGCATCAATTCTATGATGTATAAATTTAATAAAAGAAACCTCATAGTGGGTTAAAGAAGTAGGTAAGGAGCAGGGATTTTTCTCTTGTACTACATTTTCTCTTAGACCTTTATAAAGATTGCCTTAAAATATGAAGCACCAAATCTTATTTCTAGTCAAAAATAAGTAGTGATTTATAAGAAGTGGACACTCCTGAAATACAGAAGTCCCCAGTCTTCTCCATCTGAGATGAAAAGAAAAAAAAGTCTTAGAAGGGTGAAGATTTGACTGCCATCTCCCCAAGCAGTATTCTCTAACAGTACAGTGTTTTATTTGAGCCAAGGTGATTACAAGTTCTGGATGAGGTCAGTTTGGTTTTTATCCCTACACAATAATTTTTGGGTCACTACAGTATTATTTGTGATTCTGTGACTTGCAGGTTGCAACTTTTTAAAAGCCTCCTTGCCTTTGCAGCTATGAAGAACCCTTCAACAACGTGAGAACTAAACCATCTGCCAGATTTGCAAAGGCAGTATCACCAAGAGAAGATGCTACTTCTACTGATCTGAAAGGCAAAACAGCTCTGAGCAACTGATGATAATAAAACCAAGGACACAGATTATCAACTATTTATCCAAATTTAATGAATATTTGATTATACTGGAATTTTAAATTCTTCTCTAATTCATTTAGACAAGGTAAATGCAGGGCAAAAGGATTAACATAGGGTCAGAATAAAAAAAAAAAAAAAACAAGAAAAAACAGGAAGGCAAGATGAAAACTACCTTTCCAAGTTCAGTAACACATTGCTCTCTTCCACTTTTAATGTGGATACAAATGAGGCTGTATTTGCTCATCAAGGTATCATCCAAGAAATAAAAATGAGAGTTGATTCATTTCTAAGGAAAAAGTAATAATCAAAAAACCCTAACAAACACAAAGATGAAACATTGCAACTTTTCCCTGCAGTCTCTTACCTTCATGAGCTCTTCTGCCTCTCCCTCAGGAGTAATTGCATGCAAGGACAATTGCAGGTTCTCTGTTATCACTACTAAAACCTCTCTTTCCTCCATGAACAGAAGTTTTTGGACCAGACTGTCTGTGGACAATACATGCCTTGTCTTTCCTTTCTCATTCACATAATGCACAGAACCTGCAGTATATGTAAACGAGGTACAGCTTTTAGTCAGCAGTTTTTAGCTACAAAACTCAAAGTTGCTGCTTCCTACCTTAAAATATTCTGCAAGTGCTGAAAAGGTAAAAATAATCATCATTCTTTTGCCTGGTTCACCAGAGCAATAATCCGAAACTTACTCACTTTTTTCCTGCCTAGGAAATCCAGAGGGGAGTCACTTAAATAATTTTAAACTACAAGTAAACTTTCTGCATACATGTGCACAAATGATGGCTTCTGAAATCTTCAGTATTAATAATAATTTGTGAAAGAGGAATGGTAGCTAAGAATTGGTATGATTTGCAGCAGAATATAGATTTCAGAAAACTGTGCATAGGGAGGTCTTAATTGCTTAGAAACACTCCAACACTACACCACACACACTAAATACATCTTTCCTACATTAATTTCACATGCAAATGGAATAGTGTCATTCTAAGAGCACTGACAACAGTACTGGGTGACTTGGCAACTACAGCTCGTATCAACATTTTAAAAGCCATTAAGCTTTTGTTAAATTCTAATACTGTGTAAATCATGCACAGGTCTACCCAGCGAAAAAAACCTTGAACGAACACAGAGTTTACAAATGGCATTACAGAAATCACCCAAACAAATTAAGTTATCAAAATTTGACAGATCTTTTGCCCCACACACATAATTTCTTAGCAAATCATGGTATTGCATAAATGTATTATTTTATATTACATAAATATAATATTTCAAACCAGTGCAAATCAAAAAACCTTATGAAATGAACCAATATTTTCCAAAAAAGGCTGAAGTAGAAAACACAAATGCTTAAGAATGAACATTAAGGATCCATGCTAAAATGTTGCACACAAGAGGCAATATGATGTATCTAATAAAAAGAATGTTTTTCCAAAACTCTTACAATATATTACCATCCTCCACGTTCCACATATTTAAATAAAAAAATTCAAACTCCTCTCCCACCTCTTTCCACACTGCTTCATTTCCTCCCTGAAATAAAACACTGAACATGTAGCTTCTCTCTTGTCGATGGTTTGGGCTGGGAGGGACCTTAAAGCTCGTCCAGTTTCAACCCCTGCCATGGGCAGGACACCTTCCACTAGACCCCGCTGCTCCAAGCCCATCCAACCTGGCCTTGAATGCTGCCAGGGATGGGGCAGCCGCAGCTTCTCTGGGCAACCTGTGCCAGCACCTCAGCACCCTCACAGGGAAGAACTTCTGCCTAAGAGCTCATCTCAATCTTCCCTCTGTCAGATTAAAGCCATTCCCCTTTGTTCTGTCCCTACAGGCCCTTGTCAAAAGCTCCTCTCCAGGTTTCTTATAGTCCCTTTAGGCATTGGAAGCTGCTCTGAGGTCTCCCTGGAGCCTTCTCTTCTCCAGACTGAACCATCCCAGCTCTCTCAGCCTGTCTCCAGAGCAGAGCTGCTCCAGCGCTTGCAGCATCTCCATGGCCTCCTCTGGACTTGCTCCAACAGCTCCATCTCCCTCTTGTGTTGTTGCCGCAGAGCTGGATGCAGGACTGCAGGGGGGGTCTCCCCAGCGTGCAGCAGAGAGGGCGAATCCCCTCCCTCAACCTGCAGCTCATGCTCTGGGGAGGCAGCCCAGCACACAGTGGGTTCTGGGCTCAAGCACACAATGAAGTCGGGTCACTGGAGCTTCTCATCCACCAGTACATTCAATTTCTTCTCCACAGGACTGCTCTCAATCCTTTAATTCCCCAGCCTCTACTTGGGATTGTTGGAATAGTTTTTAATTTTCTAACACACAGCTATCTGTTTAATGTAGTAATACTCAGCAGTAACTGATTATCTATTGAATCGCAGTTTTATGTGATCTTTTACAAGAAGCAGTGATTTTATTTGCCATTTGAAATTGTTTCATAAGTTAAATTAACCTTCTGTACTTGGATATTACCATACAAAGTATCAGGAATCACACAGATAATGCTAACCACTATTTTGAAGCTACTTAGGCAGGTAGGGAGAAGGTTATAGCTTTCTGAGTAACTTTAAGGAAGTCTTCACACTATTATCATACAAGAAACTGATCTCAAAAGTTAACAAATCTGAGCTAATTAAGTAGAGCAAACAACTCTGACATTCAGAAGACAAAAAGCTGCAAAAAGTGTATGCTGCTTAGGAAATAAAAAGGGGACCAAAGAAAATTACTACTCACATAAAACATTGTGTTCAACAAACAAAGGTGCATTCAGTAAAAATATCAGGATGATTTCCACTGTTCTAGTTAGGTCCCAAAACCTGTACCAACCATCTCAGGTGCTCGGTAATGAAGATGATTCTTTATGCTCATGGAAAGTGTTATGAAACAACCTCCAAAATTGTTATCAGTTCAGGGATCCTCTCTTCAGAAAAGCATCTCATGCAACACATTACCTGAACTGCAACTACTGTTTTACTGCAACAATCAGTGTTTTGGAAGCACCAAAACATATCTAAATACTTGCAACTTAGAGGGTTTAATTTTGCTCTGAGCTTTTTTGAGGCGCTTCATTGTTTAGTTTTGCTTTAAAAGATGTTTTATTGACATTAGTCAAATCTCTTTTGAGATTTTAAAAGCATGTAATAAAAGTCTTTTTTGTTTGTTTTTATTAAACAAGTTTGAGCTGAGAATCTGTACCTTGGAGGGAATTTACATGTCAGCTTTACACCCTACAAAAACATTAACTGATCCTGGAGTTATGAATGATGATTAACCAGACTGAGAACTGGGTCCAACATACATATGCCCAAATCAACCTCGGCAGTGAGGCTGCTCCGAAGAAGGTCAGCGTCATCTAACTGGAAAGTTTGCATAGGAAGCCCAAGAACCAGGCCGTGAAGGACAGCCCCTTGCAGGATGCAGAGTCTGTCCCTAGATGGAGCTGTGTGCCACCACAACGGTTGCTGTCAAAGTGACGGGCACAGCCAGGCATTTTCTCTCTTTGCAAGCTTAAGTACCCTGTACCCCTTTTTCATTTAAATGGTTAATACCTAGAAAGAGGCTTGTACCTCACGAATCCAATGAAGGTACAGCCTAATGTCTGTAGCAAAGCAGGACAACCTCACCCCTGAAATCATTCAGAAGCTATTCTGGTGTAAATGCTGGGTCTCATTCTTGAAAATGTAAACACCGAATCAAACTGTAACAGAACTGCAGAAACAGCATAACTTAAACGTTTTTTAGAGTAGTTAACACTTGAATCGAGAGGATTACATACTCTAATCATCTATTAGACACATACTCATTACAATACTTGTCACACACATTCTGGTTTGGGTTCAAAGAGTTGGCAGGTTAGAGAAAAGGAAGGCATAATGAGAAAAACTGGGGTAGGATGCAAATGAGCTCAGAGCAAACTAGTAACCTGAACAGTAAAAGGACAAGACAAATGCCAGGGAAGAAAAAGTATTAGGAAGAAAGCTAACAAAACAGATACTCGGATTATTTTGCTCCCTTAGACTGAAGCATCATTTCCAGGCATGAGAAAAAAATGAAAAAGTAAAGTAATAATTTCTTTTCAAAGGTATGTTCTAGCAGCATTTGGCTATTTCTAGAAAACACCACAACACATGCATTATTTTGAAGCTTTGCACAAAATGCTGACAAGCTCTAATTTTATTTATACTTAGAGATCACTTTTCTTCAGGAACATGAGTAATCCAATACCTATGGTGTCCTTTTGGAAAGGACTCATCATGAAGATGCTAAAATGTTAAATTTAGCAATTTCTTCTTACAAATATTCTTCAACTCCTGTGAATACTCTTTTGGATAGATGGATATGATGGATATATAGGCATATTATAGATCTTGGACATATGGAAACAGGACTATTGTGCACTAGGCTATTTTGAAGCATTAAGAGAACAAATTTCCAGCAGACTGGAGAAGTAGTTTTGCTCTTACCATCTGACAAGGCAATAAAGAAGGACAGTCCTTCCTGGAGTCCCATTTTCAGAGGTGCTCCTGCTCCAGCTTTTCTCCAGTTAAACATATCCAAAGCCTTCTCATCACCACTCACAGCTGCTTTTGCCAGCTGTACAAAGTCTCTGCAAACAGATACTTGATTTCCATTTTCTTACATGACAGAATACTTTCCATCTCAAAGAATGAATGAGTAATTAATAAAACATATTGTAAAGAGAGAATAAGGATGTTTCATACACTGATTGGAAAAAGAAAAAATACTCAGAAAGATACAAAGCAAAACTTTTATACTAATTTTCATTTGAATTGTTTCACCTTTTTTTTTCCACAAGCATCCTTATTTTTACAGGGATATGAAACAGAAGTGGTGCAGACAAGAAAAAATACATTTTTCTATGGAGCTGTTTCCTATTTCTTGCTTGGAGAGGAAATAAATAATATTATTTAAGAAGTAACTTTAAAATTAATTATTCTTGCCAAAGATTTAATGGATAATTGTGTTTCAATGTGCTTTCTGCTTTTCACGATCAGTGACAGTTTTAATCAGAAAAACTAAAGGAAGAGAAGACAACAGCAAAAGAGAGAAAGGCATGAACAAAAGGAAGATCTGTTCCTGCATACATGACACAAATAGCTAACTACTAGAGAAGGAGAAGAACCTGAAAATAAATGACAGTCAGGAGAAGAACGTTTTATATATATATTTATACAAAGGTTTGTCTGACTTACTCGCCTGGAGGGGGTGGTCGGAAGACATAATGACACAGAGATTTTCCATACTCCTGTTTCAGCAGGGAAGGACCATGTACTCTTCCTCGCTGGTCCATTCTCCAGAGAACCAAGATGCCGTCCTAGAAAAAGACAACAATTAATTCATTACACTTTGTAAACAAATGAGAATCCAGATTCCAGCTACCCAGTGCACATACAAACCAACATTTTATTGACAGGATACACCTTTACTCTCATTTAGTTGACACATCTCCTACTTAAAACTAAGCTACAAAGAATAAAAAATACCTTTAACATTATATTATTTGCTTATTTAAAATCAAGTTATATCAAAAAGCTGGTTGGTTATACCCATTCTTAATAAAACAACACAGCCAGAACAATTAAATGAAACAGCCTTGGTTTTCCTCTGTAAGCAGCATATGCAAATATTTGTTTAGGTAACTGTCTTCCCACTTTTTCTTTGCAAGTAATCTGATTGCTAAAACAAAATATATTGAGAGAAAGGGTAGTAAAGCATAAGATTTGCATCCCTAAGTGCATATAATACTGAGAGAGATGAGCATGGGTGTATGACCATACACATGTGAAGTCACAGGATGCAGATAACCGAAGGGAAGAATTTCAGAATTTCTGGAGCTTCCAGTTCTTTCAGAGTAGACATTAAAGTACAACAAGAATTAATTTTTAGAAACAGAACTCAGCAACCAGAAAAATCATGGATGCCAAAGAAAGGGAGATAGGTTAGCTAACTGACTCAACAGCAGGCAATAGAAGCTGGTGCTCAGAGCCTGGCACATGTTCTGAGCACTCATTTTGCAGGTCCAGATCAGAGCACCAAACCCCTGGTGACTGAAGAGAATGGAGAACGCAGAGAAGCAAAAAGACAGTTCACCATGACATACACAGGAACCATTCCAAAAGTGATTTATGTTACAGCCTCACAGCTGCAATTTTAAGATAATTATTTATCTTGCTATTATGTTAGTGCTTAGGGAATTAGTGCTTAGGAAATTGCTTTTTGGAGGCCCTCTGTGCAAGCATTTCATGAAAAAAGCAGTAACAATTTGCACCATCAAGTTCAATCTCATTTTATTTCATTAAGATAGGTAACAGTAAAGAGGTATTATAATTTGTTCTATTTTTCTTTATTGTTTTCAGTATAGTCCTTCTAGAAGTGAAGCACTAGTAGCAGTGGTACACTCTAAGCACTCTTCGTCATCCTAACTAGAAGCCACATGAGGTGCAGCTGAGGCCTTCCAAGGTAACATTTCCTTTGCCTAAGAATCAAATTCTAATTTCTTTTCAGCAGTGAGATGATAATATTTATACCACTCAAAACTTTTTATTAAGTGCAGTGCTGTTTCTTACAATTTAAAGAATGTCCATTCAGAAAAAACAGTGGGTCATAGTGGTAGGTGACTCTACTTTGAAAGGCACAGAGGTACCCATCTGTTGGCCTGACCCAATCTCAGGGGAGGTGTGTTGTCTACCAGGGACTCAAATCAGGAATGTTGCTGAGAGGCTGCCTGGTCTAGTAAGCCCTCCTGACTATTACTCACTTCTAGTGGTCCATGTGGGTGCTAGTGATACAGACAGCAGTAGCCTGGAAAGCATCAAGGACTATAGAGCCCTGGGAAAGGTGGTTAGGGGCTCTGAAAGTTCATGGCCTGTTGGCTCCTCCTCTCACTTTTCCCTCAGCTTTAAATGTCACCAAATTCCAGGGACCCCAGCGAAGAACACCTGCACCATTTATAAGCTGTAGGAAAAGCCTGTAGCTTTATAAAACTGCTGTCACCCATCTGCCTCCTGTGTATTAATTCCTGTCCTCACTTGCCTCTTCTGTATCTCTGCAATTCCTGTGCTGCTCTTCACCTCTGTAGCTTTTCCTCTCCCATTCCTTCTCCAGCCCTCTACCACAATGCTCTGCCAGGGCACACTGGGGGCTTGCAAGCTCCCTCACACATAGAGACTGGCAGTGGCCTGAGGTGTGCCTGGGTACCTTGGGAAAGGCCACTGCAGGAGAGTAAAGCCCTGCAGCAGCATGGTGGGAATAGAAATGGAATCATGTCCCAGATCCGTGCTGGAATGAGGACAAGTGCCTAGCTCCAACAGAGCTACCTAGAACAACTCTGGTAAATGGGGGCATCGTCTATTCCATCTGTCCCCTGGGGGTGTCTGCTGGGGCTTGGGTGTGAGAGCTCTCATAGAAGACACATAGCCACTGGAGCTGGGGGCACAGAGATATGGCTTGGCAGCCATGCCTAGCCATCTCTCATATCTTGGCCTGCATCCAAAGGAGCACGGCCAGCAGGTCAAGCGAGGTGATGCTGCCCCTCTATTCTGCCCTGATGAGCCCCCACCTGGAGTAGTGCATCCAGCTCTGGAGTCCTCAGTACAGGAAAGACATGAATCTGTTGGAAAGTGTCCAGAGAAGAGCCACAAAGTGATCAGAGGGATGGAGCACCTCTCCTCTGAGGAAGGGTTGATAGAATTGGGTCTTTTAACCTTGCAGTTCTTAAAAGAGGCCCATAAGAAAAATGGGGAGACACTTTTGAGCAGGACCTGTTGTGACAAGATGAGGGCTGATGGTTTTAAACTAGAAGAGGGAATAGGCTGAATAAGAAAGTTTTTACAACGAGGGTGGTAAAACACTGGCACAGGTTGCCCCAGGAAGTGGTGGATGCACCATCCTTGAAGACCTTCAAGGTCGGGCTGGATGTGGCTCTGGGCAACCTGATCTAGATGAAGATGTCCCTGCTCATTGCAGGCAGATTGCACTACATGACCTTTGAAGGTCCCTTCCAATCCAAGCCATTCCATGATTCTATGATTCTGTGACCTTCTTTCCATTCCATTCTAGATGTCCCATCCTGTATCTAGATTAGCCTAGCTGCAAACTCAATTCTGAGTTTAAAGCACTTGAGATTGGGAATAAAGAAGCTCGTTATCTCTTCTGAGTGTGACAGGTTATAGAAAAGATGCCGAACTGGTCTGTTTTCAAATGGTATTTTTTCAAAAGGACAAAGAACATTGACCTCACCCTCTATGAGTTCATTCCAACTTGAGGTATTATGTGATTCTGTCCTATATCTTCCCAGTCATTCTTAACAACCCAAAGCTTTAGCTTCTTGTTATTTACCTTCTAAATAGACTTTCACTATAGAAAGCTCTCAGATCCTTAGGATCCTTTTGTGTGACTGAAACCTGGAAGTCATCCATGTTATTTGTTACTTAGAATACAAGAGCTTCTGATTTTCCAACTTCAAGGAGTTATTTCAAGATAATTTTCTTGCAACTCAGGATTTATGATGACTCAATATTCTCAGCTGAGCACTTGCAGTTACGAAGTCCCAGTGAAGATCAAACAGAAACCAAATCAGGGCCCAAATATTGATCTTCTTTCTAAGCCTATACCTCTAATATGAGCAGGATATGATCCCAGCAGTACACACCTAATGGAAACTTCCTGAATATCAACCTTCATGGGAAATACTTTAAAATTACAAGCTATTGTTTTTACACAGGAAATGAAGCACAGCCGCACACCAGACCATGGCAGAACACTGAGTGGGCCACACAAGGGATGGGCAGAGGGATCATCTTACAACTAGGCATGGGCTGCTGAACCAGCTATGTGCTATGCCTCACATGCCTGGTTCTGAGCAAGCCTAATTAGCTCAAGCTGGTCACACCACACACAGCTGTAGGCTTTTAAGGACCATGGACACCAGAGTACCTTGAGCTGTGCTCAGCTGTGTGTTTCAATGTTTTTTTGAGGGTAACACAGCTATTTTGCAATAATGAACTTTCTGGGTTCAGCTGTGCTGCTCTTCCATCTGTTGAGTTTAGTAGTTCCAACTACAGCAATTGAAACTACATAAAATTGAAAACCATTCATGCCAACAGATGCACTGGCTTTGTTTTGTCATGTTAAGGTACTCGTTTAAAACCACTGCTTATTTGCCGTTAATACTCTCATCAGAGGAGCAGTTAGGATAAGTCAATAAAATGTTATATTTCCCTGTAAGAACAGCTATATCTGTTTTAAGATGACTTCATTACTGTGATCTTACACCAATTAAATTAATCTGAAAAAGAAGTTCGCTTATAAATATAGGGTTAATGTAAGCTGTGGCTACATTAATGCGTTATCTCCATATAAATAAGGCCTCAGCTACCCCATCCATTAAGTAGCCTAAGCCCTTATCTACTGCTCAGCATATACTGAGATTAGATATGCTTTTACTTAAAGATAAATGGATAAAACAGCAATAAGTACTGCAGAAAAAGTTAAAACGTTGGGATTTTATTTTACTCCCTAACAGTTTATATTTGTACCTAAAGTAAGGAAATCTATCTCCACCACAACTATCCCTTCTCGTAACAATCCATTCCATAATCCATGGACTCTTCATTAGGGACTGTAGTGATAGGACAAGGGGTAACAGGTTCAAACTTAAACAGAAGTTTAGGTTAGATATAAGGAAGAAATGCTTTACTGTGAGGGTGGTGAGGCACTGGAATGGGTTGCCCAAGGAAGCTGTAAATGCTCTATCCCAGGCAGTGTTCAAGGCCAGGTTGGAGAGACTCTTGGGTGACATGATTTAGTGTGTATTGACCCAGCCCATGGCAGGGGGGTTGGAACTAAATGATCTTAAGATCCTTTCCAACCCTAGCAATTCTATGATCCTAACCCCTTCCCATCCCAGGGTTTGCAACACTGCGTTCAAACACAGATTTGGAATTTCAATCACTCACCTTGTCACCAGACACAAGGCGGGTACCATTTGTGCTCCAGTTCAGGACTGTGATGGTGGCATTATGATGTGGTGGCACAGCATGGTGCTCCTTGTCTTGTTTGTTAAGTATCATGACTTCTCCCGTCTCCCAGCCTGCTGCAAGAATGGGTCTGGAAGGATGCCAGGAAAGTGATGTGACCTGAAAGCTTCTCTCAACATGTGTATCAGACACATGTTCTCCCTGCAAATGAAAATAAGTGCAAGCTCAGTGCAGTGGAAACTCAGTACGAGGGTCCTGCTAAACCTTCAGATTCACTTCCCAGTCAACAAGATATTTTTCTATGATAAGCGACTGGCATGTAATAGAGCCTTCTGAAAGAGATATGAAGTGGCTACACAAATTCTCTTTGCAGCTGTTTCACATGCATAAAATTGTGCTACAATATGTAGTACATCCACTTGAAAACCGTTAATGAAAACACAGCAGTGTTAAGTGATGGCCTCCCTCTGCTTTTCCAGGCTGTTCTTCCGTCACAGCACCCAGGAGCACCTCTCGCTGAATATCAAGCTTTTACTCCTATATGATGGGTAAGAGGCTTTGAGTACATTTCAAGGAAAAAACAAACAAACTTTTGAAGAAGAATAAAGCACTTCAAAGAGGACACAGAATAATCTAATGCTTAAGCAGCTTTTAAAAGTAGACCCTCCTATGTGCATAGTCTGCAATAAAATTTCAGGCAAATCATTTAACCTCTCTGTGCATTTATTTTTCCATTTGTGAAATTTGGGTGACAATTTTTCATAATACCCATTGAAAAGTGTATATTTTACAGGCTACTTCTATTACAGACTGAAACATATCCATTACATCTGCTGCTGGATAGCTTGTAGTGCCAGTTCCCTAATATCACTTTTTGCCTGAAAATTATGCAAGCCAAAGTCCTACACAAGCCTCTTGTGTAAAGTTTAGAGTAGGCAAAGGAAATATTTGTTTAGTCAAAAATCATACTAGGAAGCTACCTACTCAAATGGAACAAGCTGAGTCTAGCACATCACCTCAGTCTTCAGGTGGAAGAATTATTTTCTTTTTTTAACTTCTTAGTACATTTTATTCACAGATTTTCTCTTTAAAATAAACAAACAAACGAAACAAAGCTTGTGACCATTTTACTTGTAAGCCTGAAATTCTCATACTGTGAGAAGTAAAAAGCAAATTGGTAACTATCAAAAACAAGACCTAAAGTCTGCAAAAATTAAATTTCAATAGAAAGATCAATTTATGAAGACTTTTTAATAAAATACATTTAATCAGTAGCCAATTCATCTGACAAGTCCTATATAGCATGGGACATGAGTAATAAGTAAAATCCAGAAAGAAGGATTCAAAGAGCACAAGTAAGGCTGGAATTAAAAACATGAAGTTTCAAACCAGCAAAATGATATTAAGCCCAAAAGTAAAGCTGCTGCTGAGTTACCTGCTCCAGGTAGATATCCACACAGCCCCCAGATGCTGTGCTGACAGAAGCCACTGCCAGGAGCGGGTGCAGGGGGTGCCACGCTATGTGAGAAGTGGATGTAACTGAATCTGGAGCTTGTATTTGGTGATCCACATACACAGCCATGACAACAGAGTTTGTCACAGGCTGCAAGCCTGTACAAGGAAAACACACATGCTTAACTATATAACATACATAGTTATTCTATATTATAGCTATATGTAATATATATAGTATATATAATAATAAGTATACTTAAAAATGGGGGGGAAATAAAGCTGCAGCATCATCATGTTAATACACACGACAGAGACATGAAAAAGGTTATAGTGGTAGTTTTAAAAACACAGAGGAACACTGAGCCTTGTAGGCTGTAGCCTCATCGTGCACACAGAATGGTACCAACCTCTTACCAGTGGCTTGTGCTGGCTTATTTCAGAGGACTCTGAAAATATTTCAGAGGACTTATTTCAGAGGACTCTGAAATAACTCAGAATTTACCAGAAAGCTACTTACAATTCTTCATATCCAAAGGTGTCAACTAATGTACATTCAAAGCAATTTTATGTTGTAAAGTCTCATAGTCTCATATCAGGGCTTTCAAAGTAAGTTTTAACAGCTGTCACCACCTTGGAGCTTGTACTGCTGAAATTACACAAGATTAGTTTAACTCATACTGTCTGTTACCTACATTTGAACTGTTACTTACATTTGAATGAAAACACTCAGTAAGTGCTGACATTCCAAGGAAAACCTGAAAGCAGTGCTCTTGTCAGAGTTGTGTGTCAAAAATGGAGATAGTCACTCCATAACACATGGAGATGGTCTTCGGGATTTCTGTTGCGTGATTTGAGTGGCTGGGTTTCAGTAGCAAAATAGACTGAGAAAACCACCTCCAGTTATTAGCAAATAATGCCAAGACACAGTGAAAAAACATACACACAAAAAAACTGTGAAAAGTTTAAGACTCCCTTGACATTTCAGGGGAAGACACTTTTTCTTCTGCAGCCAGACCTGCAGTTCTATTCGGCTGTCACCAGCTGGAACCTGAAGCAGAATGTAAAATGGACACAGACTCTTGTTTTAAAGTCTCTTTCCTTCAAATATGCTATCAGTGCTTAAAGTAAATATTTTGCTTTAAGAAGTCTGTCTTCCCAAAATAAAAGAAAAATTAAATCTGATTCAGCACCTTTGATTAGCCTGGTTAGAAAGGTGGGGAACATTTTTAAATAGACATTAGGAAGTTGCTCTTCCCTGTGAGGGTAGTGAGGCACTAGCACAGATTGCCCAGAGAAGCTGTGGCTCTGGGTTGGAAGGGATCTTAAAGCTTATCCAGTTCCAACTACCTGCCATGGGCAGGGACACTATCCATTAGACCACATTGCTCCAAGCCCTGTCCAACCTGGGTTTGAACACTGCCAGGGATGGGGCAGCCTCAGCTTCTCTGGGCAACCTGTGCCAGCACCTCACCACCCTGACAGGGAAGAGCTTCTGCCTAAGGTTTCATCTCAATCTCTGCTCTGTCAGGTTAAAGCCATTCCCCCTTGTTCTGTCCCTACAGGCCCTCTCCAGGTTTCTTGTAGCCCCTTCAGGCACTGGAAACTGCTCTAAGGTCTCCCCTTAAGAAGCCCTCTCTTCTCCAGGCTGAACAAGCCCAGCTCTCTCAGCCTGTCTCCAGAGCACAGCTGCTCCGGCCCTTGGAGCATATTCATGCCATCCTCTGGACCTGATCTAATAGGTCTATGTCTTTCTTGCACTGAGGACCCCAAAGCTGGATGAACACTTACCCCAGGCGAGTCTCACCAGAGCGAACAGAGAGGCAGGATGCCCTTGGCTTTCTGGGCTGTGAGCACACACTACGAGCTCACATCCAGTTTTTCATACAGCAGTATCTCTTTTCCTTCTGCACAGGGCTGCTCTCAATCCATTCATCCCCCAGCCTGTACCAATACTAGTCACTGCCCTGACCCAGGTGCAGGACCTTGCACTTGGCCTTATTGAACTTCATGAGGCGAACTGCCCACAGAGAAAAGAGAGGTTCAAAGTCTTTCTCTGTCCCTATTCTTAACTGGCCAGACACGAGCGGGCTCTAGTCCAGACATCATACACCATACCATTGTGGCCTGTGCTTGGGATATCAGATCCTTTGGGGAAATCAAGCCTTATTTCTGGGTTTATCAGTTCACAGGTCATACGACACTAATAGCGGGTGGTTTTCCTGACAAGACTTGACAGTTTTGTATGAAAAAAAAAATATTTTTTCGTCTTATAACCCCTACCCATAATAAATGCAATTAAAATTCTAAAATAGCTAGCCCCAGAAAAAAAATCAAATATAAAACTGAGTTACGCTACAAAACGATGCCTAACGACTAAATAGCGCTTTCTCTAACTAGCCAGGTAGGAGGAGTAAACAGTAAAAGCCTGCCTGAATCCTGAGAGCGCTGGTAAGAAGATGGAGCAGGGACGGCGCGGGGACAGGCCCGGCCCACGACACAAGCCCCGCCGTGTCCCCGGCCGAGCTGCGGTCGCCACCGCATGGAAGGACGATGGGCTCCGAGAACCCGTCACAGTCACAGCAGTTCCGAGGCCGCAAACACGCGGGTCCCGCCTGCCGGCAGGCCCGGCCTCTCCCGTTACAGCGCCTGCCATCCATGGCCCGGACGCCTCGGAGTCTCAGGCTGATCGCGACCGACCCCGCGCCCGTAGACCAGACCCGCACCGACCGGGAAGAAGCCGGCCAAGCCGCGGAGGGCTCCCAGCGCCTCCGCTCAGGCCGGCCCCAGCGGGCCAGCCGCCCCCCCCAGCAGCTCTTACCCACCGGCAGGCCCGGAGCGCGGCCAGGCGCCGAAGGCCGCAGTCGCTCCGAGATGCTTTGCGTTACCCCTGACAACGGAGAGAGCTCGGCACGGAAACTGCCGACCTGGGCCGAAGAGTCACGGAAACAACCGAAGCCGTCCCCTGGCACAGCTGAGACAGACGGAAAGTGCCGAGTGAGACAAGGAGGCACAAAAGTACAAAAGGTGTGAGAAAAGCAGAATAGAAGGACAGGACCTGGGATGGGGAGTATCCAGGAATAGCAGATGTCCATGATGAGAGCAGTTAAACTAACTGATAAGTAGAAGGCCAGGATGATTGCTATGTCTGTAATGTTAATTAAGCTTGTTGGGAAAAGTAAACGACCCTTAAAGACCACCACATTTTTGTATGCATGCCGGAAACTTTTTGGAAAATGATGTAATATGCTCAGTGACCATATAAGGATGACCTGTATAGCAATTTGGGGACACACGTTAGGAGGAGCTACCCCCGTGTCTCCCGGCGCCGCAATGAAGAATACTTGCTTGTCAACTTGAAACTCTGTTGGCGAGTTTGTTTCTGGAGTTTTCTCCAAATCACGAGCTCCTGGAAGCGGAGATTCCATCACAAACACACCAAGCCCCAATGCGACACACTGATCCATCCGGGACTTGGTGAAATACAAACACAACTCAGAACCGTGCGTGATTGCACAGCCCAGAGTATATCAGCTTCTCCAGAGCTTTTGTGGGAAGAGGAATTGGGTAACTTTTTACGATAGTGGCCAAATTTTTCTAGTAACATCTAGTGACATACTGAATTGAGAGCAGCCCTGAGGAGAAGGACTTGGAGATACTAGTCAATGAGCAGCTCCCCATCACCAGACTTCAGTGAGAGCTTGTGCCCAGAACCCCCTGTATGCTGGGCTGCATCCCCAGAGCATGAGCAGCAGGTCGAGTGAGGGGATTCTCCCCTCTGCTGTGGTCTGGGAAGACACACACCCCCCCCACCCCACCCCCCCCCCCCGCAGTCCTGCATCCAGCTCTGGGGCAACAACACAAGAGGGACATGGAGCTGTTGGAGCAAGTCCAGAGGAGGCCACTGAGATGCTGCAAGCGCTGGAGCAGCTCTGATGTGGAGACAGGCTGAGAGCTGGGTGATTTCTGTAATGACATTTGTAAACTCTGTGCTAGTTCGAGTTTTTTTTTCACTGGGTAGGCCTGTGCATGATTTACACAGTATTACAATTGAACACTCTTTCATGGACACCCCCTTGTCGTGGGGAAAGAGCTTACATGCTTTTGTGAGGTTAGGAGCTATGCTGGTGGTGGCATATGCATGTGGTAGGGTCTCCCATGCCAGACAGGTCTCAACTGAAGGGTCAGACAAAGTGTGTCCATGGGCAGGATGGGCTTACTAGCCTTCAGGCAACCATCCTAGAAGGACAACTCAAACCCAGGCAGATGGAGCTCGTTTAGCTCTGTAACACCATCCATCTAAGAAAATGATACTCTAATCAAACCTACTACGTGAGGACTTTGCTGTCACCATCCAAGCTCCCTAGGCCCTGGCAGATAAACCTCAGGTGTAAAGGGTGGGGCCAGTTCGGTGCACGCTGTGCCTCACCTAAAAAATCCACTGCACAGGCCTGAAGGGTTTACCCACACTTGCAAAGGCCTGTAGCAACAGGCGAGGGACGAAGATGTACTGGAAGTCACAGACCCAACCCTGCATGCAGACAGTTCAGGAGATTGGTTGCTCCATAAGGCCATTGCCTCCTTTGAGAACTCACGCAGAATTAGTCTCAAGGAGAAGACAACCTAGAAAGAATCGCGCCCCGCCTATACCACCCAAGGAGACCTTTCACTGTGCTTTTTGCAACCAGATTTGCCTGTCCCACATTGGCCTTTTTAGTCATCAGCGCCCTTGTAGTAAGTGTGGGTAAAGCCCTTCCCAAATCTTCATTCGCAAAGTCAAGCCATGGCAATTTAACAAAAGCTTAATGGCTTTTAAAATGTTGATACGAGCTGTAGTTGCCAAGTCACCCAGTACTGTTGTCAGTGCTCTTAGAATGAAACTATTCCATTTGCGTGTGAAATTAATGTAGGAAAGATGTATTTAGTGTGTGTGGTGTAGTGTTGGAGTGTTTCTAAGCAATTAAGACCTCCCTATGCACAGTTTTCTGAAATCTATATTCTGCTCCAAATTGTACCAATTCTTAGCTACCATTCCTCTTTCACAAATTATTAATACTGAAGATTGCAGAAGCCATCATTTGTGCATTAGATGAAATTGTGTGTTGTTTTTTTCTCTTCCCATTCTGTGCAGTGGGGCTCTCGGAGAAACCTGCTGGCTGTGAACACCACCAGCTCTGTGGTGATCCTCAGTGAGCAGGCCATGTTGTCTCATTTTCACCAGCAAGTAGCCATTGTACAGGTGTCTCCCAGCCTATTTAACGTAACCAGCATCAGCAGAGGAACCACACACAATCTTCATGTTGATATGAATGTTAATGGAATCTTCGCTACTGAGGTTAATTGTTTTGGGTTTTTATTCATTTGCTTGATCAATTGCCTAGTTAAGTGTATGGAGACCAATTTTATAAGTCTTTAATATAACCTCTCTTTGATATTCAGTTTATTATGTTATGGAAGTCTTATTATGATAGTAGCAATGATGCTGTGGTGGAGCTGATTTTTCATACAGCATAGTGACTTAGTAATTCCCTAGGCACTGACCAGAGAACTTCTGGATTACCAGAAGCCTTCCAACCCAAGATAGAGGGGTACTAGTAAATGGTGGTGATTGTGTGGAAGGTCTGGCTCTGTTATGCATGAATTCCTGTATGATTCAAAAGAAACTGATTGTGTATATCCTTTTCCTTTTTTGATGGTTTTAGGATGCTGTAGTATTCCGGAACACAAAGCAAGTTACTGCCTTTGAGTGTGCAGGAGATACCTTCAGAAGTGCAGGTAGGACTTAGAATGATCAGAATTAACATGGTTCTCTTCCTCCAAAGTTATAAATACTCCTCACTCATGATAGCTGATGGACTGTGATCATATACACAAGTTGAAAAATATACAGCTAAGTCAAGTAAATTAGATTTTTTTTCTATTATTAATTTCCCCTAAAAATTTCTGCCTTGAGAAACAGGTTATTCCATCATTCCCATCCAAAATCTTGAGCTCTTTTAAGACCCATCAAGTGTTTCCTGTTTCTTAGCATAATCAAAAGCATTGCAAAAAGTTGTCAACAATCACTGTTCTTTTATCTCCTGTTATGTAGGATTAAAGTAGTCTAAAGGATTAACGGTTAATAAAGGAATATTCTTAAAATAGAGAAGGAGGCGTAAGTAGGGAGAAGGAAAATTAGAACTAGACCTCACTTCTCTTCTATTCCTTCACACACACTCCCCACCTTTGCATTCAGCCTTAGCAGCCACCTGTACCCAACATATTTTCAACAGAAAGAATTCAAGACTCAATCCTCATTCCGCTGTCGCCTCCACAATCATTTGCAATTCCTCTGATGTCACAACACTACTACACAGATGCGAAGCTGCCAAACCTCTGGCACAGCTGTGACCAACAGTTTCTGCTTGCACTACTTATGTTGACTCCATCCAAGTGTGACATAGTAATTCATGTGTTTTTTTCACACCATTTCTCTTTGCCAAGGATACAGGAATTACCTGAATACTTCTGACCAAAAAAAAAAAAATAAAAGATCAGTTTTTTTAGCAAGTAGGAAAAAAAAAAAAAATGGTGGGAGGTAAACTACATTAAAATACACTGTGTCTCTTCCAGATCTTAGTGATAGGCTTTATCCAGAGAGACAAAACACTGGCTTCGCACCTTCTTACCACTAAATCAGTGATTTGCTCTAGAACAAATTATTTGCTGAGCAGCAGAACTGACAAAGTCCTGTTTCCAGCAGCTTTCCATTTTTTCCCTTATGAGGCATCAGCTCTAACAAAGTCATTCATGGCATCTCTTCTTGGTGGATTCCTGGACATGTAATGCCAACATTAGCTGACTCAGGCGGCACTCCCACAGTCCAGTCAGTAATTCACTTCTTGGCTCTGTCCAGCTTACTGTTTGCCCTGTGCCCGTTGTATTTTTGATATCATCATACCTGAGTCTTTGAGCAGACCATATATGAAAATGTCTTGTTTTCTCAGACAACCAGGCTAATGAGAAAACTACTGTAACTGCATAGAGTCACAGTACAATCAAGTACAATTGCACACAGTACAATCAAGTCAGAACTACCTGGCCAGTAGGAGCCTTAAGCCATTGTCTAGTCCATCATCCCTTTCTTGGCTGGAAGAAAAATAATCTAAAAATCCCCCAAACTGCTTCTAGTCAAGTGACCATTTTTACAGCTTTCATAATTGCCTGGTTCAATGTTACACAAAATTTTGCCCAGTAAGTAAACAACATAACCCTACTTGTGCAGGCTTAGCTGGAAATTAAAGTTTCCTGCCCTCCAATATTCAACAGAGAAGCCGTGTTGTAAAAGAATACTATCCCAATTAGACAAATGAACAGGGCACCCTAACATCTTCCCTTCTGCACTTGTAAAAGATGTCTAACAGCTCTGAGTCCCGGAAGTTCCAGGACAGGCTAAGAGCAGGCAGCAGTAGTGTAGTCATACACACTGAATTTCATCCCTTCCTCTAAGGGCTTGACCTTACATGCTGAGAAAAAAAAAATAAAGTTGCATGGTTAGGTGCTTCCTATTTAGTAAGTCATAAAGGATCAACAACAAAAGTCTGACCTTCAGTTTAAATCCTCTTACCTGAATGTGAAAGAACTTCTTAGTAAAATGAAGATCATCCATTATCACTTGCCAGATTGAACAACTTGCCTTTTAGGAACAAATGAGTTATGAATGGAATGTAGTGGCTTCTAAGTAACCTAAAAGGAAAATGCAGGACAACATCTGCTATATTGGCTTCTGACAACTAAGAGCTTTGGAAAAGCATTTTCACGTTATAATGAATGTAATGATCATGCACATTAGATGCAAAAGTAAAAACACCTCAATATAAACCAAAAGTATTAACTTTGTCCTTCTGATGGATGTTCTGCATTGTGTGCTCTATTTCTATTAAAAGGCAATTTCTTATTCATACCTTAAAATACATAGGATGTGCAACAAATCCAGGTTAACCTTCTTGCCTAGTCTAGAAAACCCTGCCAACAAACACTGAAAGACAATATGCATTTTGTACCCATGCAGGTCCTCAGAAGGGGACTATGGCATTCTTTCCCTGCTGTGACAGGCACAACATTTAAAAATCATCTAACGTTCTTCCCACAAGGGATTTATTAAGGAAATAAAATCTCATGCAGTTGTAGATTTTTTTTGAAATCATTCTGACAGTTAACATGAAGTCACCACATCAAGGTATCAGAGGGCAGTGACTGGAAAACAGGCCAAAACCCAAAATGTTAGGTCAGCAAACAAAATTCACCCTTTAATTCAGTCCATTACTGACTGAAGCTTCGTAACCTGGTAGACAGTTGACTGAAAACCCAGATCCCAGTGAAGGGCAACTGCAGATGTGCAAACTTTGCGGAAGGGCCGGGACTGTGCACACACACAGCCTTCCCAGGAGATGTCGCCTTTATCATTTCAGGTGTTATTTGTAACCTCTACGAACCACAAAGAGCTTATTAACATCTCTAATTAACACCGATATCCATCAAGAAGCGCGCTGTGAGGCGCGGCCTCAGCGGTATCGCTCCTCTCCTACAACAGCAACGAGAAGCAATCGGTTCTTCAACCAACACCATGGAGCCGCCAAGAGCACGCTGCGGCATGATGCTCTGTACCAAGCCTCGCGCCTCTCCGGTGGGCACCGTGGCACTATCCCTGCTGGCTCCAAGGAGAGCATAGACAGCCCTGGGGAGCGCAACCACGGGCCCTGCACCGCAACCCAGCTTCGCCTGGGCCAGCGGATCTCTCTGGGCTAGCGGAGCGCCGCATCACCTGCATAGCCAGGCTAAGCCCCAGCACCAGCACCAGCTGCAAGGCCCTGGGAAGCTCAGCTGCCCTCCTCCGTACCGCAGAAGGCCCGCTTTCCCGACAAGCAGTACAAGCAACGCCACATGCCGTGATCCGAACTACCATTGGTCAGGCAGCTAGTGATTTATCGGAGTCTGACCAATGGCAGCCCCGACAGCAGCCAAGGCCCCAGCCATACGACCCTCAATTGGTTTTTCTTTCAGCCAATCAGCCAGCTGTTGGGATTCGCCTCCGCCGCTGCCTCTCCCTTTGCGCTCAGCGGCCATCTCCCCACCCGCGCCGCGCTTTGTTTGGCTTGCGGGAGGGCCCCGGCCCCGCCTCCCGAATCGCTCCCGCTTGCTGCCAACCAATGGGGCGCCTTGTTTGGGGTGCGGGGTGGAGAGCGCCGGCGCGCTCAGCTGGGCTCGCGGGCTGCGTCCTGTCCCGCCCCGCGGCCTGGTGCAGGGTGACGGGGAAGCGGAGTCGCCGCAGCCTGAGTGCGGCGCGATCCTGGAGCTCACTGCGGCCCAGTCCCGGGCGCCAGAGAGCAGCGGGTGTGGGGGGCAGGGTTTTCAGGCCGAGGGGGGAGCCGGCGGTGCCAGGACTGCGGCTTCGGAGGAGCGTGGGGAAGAGAGATCGCCTCCGCGGCCGGGAGCGGGGCTGCCGCTGCCAGCAAAGCTGGGAGGGTCTCTGGGGCCCGCGGTGGCTGCAGGTCGTGCTGGCCCCCTCCCGCGCTGGCGGGTCTGGGGCGCAGCCTGGGGGTGCTTGGGGCTGCGGGTGCCCGAAGACCTGAGCCAGCCGCCGGCGTGGGAGCTGGAGCGCGGAGGCTGCACGGCGGCGTTGATGCGGCAGGTGAGGCCCGGAGTGAGGGACGGGGCCTCCTGTGGGGTGGAGCGGGTTGGGAACGATGCGGAAACGGCGCCCTGGGCCCCGTGGGGTCTGCCGTGTCCCGGGGGCACTGGCCTGGCCAGGCCTGGCTCTCCTGTCTAGGCCATTAATCAACCGGGAGCGGCGGCCCCGGGGCCTGCGGGGAAAGCGTCCTGCCTGAGGGGAGCTGAGCGCCGTAGGGTACGGCGGCCGAGTAGAGGTCTAGGGGACCAAAGCTAAACTTAAAATCAAGAAGATTTAAGCCTTATTTAAGTGAAGGTTTTGAGCATAGACTGTCAAAGTGGGAAGATTTTTGTCCTCAGTGTAACTGAAATCACTGCAAGGTTTTTTGTGGTGTGGAGAACAAGTTTGTGTCTGTAATTAGGGACTTGTCATCTCGATAGTTAAGTGAGTGTTAATACAAGTTTAGAGCCATAGTTCAAATCGGTCTACTGAGTGTTTGCAAATAATGGAGCATTGCCCATTCCAGTTCTGAATCGATTTAGTTGAAAATCATTAGAGGGAAAAGCAATATTTTAATGGTAGAAATACAACCCATAAACCGAGATTTCACCAATTTTCACACCGTGCAAAGCTGATGCATCTTGCTTATTCAAAACAATGCTGTTTTTGTGTCAGGCTCATCCATAGCAATCCCAGCCTTTGTGATACTCAGCATTTCCTTCTTTTGTTCGTTTTTACCTTTTTCCCCCTCTGTTAAAGATGGGCTGTGGCTCTTGCTCTGGTGACAAGGCAGCTGCTCCTTGCTGATTTGCTGTGAGTGGTTTCCTTCTTGGACATTGACTTCTTGCAGATACGGTGTAATATTTTCACTCTTTTAAGTGTAAAAAGCCCAACAACCAGTTGTTGGGTTTTAGCACCTAATATAATTTAGTGTGTGTGTCTGGTGTTTTGTTCCAAGCATTCAAAAAACCCCAAACTGTGGAACTGAGGGGATGTATGAAGTGAAGCACAGGGTGAGTGGTCAAGTTCCGATGGTGGATGTGATTCAGGTGATGCCTCTCTGCTGGTCCAGCAGTGGTCCTCCAGCACATGATGGTTTAAAACAACTTTTCTGCTTGGCTCCATCGAGGTGAGGGAGAAGAAGCCGCAGCAGATGCCTGCGGAGTTTGTCGCCCCTGAAATTAAAGAAAATAAATGGGGTTCGCGTCAATAACATGACGAGCCCTCGAGCCCGAGCCTCCGGGGATGCCGCCTCGAGGACGCGGGGACAGGCGCCCGGGCCGCGGCGCGGTGCTGTCGGCCGAGGAGGTGGCAGGGCGCGGGGCAGCCCCTCGGGGAGAGGCGGAGAGGTGCTGGGGGGGGGGGGGCGGCTGGAGCTTTTAGCTAGCCTCCTCCAGTCCCAGCCCCAGAGACAGCCACACACGCACGGAGGAGGAGAAGCCGCAGCGCCTCGGAACATGACCCCCCCCCCCCGCGGCGGGCCGGATCGGCTCGGCTCCATGGTGAGGAGGAAGAAGAACCCCCCGGAGCCCGAGGAGCCGCGGAAGGGGTAGGATGGGGGGCTAGGCGCCGGCTCGGCCACGTTGTCCCGCTCCGCTCTGCCGGTCTCGGCGGCTGCTTTCGCCTTTCCTCTTGGCGGCTGTCGAGCGCTTCCCCACGCCCGAGTTTGGCCGGGCGATTTTTCCGCCAAAGGCGCCCAGAAGCCCTTCGGGAGGGTGGCTGAGGGCTGCCGGGGGAGCCCGGCTGTCTTTTGGGGCGGTTTGGGGGGGGTTCCGGCGGGGCATTCCCCCTCCCGCCCTCGGCACAGGTTGTTGGGTCGGGACAGCAAACGAAAGGGGATTTAGTAACAAACAACGGCGGCCATGTTGAGAGGAATTTCTGCAGCTAAACTTCTCCCCTCGCAGACCAGGGATTTCTCCCCTTCTCTGGGTTGCTCCCTGTCCTCACTCTGTGTCCCCCTCTGTTCTCTCTCTCCTCCCCAACAGGATGACAGTGAAACTGGGAGAGAGCGGCAGGGAGGAAGGGGTGAAAAAGCTGGGCAAGAGAGTAGGAGGAGATGAGGAGTCCCTGGAAGAAGAAGGGGCAGGAGGAGGAGAGGCAGCTCCAGGCAGCAGCAGCACAAAGAAAGAAGATAAGATTATTAACAACAGCACTCACAGCAGCCCCGCACCGAGCCCCAGCTTGTCACAGGCCCCGACCTCCCTTCAGCCCGCTCACAGTCAGGACCAGCATCATTTTCTTAGGTCCAGCGTCAGACCTCAGAGCAAGAGGCTGAAGAAGGATTCCCAGGCATCCTCCTCAGTTGGCAGCAGTGCTGCTGCAAAAAGCAAAGGTACAGTGTATTGGCACCCTTAAAGCACACAGGGAAGGGGTTGAGGGGCGGTCACCTATGGGCTTGGGGGGTTGTCATTCTCCTCCATCTTTTGTCTGGTTTGGTGGAAGGTGTTTTGGGGCTTGTTTCTCGCACTAGCTGAAGTCTTCTTTGTGTCCCAAGGCTTCAGCTTTTCTGCTGCCCACTATCCTCTTTGCACTTCCAGAAACAGCAGGGGGGTTGAATGTGTTTGTGAAGCAGGAAAAAAAAAAAATCTATATTATTGAAGCAGACCATTAATTCCTGCATTTCACCTCTTGAGTTTTAGGAAATTGCTGTATTTTGGTTAGGAAATTAGACTGTAGCTAGCTGTGTCATCAGGTGGCTGCGCTCCGAATTCTGTTCTAGGATAACAACAAAATATTGGGTACTAGTTAAAAAAGGGGAAAAAGCCCAACCCCCAAGACGTTGTTGATTTTCTCCAATTATTTCTTTTTATGACGGTTTTACTAAAGAATTATATTGGAAGCAGCTAGGAAATACACATATTGACATGTTTGTTTATAAGGTTTTGTGAGTTCTGCATTACTGTTTTAGAACAGTTTGGGCATTTCCATGGAATTTGAAATTTTATTAAGGTTATTTTGCACACATCTGAATGTCATGTACATACATACACGCATGCTTTGTCACTTTAGCATTGCAGATAAGAATTTGTGGGTTTTTCAACTCTTGTTTCTAGCTCAAAACCAGAAGGATGTTTGAATGTCTTGGTGCTATTGTGTGTGCTCAGCAGTTACTGGATGACATCTGGCACTGTATTGAGCTATGCCTGAGACTGATTTTTTGGATACCTCCTGCAAACATACTTGGGTGTTATTGTCTGATAAGTTTTAAGGAAAACAACTCCTTGAGATTTCTTCAACATTTGAAATAACATTTACTCTTGTCTGCTAAAATGGAATCTCCATGTGCCTTGGAAATTTTCTTGCTCCTTGGTCCATTGCAGTGGCCTGCACATGAGGTCAACCTAGTGGATTGTGATGGTTTTAAAGCAGTCCCAGTTGTGGTATTTTAGTTATTGCCATATCAACACAAAATTATTGAACTTGGTTCCTTGATGGTTAGTGTATGTAATTGACTAAAGTATTTTTTTTTTTTTTTTTTAGTATTTTAGTAAGTCCTCTTTAATCTCTTAAACTTTTTGTTTTAAGTAAGGAACTCCTGTGTGTAATGTTAGAGGGCAGAACTGAAAGGTGTACTTAGTTTTTCTCCTGGTTGCATTAAACCAAATAAGCAGATGGCATGCCCAGGAGCACTTAACTACAGATCATTATTTCAAGGGTTGCAAGTAGAATTAAATTCGAGGAGGTCTTTCTTTGGGGTACATGTTGTCTGTGATTGACAAGTTGAATATATGCATTTGAAATTATTCCATTGCTCTGGAAGTGTACACGTGTGTGAAGAAAACACATTATCTTTGTGCATGTGTATATTCATGTCTGTATATTTGTACATAAACATTCAGTGTCAGTTTTTAGAGCATCTTAGTTTTAGAGCAGGTCCAGTTTTCGAACAATTAACTAGGTGTATTGACACAATTGTAAGGCAAACTTTGTTTATTTTGCAATTCAGATTCCAAAATAATCCTATTAAAATTATATACAGAACAGAAAATGTTATTTCAGTAACTGGTCACAGATCATGTTTGTAATCACTGTACTTGACTGTGGTGTCAGGTTTGGAGAAGCTTCTTAAATCCCCAGAAGTGACAGCCAGTGATAGAACTATGGTTGTGATTTCACTTTTTGAGTTGTAAGACCAGCTACAGCTCTGCCTGGCTAGTTTTGGTGTGAATGCACTAAGGTTGACTTCTCTGATACTGTTGAGATTCTGTCAGATCTTGGAGAACAGGGCCACAGAGTGGAATCCATTCTAATCTGAGTTCTTTATATTCAGGGATGCATACTGAGAGGTTTTCCAGGCTTGTCTGAATTCCCCCTAATGAAATGTCTTGTGATCAGAATTGATAGGGCTGAATAAAATGCCTCACAGAGTTAGCTTCCATAGGGAGCTAACAGAAGGGCGAAGATTTCTCATAAATATTGGACTTAAGTCCTTCCATCAACTTTCTCCTCCCCTTGTAAGTACCAAAATAGTAAAAAGTTCAAATGCCTATGCTTTCGATCAGCTCTGAAAACTGGCAGCTTTTCCATTTTGCATGTCACAGTCAAGGTGATGGCTGCAAAGGTCATTTTTGACATTGGCCAGTCAGAGTGGCTAGACCACACTTCTCCTTGGTCCAGTGATACCAGAGACTTGGTTTTACCATAGTCTGTCAGTATTGCTATTGTAACCCTTAAAATTTTATTAACCCCTAAAATTTTATTTAAGTGGTCCTGGCTTTAGAGTCTGTGTATTCTAAAATGAAAACTCTGTCAAAGGCTATTCCTAAGGAGTGTAATTAAAAAAAACTTAATTTCTTTCGAACTGTAGTTACTCAGTAGACATTGGCTTGTTGTAGACATGTCTTTAAAAGCTATTTAAAAATGCTGTTATTTTCTGTCTGTTACGGATCCCTTTTTTCTTTTGGCATTTGTCCTTTCAGGGTGCTTCATTGTAGTAAAGTATTGATGAAGTAAACCTCACTGTAAAGGGCAGGAAGAGTTTGCCTGCTCAGAGGCAATTTTAGTATGGTTCAGGGAAGACTGTTGATAGCAGTTCTCTAGTTCTGCCTAGTAGAATGTACAAATGTACTGCTAATTTTCAGATTACGCTGACATAATTTTTTAATCGAGTGTTTGGATTTTCTCTTGCTATTTGTCTACTGAGTTGCACTTTCAAGTTAAAGGCAAGAATGCCATAGAAAGTAGCATTGTAAAATAAGCTTTGAAAACTATTTTACTTCAAACAGCCATTTAGTTTTGAATTGCTGAAAGTTTTATCAAATTTCCTGCACAAATGTGTAAATCTGTGCATTATTTTTAGAATGGTTATTACCTTATTTTAAAATGTTGGTCATCTTTTTATTGTATTTTCAAGTTTGTAGCTTCCACCCCAACTAATGCACACCTTTTCAAGTATGAATGCCTGGAAGTAAGTCTTAAAGTGACTTGCATGAAATCAGAGTAACTTGAAGGAATAGTGAGTGAAGACAGCTTATTATGAGAGTTCAAAAGCAGGGAGGTTCATTGAGGGAGAGGAAGCAAACCAGTCTAAAGATGAAGAAGAGGGATTTTTGAGAACTTCTCAAATACAAATACACCCCAGAGCTGTGGAGCCCAGGGTTTGAGGTGTGTTCTGGGGCTTTTTCCATTAATCAGGTGGTTGGACTATGCATGTGTATGTTTTGCCCACCTTGGTAAAAGCAAATATGGGATACATTACCATCATATGCCATAGATTTAGTTTGAACTAGAGTGTTCCCATTTCCACGTTTTTATCCATTTTCTTAATGCAGGGTGAAGTCAGGAGGAAATAGTAACAAAATCTAATGGTGGTGAGCTGAAGCTTGAAGATGTCTTTCATGTCGTTGCTCTGGATTTATTCATAAAACGTGCAGAACGGCCTAAACAAGTATTTGGATCTGTTTTGCAGTAATAAGCAGCTCTTTCTTGAAAAAAAGAGTTATTCAGCTGAAAGAATTAATTGAATTAAAACATTCTCTCTTCTGGCATTGCAGAAAACTTGCCAGACACCAGTCCAGTTTGTTTCAGTGCACTGAAGTTGCATGTCGTGTACCATGTGAATTAAATCGGGTACTGTCCTCCCCTGTGGAAAGAATGCATATACCATGGTACCTAATAGATATACTTACAATACAATTTTTCTGTGTCTTGCCAGATTTGTATGCTGCAGAACATTTTGCAACCTTCATTTGAAATGCCATTCCTCCAGCATTATTTCTCTAGGGCAAGAATGTCCAAAAACTACTGGCATGGTCCCCTGTTCTAATATTCTCCTTCATTCTGTCTGTCTCATTTACAGTAGGTACTTGTCCTTCCATCCCATCCTGGCACGTTTTTCTTTCATTCTTTGTCTTCCCATGTACCCCAGTTTTCCTTCCCTCCCTTTGAAAGTGGCTCAGGACCAAAATTCCGCAGTATCTCATCCCAGACCACAAGAGGAGAATTCTTCCGTGTGCCCTGTGCAGTAGCTACTGAGCTTCAAAAGGTGGCTGCCCACAGGGTTGGTTTAGGTGGAACCTCGTATGAGGCTTTATGGGTGTTTTTTAATGGAAGCATGAGAGAATAATGATTTACTGGAGATGCAGGAATAACCAAATTTATAATAAACCATGTTTATTTTTTACAGCTCTGCATGGTTAGCTCAGGTAGTGCTGTGTTTGGTATATCATATATTAAATATATACTGCCTGTAGAAAAGCAAGTCTTGGGTTGAGTTTTGTTGTAGACTCCAGTTAAGAACTGGTGGTGTGTTTGTTTAAACATACTCAACAACATCTTGGTTGTGCAAGTCTTCTAAATAAGAGAAGGAAAAAGCTGGGGTGTCTGTATCCTTGTATGACAGTTACCTGTTGCGTTTAAAACATGACAGGATGTTGATTCATAACAAGAGCACTATCTGGTATAACCATGCCATATGGTATAAGCTGTCCTGGACTTACCCTTCTTAGGTGAACTATTTACTGAGGTGGCCCATGAGGTAGAAACTTTTTTTCCAGTTACGATATTGGTACTCAGAGTGAAGTGTGGACTTGCAGGGGATGTATCTGTGTGTCTCCTTCTCTCATCTGTTATTCTCTCATGCTATTCTCAGCTACATTTCTTGGCGACAAAAGTAAATTGTATCCAGCCTGCAGCTTTGTTGGGTTGTGCTTACACAGAGCAAGTGGCTTCTCTTAAATTCCTAATGCACACAGTTTCTGTGGGATCACCTAATTCATGTCTTCACTGAAGCAGATGATATAGTATCTGCCATTAGAAAGATACGTGGCTAGAAATGGGGCTTGTTTACCAGGCAGTCAGAAAGAAAGTTTAGACGTTTATCTTTGATTGCTTTTTCATTACAGTTGAGTAAATGCTTGTGAAGCTTTCTGGAAAGTACAGATGATGGAAGCTTACCCAGCTCTGTTGGCAACAGATGCTTTGATGTACATTTCATGAGACTGCTGAGCAGTAATGCAGATTTGTAGAAATAAAAAGGTTGTTGAAGGTGCTTTCTGTTAGGGCCTTCTAAATGGGAATCTTGGTGAAACCACTTTTGAAGGGGATCTTGTATAGTTTAGCCTTGCCATTGGCTCCTGTATAAGACAGAAGAAAGAATGTTCTGAAAGAAACTTCCTGGCACATTACACGTTGGCATTCGCATCCTACGATTTGGGGAATGAGTTCAGTGTTCTGACACTCAGCATTTGTGCTGGGGCATGCAAGAGCATGGGAAAGTACTGTCTTGTTTATAAAGCATTCCCTCATGGATGTTCCACCTGCAGTTGACTGGTGACTCCTGAAGAAGCTGAGATTTTGCAAGCTAAGCCTGTAGAACACCAATGGGAGAAACCAGCCTGCATATTGAGATACATGCCAACCCATGAAGTTCAACAATGAAAAGTGGAGGGTCCTACAAATGGGTCAGGGCAGTCCCAAGCACGGCTACATTTTGGAAGGAGAAGTGATTCAGCAGCCCTGTGGAGGACTTGGGGGTGTTAGACGATGAGAAGCTAAGCATGAGCCGGCAGTGTGGACTTGCAGCCCAGAAAGCCAACCGTATCCTGGGCTGCATAAAAAGGAACATGACCAGCAGGTCGAAGGAGGTGATCCTGCCCCACTACTCTGCTCTTGTGAGACTCCACTTAAAGTACTGTGTACGGTTCTGGTGTCCTCAATGTAAGAAGGACATGGAATTGTTGGAGCAAGTCCAGAGGAGATCTGTGAGGATGACTGGGGGCTGGAGCGCCTCCAGCATGAAGACAGGCTGAGAAAGTTGGGACTGTTCAGCCTGGAGAAGAGAAGCTGTGTGGAGACGTCAGACCAGCCTTCTGGTATCTGAAAGGGCCTACAAGGATAATGGAGAGGGACTCTTCAGCAGGGACTGTAGCAATAAGAGAAGGGGTAATGGGTTCAAATTGAAACAGGGTGTTGTGGTTTAAGCCCGGCTGGTAACCCAGAACCACACAGCTACTTGCTCACTCTTCCCCCTTCGTCCCCCCTCTCCCGGCAGGACGGAGAGGAAAATCAAAAGAGTATAACTCCCGCAGGTTGAGATAAGAACAGTCCAGTAACTAAGGTGTAACACAAACCACCACTGGTACCACCAATAATAATAATGATAAGGGAATTAACAAAGGAAGAGAATACAACTACTCACCACTTACTGATGGATACCCAACCCAAGCAGAGATCTACTCCTTCTGGGTGACTGCCGCCAGTTTATATACTGGGCATGACATGCTGTGGTATGGATTACCCAGTTGGCTAGTTTGGGTCAGATGTCCTGTTTCTGCTTCCTCCCAGCTTCCCCTCCTCCCTGGCAGAGCATGATACTCAGGAAAGTCGTTGGTCAGAGTAAGCATTACTTAGCCGCAGCTGAAAACACCGGTGTTATCAGTGCTGTTCCCAGGCTGAAAGTCAAAACCACAGCACTGCACCAGCTACTAAGAAGAAGAAAAGTGACTGCTACTGCTGAACCCAGGACAGTATCTGCCCCTTATTCCATACCATTCAGGTCATGCTCAGATCCCACATTTTTCAATATACCATCCCTCGTCTCATATACATATATATATATATATACACATACACATATATCCACACACACACAGATAACATTCCTTTAGTGCATGGACCAATCCTTATAAAGCTGCTGAGTTCATCTAGTCCATGATGTTGGGCTCCATCTCTTGTAGCAGTCTTTCAGAGTAGGAGAGACAGTGTGTGGTGTTGGATTGTTGCCTGCTGATGACACCGCGGAACTCATCTGGTAACTGCTGAGCTTTACTGGTTCCATCAAAGTGGTCTTTGTTGGGATGATGGCTGGAGGGAAGTCAGGGCCAGTCACTGGTGACCTGAAGACATCTAGTTGGTGGGCTGTAAAAGTGCTACGTAGCAGGCAACACCATATAATTGAGTTCATTGGCTGTTTTCCCCTAAAATCAGATCTCCTTGAGGTACACATCGGACTTGCCATCTTCCCGCATTACCCACCAAGTATATCTGGGTCCCTGAGCAAAAGCAATCCCACAAGTGGGTTTGCCTTTACCTGAAGCAGGAATAACCCAGACTGTCTTCCCCAGCAAATTCTTTATGTGCACCACAGGAACTTTGTACCCCTCTACAATATATAAAATTTCTGACTGGGCTGGGCCAGCCCTGTTGGCAGATCCTCTGGTGGCCTTTGGTAAGTATGTATTCCAGTGCTTGAAAGTTCCCCCATGCATTGCTCTCAGTGTAGTTTTTAACAGCCCATTGTACCGTTCGATTTTCCCAGAGGCTGGTGCATGGTAGGGGATGTGATATACCCACTCAATGCCATGCTCTTTGGCCCAAATATCTATAAGGTTATTCCAGAAATGAGTCCCGTTGTCTGACTCAGTTCTCTCTGGGATGCCGTGTCGCCACAAAATTTGTTTCTCAAGGCCCAGGATAGTGTTTGGGCAGTGGTGTGGGGCACAGCATATGTTTCCAGCCACCTGGTGGTTGCTTCCACCATGGTATGCACATGGCGCTTGCCTTGGCGGGTTGGTGGGAGAGTGATAATCTCAATCTGAAGCCCTCCCCATATCGTCCTCCATGCCAAAGAGGTTTTAACTGTTTGGCTTGCTTAATTGCAGCACATGTTTCACAGTCATGAATAACCTGGGCAATAGTGTCCATTGTTAAGTCCACCCCTCGATCACAAGCCCATCTATATGTTGTATCTCTGCCCTGATGGCCTGAAATGTCACGGGCCCACCGGGCCAAAAATAATTCACCCTTATGTTGCCAATCTAAGTGAATCTGAGCCATTTCAATCTTAGCAGCTTTATCCACTTGTTGGTTGTTCTGGTGTTCCTCAGTGGCCCAGCTCTTGGGTACATGAGCATCTACATGGCGTACCTTCACCACCAGTTTTGCACCTGGGCAGTGATATCTTTCCACAGTGCAGCAGCCCTCATGGGTTTACCTCTGTGTTGCCAGTTGCTCTGCTTCCATTGCTGCAACCACTTCCACAGGGCATTTGCCACCATCCATGAGTCAGTATAGAGATAAAGTACCGGCCACTTTTCTTGTTCAGCAATGTCCAAGGCCAGCTGGATGGCTTTCACCTTGTCAAACTGACTCAATTCACCCTCTCCTTCAGCAGTTTCTGCACCTTGTCGTCAGGAGCTCCATGCACCTGCCTTCAATCTCTGACACTTCCAAAGCACTGGAGGGACTCACTGGACTAGATATTTGCCCATACTGTCCCACATACCCTGCCACTCATGGCTGTCCATCCTTGGGAAAATATCTTGGTGGTCCTCCTATATTGTTATCTAATCCTAGACAAGACTTGAGCCGGACCCTGCTTAGCTTCCACGATTGGACAAGATTGAGTGTTCTCAGGGTGGTCACGCCATAGGCAAAACATAGCGAGCATGTGCAGCAACAAGCTCGTTCCCAGTAAGAGGAGCAGGGTGCTTTCAAGGGCATTGAAAGGATATTCAGGATCTTTAAATCTTCCAGAATCTGCTCCCACTTTAAATAGCCTGGGGAGGGAATGCCTCCTTCATAGGTTGACCACCCGAGGAGGGAAGAAAAGATGTGTAATTGCTAAACAGTCCTATTATATACCTCCCAAAGTACAGAAGTGATGACCACACTGGGAACACCTACCACCCCCGATTCATGATCAATGAGTCGATTGTATTACAAGTCATTGCCATGAAGTACAGTGAAACAATAACCCTAGCTCAGGCCCCCCAGCTGATAAACACTAAAACAGCAAATACCGGCTATAAGTGAGGTACAACATGCTGAAACTCTGAGATCAAGAGCAACAACTTTGAAAGGCAATAAATCAGCATTGTGACGAGTTACTTAATAGTGAAACAATGAATGCTTACCACAAATACGGTTAGATGCACTCCAGTCAGGTCTGTTGTTATCTCAACCCTTTGTGCCCCACATTGGGCACTACAAAGAAGTGTCGTGGTTTGAGCCCAGCGGACAACTGAGAACCACACAGCCACTCGCTCGCGCTCTCCCTCCCGCCGTTCCTGGATGGATGGGGAGGAGAATCGAAAGAATGTAACTCACATGGGTTGAGATAAGAACAGTCCAGTAACTAAGGTATAACACAAACCACTGCTGCTGCCACCAATAATAATACTAAGGGAAGTAACAAGGGAAGAGAATACAACCGCTCACCACCTGCTGATGGATACCCAGCCTGACCCAAGCAGTGATGTAGCCCTTCCGGGTAACTGCCCCTGGTTTATATACTGGGTATGACATGCTGTGGTATGGAATACCTCTTTGGCTAGTTTGGGTCAGGTGTCCTGTCTCTGCTTCCTTCTGACTCCCCCTCCTCCCTGGAAGAGCATGATACTCAGGAAAGTCCTGGTCGGAGTAAACATTGCTTAGCAACAACTAAAAACACCGGTGTTACCAGCGTTGTTCCCAGGCTGGAAGTCAAAACCACAGCACTGCACCAGCCACTAAGAAGGAGAAAAATGACTGCTGCTGAACCCAGGACACAGGGGAAGTTCAGGTTAGATATAAGGAAGAAGTTCTTCCCTGTGAGGGTGGTGAGGCACTGGAACGGGTTGCCAAAAGAAGTGGTAAATGCTCCATCCCTGGCAGTTTTCAAGGCCAGGTTGGACAGAGCCTTGTGTGACATGGTCTAGTGTGAGGTGCCCTTGCCCATGGCAGGGTGGTTGGAATTAGATGGTCTTAAGGTCCTTTCCAACCTCAACTATTCTATGATTCTATTCTAGGATTTACTCTGGGGATTCCAGCTACTGTGGATGTAGAATCTGTCATGGATAGGAACCGGCTGCCATGTAAGAGCTGCCAGTGGAAAGCTGAAAAGCAAACCCTAAGATGAGGTAGAGCCTGGAAGGAAGAACTTGTGGCTATAGCCATGATTAGACACTGATGCTGTCAGTGACATGATTATTTGATTCCATGCAGTGTTATCTTCATATCAGTTTTCTTTTAATAGCAGTCTTTAAATCACATTATATAAATTTTTGCAAGTGTTTGTGTTTTGTTTAGAAATACAAAGACAACAGCTTTTTCTACAGAAAACAGAGCTTGAGATGATGTCATGGTGTTCACAGATAGATGAAGTTCTAATAATGGGGCATACAGGCGGGTAGATAAAATTGGATGAAAGGAATGAATAACTTCCTCTGAAACACTGGTGTTCTAAGCCATGACTTTTTGGGGGGTTATAGTTCGTATAGTTGATATATAGTTATAGCTGTAATTGTCTGGATGTACAGTCCAGTGGCTGAGTGGAATGGCGGTCTTGTCCTTGTCACATCTGCAGCATTCTGCTTATAGAAACGATTTTCCTTAGACCAAGCACCTATGTAGATGGTTAGAGCAAGGCCCCTTCCTCTCCCATGGAGCTCTGCAGCAGTAAGGGTCTGGCTGCCCTCTGCAGACCCTGTTGTTTTAATGCACTCTTAAAGTTTTAAATAGTCTATTGTTGGGAACTAATGATCATCCTCATCTATCATTTGTGAGAGTATGAAGACTTGTTAGCTGTTCTGTGTGTTACAAGAATCCCATACAGTAAGATTGAAAGAATGAATTTATGGGATGTGATTCAATGATGTATGACTACTTTTTCTTCAACCTATTACCCTCAATTGGTTTATAATACTATGTTTTAGGGTATACTTCAATCTGCTACCTTACTGAGATCCAGTGAACTCTAGGGTGGATTGTGGTAACCCAGTGAGAAGCAGTGCCATGCTCCATAGTAAGAAAGTTTATGTGAAGGACTGATAGAGCAAAGTACTTAATTCCTGGAAGAATTTAATGGCATATAAGATCTCTGTTGAGGTGACAGTATATTGGAATTTTTAGATCTTCATCTACAGTACTCTAAACAATTACCTGGATAGGACATCTTTTTCATTGGGAGCTTGCTGCGCCAGGAGAATGTAGATTGAAGTCAAGCACTTGTGTGTTTCAATTCCCCTTTCTCAACCAAAGACTTTAAATATTAATATTTGTATTTCTGTATCATGAACGCTGTGGTATTCCAGTCCCACACTTGCCAAACAAAGAAGCAATTCTATGTCTTTAAAGTTGTTGGGTTTCTCCTCAGCCATTTGTTGAAGTGCTCAGGGTTTGTGATGGTTTCCTTTTTATTTTAAGGATTCTTTTTTTTACCTTCACAGTAATTGAAAGTTAAGCATTTTAATTCTGGCACTGTATCAGTGGCTGATGAAAACTTTAGGAAATAGAGAAGGTGTTTGAGAAGTTGGATTTCTCCAAGATGTCCAGTTCTTTCTCATGTTTTGCCTCCCATGCATCCCTAGGTGACAGTCATTTTCTTCAAAAGGATCAAATAGTCATTTCATAGAAATAAAGAAACATTAACCTTAAAATTGTTGCAATATCTTATTTGTTGTCGAGTAAATATTTATTGTGTGCAGGAAAAAAATTTCTTCACACACATCTTACTGCATTCCAGGTTTGGTTTCAAATGTTCTTCATCACTTGAACAAGCAGATTTTTAGGATTAGGAGAAATATGGTTTTGTCACCCAATGGAGTTACTTTCAAATTGCAACTGAATAGTTACAGTTCAGATTTACATACAAGCCTTTTAAATCTCTAAAGCATAGTAAGCCTGTAACAGTTGATTCTTCTGATATTCTTTGTTTGAATAATACTAGGATTATCAAACTTGGATATTCTGAGACTTGAATGAGATCTATATGTATGTATAGATATAAAACTACTGACTTTGTTAGGTAAACAAGCTGCTTTACAGAACTTGAACGATTTTGAAAAATAACATTTTAAGCCTAAATATGATGGAACTGTGACAGTGTGTAAAAATGGAAAACTAGTTGGGACCACTGTATTGTGCAAGCTGGATTTATAAGCAAATAATTGACTGGCCTGAGTTTATGTTTTCTCTTTTATAAAGGTCTGTAACTGGAATTAACATTCTGATAATCTTTTACAGTGTCAGCCAAGCACAATGTTTGGTTTCATTTCTGTTGTCAATAGATCACAGGTTTAAGGTTAGTTGCTAATATTTTTACTGATCAAAATGTCTTTCAAAGACTAATAGTTTCACAGGTAATTAAACAAAAAAAATAAAAAGGATTATTCTTCTGAATCAAGGTGAGAGAATGGCATCTTCCAGCAGTAGATGTAGTTCTCGCCTTCCTGCAGTTTCTCCATCTCATTTTCTTCCATCTGCCCTACTTACATGAACAGCAGATTCTCTTGGTTCTGTCAGACTTTATTCTCATTCCAGGATTTCTGATCTTTGGGATTTGTTTTTTTTGTGATCTCTGTTCCTTGGCGTGCTGATAACCGACAAAGGTATAATCAAGATGACTCTTCTGTGCCTTTTTTTCAAAACTGCCAGAACGATTTGTGGAAAAAGGGGTTGAGAGTTTGGAGAAGCTCAAGGGAAGGAGAAGGAGTTGGGGACAGCTCAAGGTATCCCTTTCTCTGGAATACCTTTAGCCATCCTAGATGAGCTCAGTGTCTGAGGTGGTGCTCTTCACACTGAGGATCAGGCTCTTGAGATTGCTGATCCATTGTGATGTGATGAACTTCAGTGGACATGTTTCAGTCCTTTAGTTACCACAGTTACTTTGGAGGCAGTAGGATCAAGACCAAAGACAAGGGTGTGGACTTCCATCTGTTTTCTCCTGGTCATTAGTTTGCTTTATTGTCACATGCATGTTCAGCATCACTCAGAAGTTCTCCTCAGCTGCAAAAGGGCAACTTTGAGCACATCAGTGTATAAGCATCGAAGTATATGTTGTCTTTTAGAGGTTGCTTTGGTGTATTCCTGCTTATCTGTCTTATATCTGCCATTGAAGCCTTCCCCTTGTTTTTCACTCTTTGAGATTTTATTTCTTTAACACAAATCTTGTTATACAAAAATTGTGTTTCAGGTGAAATATCTTGAAATAAAACCTGGTACAGAAGGGAGTGATGAAGAAGGAGGAAATTCTGAGTTCCTCAAAATTCCGAATTCCTCACTTGCCTCTACCCATGAGCCATCCTCTTGGTTTAATAGTCATTCTGGTCATGCTTTTTTTGCAGCAGTAGATAATGGAGCGACTGCATCTGGTGGTACATCAGGAATTCCTCCCAGCAATCCTGCTGGGAATTCCAAGTCAGCAGCAAGGAACCTGGGCTCCTCAGCTGGAGAGAAGGAGGAAGGAAAGAAGGTCAGGAGGCAGTGGGAATCGTGGAGCACAGAGGACAAAAATACTTTCTTCGAGGGACTGTATGAGGTACAATAACACACTTAGATGGCTTCGTGTAGTATCTGAGTATTCCTAGAGGAGGTTGATGCATTTGAGATTTTCATGATGAAATCACA
This sequence comes from Pezoporus occidentalis, assembly GCF_034315485.1. Lineage (NCBI taxonomy): Eukaryota > Metazoa > Chordata > Aves > Psittaciformes > Psittacidae > Pezoporus > Pezoporus occidentalis. The sequence goes on from NW_026914907.1 coordinate 198,974, forward strand.
CGTTTTTGTACAACTGGCTATAAACCAGCTGACAATAAAAGCTCTTTTTGTGAAATATTCTTGTTTTATTCATAAATGTTTATAATAATTTCAGTTATTTTTCAGATCAGCTCTGTTTCAAATGAAGAATAAAAACATAGCATAGTGTCCCCATCCCAACTTTCAAAAGCAACACATTTATTCTGTAGTATTCTCAAACAGGAAAGTAAGTCCTGTTCTAATAAGAACAGTCAGCACTGTACTTGGACTTTGGTCACAGAAGGGTTTGAACCAGTTCACAGTAGTAAGTCTGAGAGACAAGGAAAAGTTAAATCATCTTTTATTTCGTATGACATGTACGATGTATTCCTGGTTTAGGATTACTGTAAGAGCACTTCTGTTATGAAAATACATACTAAACGGGAAAACAAATGCAATGCTGGTGAGGGTTTTTTCTGCATGTGTGGATCTTCTTACAACTACATTTTTTAGTGGTGGGCATGATTCACACATAACGTGTTGTGTGGAAAAAGTGAACACTTTTAAACCACTGTTTTATTTCTTTACCTCCTCTAACTTGCAGTGATGTTCCTGGTAATCATGTAATCTTTAAATCACTTCATCACTCAAAACTTACAACTTTTTTCCCTAAGGTGGATTTGGGACTCCATCCCAAAATTTGGTCCCCCATTCCCAATTATTTTGTGTTGCTGCCTTTTAAAAGAGGTTCTCACACTCTGTATTTGAATCAATTCCAACCTCTTTTGAATACGAAGAAATTTTGTGATAGCAGGAGGTCTGTGATACTATATATAAAATAAAATTTTCCTCTTTTGAACTCCAGTGATTTTACAGGAGTTAATTAATTTTAAAGGGACACTTAAGTGTCTTGGTTTTACCCTGAGAATAAACTTTGGACTGACCTACAGTGTAAAATTGTGTTTTCTGTTAGAATTTTTTACTGCATTATTTGAAACTCAAATTTTACATTTCTAATGATTGGAACATGAAATTTACTGTAGATAAAAGTTGAGCTGTTATATATTACAGGCTTTTCATTCATCCTAGTTAGAAATGGAGGTAGGAGGGAAAATGCAGAGGAAAGTAAAGAAGTCTGAGGGAGAGAGTTGAGATTTTCAGTCCTGCTGCTCAGCACATTTCTGAGTAAAGTTGTTTGGGTTGTTTTGTTTGTTTTTAAAGTTTGCTAACAACGTACAGTTTTTATTTTGAAACAGTGCAAGAAATTGGAAAATTATTAATTTGGCATCTGAAATGCACTTTATATAAAATAAAGTATATCACTGTCATTCTGTTGCTGTTGAGTTTTGTTACCTGAGATTTTGTCGATGACCTTGAAAATCTAATTTCCCAAGAAGAACCCCCAGAGTCATTGTTTGTGTTATCTTATGACAAGACACAAGTTTGGTTTTGAGTAACTGTATTTGTTTTATTTATTATTTAGCATGGGAAGGACTTTGAGGCTATCCAGAACAACATTGCTCTGAAGTACAAGAAGAAGGGCAAACCAGCAAGCATGGTGAAGAATAAGGAACAGGTCCGCCACTTCTACTACCGCACCTGGCACAAGATCTCCAAGTACATTGACTTTGATAATGGTGAGTATGGAATGACATGGGTTTAGCATAGAGCTCACAGCCTCGTGAGGGTTAGAGTCCTGCTTTATAGTGCTATCATGGAGAGTAGGAATGCTGGAGATCAGAAAATGATTACTGTACAGAATGTCTGTGAACGTGCTGTGTTCATGTTGTTTTCATCAGTGTGGCCATACTTCATGGGCTTTGGAAAATGCTTTGCAAAAACTGGTATTTGTATCGCTGCTTTTATATGAATACACCACAGCACAATAAACACTGATCCTACCATTAATACTGGAGACAAGCCAGGTTCAAGGGAATACAGGGTTTTTTTCCCCTCAGGAACCCACCTTTGAGGACAGCTGCCTAAATGCTAGTCAGGCATGACTTCATTGTGCAAATTGACTTCAGCCCTACTTTGCACTTCTTGAGGGACAGTAGAAGTTAAAAAAAATAAAAATGTCTGATACAAGTGTAAATGGTGAAATATTTGCTCACACTTTAAATAAGCCTTAAACTGTATGATTGGTTCAGTAATTTAGGATTCCCACTGCCATATTCCCCTCTTCTATTCTTCCCCAGAAAAACAAAATCTGGAAGTCACAAGTACTGCTAATGGTGTTTTGTAAAAATGATACTAATGTATGATCGCTGATAATGGATTTTTATCAAATTTGTCCTATTCAGTAATGGGCAGTGAGAAGTCAAGTCAGTTTGTGGGTAGCCTCATCTGAATAATGGGTTAAAGAAATTTATTTCAGAGTGAACAGATTTTACTGAGATCCAGTTCTTTTCATTTTTAAGGTATGGAGAATGTCAGTTTTCTTGTTAGCTTGTTGACCAAGTAAAGGTCTCCAGGGCTTTCCAATATTTCTGATGCTCTGTTCCAAGTTGCATAAATAATGGCAGTTTCATGGTGGTTGAATTTTCTGATCCTGATACAACGCTCTAACATCAGCCAAAGTTGGGGTAGTAAATTCATCTGTGATTTGTTGCCAGAGCCTCTCCAGTTAAACTCATTAATGAGAGATGGAGATGGCTTGAAAAAATCTGAAGGAGTGGAAAGATAGTGTATGATATAGTCTCTTTAATGAAACGGTTTTGTCTGTTCCTGAGATATAGATGGACTGCGATGTAAAGGAGTACTTACACACGTAAAACACCTGTCAGAACATGAATTTTGGAGTTCTTTTTTAAAGCAAGGCAGTATTTTAAAATGAAAGAAGCCATTAGCATTTTGTTTAAAAACAAATGTTACAGCAAACACAGTATGAAAGAACTTTAAAAAAAAAAGAATGTCATGAGGAAACTTAGTCTGTTTTCTGGATAATGTGAAGTTCTATATCTATACCTGTAAGGTCTGAGATGTCATTGGCTGAAGGAATTTAAGAATTAGTACAAGAACTTGGTTAGCCTTAGTATTAGTAGTAATATGTGTACCTGGGTTTTGAGGTTAAATGAGTCTGCAAGTCAGAGAACTGAGTTCTCGATGAACAGATAAGAATGACTATTCTAACCTGTTTTGTAAACGATGAGACTGTCTTTCCACGCTGTCATAGATATTTAGATCTATTAGCAATAATAATGTCCATGTCATCTGTGTTGGTGAGAAAGGAGGAAGAAACCTTGGAAGGCTGAATGAAATGTGTGCAATTCTTCATATAAAATCTTAGAATCTAGAACTTGCATTAAATCTCTAAAGTGAACTTGTGCACAGAAATATTTTTTGTTTTCTGGAAAATTCACACCTGCTTCTTAATTTTCATAGAAGAAAGAATTCTGTATGCATTTTTCTGGGAGCATCTGGGCATCTCCTTTAAAAATCATAAACAGTTAAGTAATGCCAGAGTTAGCTTTATTATGAATTAGCTTTATCTTCCATATTGAATTGTTGCATATTTGTTTAAATCCTAGAGAAGCAGCTTTTTCTTTCCTGTAATCTAAAAAATGTTGTATTTCCCAGATATTTAAGTCACCAAAAGGAAATCGGTGAACTTGTCTCATTATGGTGTTTCTTGAAACAGAACTCAGTCTGATCTTCCATGAGATGTTTGTCTCATTGAAAATACAAATAATCTCATTTTCAGTGTTGAAATGGGTATCTGCAGTGTAGTAACTGTGTAGGGGTACCTGCAGTCTGCATCTCACTTCCACTTTTTCTGCTTTCCAGTGTTTTCTCAAGGGCTGAAAAAATCCTCCTTGGAGCTTTATGGCTTAATCTGCTATGGGGAACTGAGGAAAAAGATTGGGGGATGTGAGTATGAATGACTTAAAATTGTTATTATATGGTAGAATCAGAAGTGACTACCCTTGAAGCTGACAGTGTCTATCTTGAGTTACTCAGAGTTTGTGGTCAGTGCATTCTATTGCTGTGATTTGTTGTATCTTTTCATTAAATGTATTTGTATTTTTAAAGACCTTCTTAGTCTGTTGAATCAGTCTCTTTTTTTCTTTAAAAGATTCCATTAGCTTTTGCTATCTGTGGGATACACTGCATGTAATACCTGCAGATGACAGATAAAAATGTGTGCAGCTCAGGTTCTCTGTTTTAGTCTTGAAAACAAAGCAATTAAATGTGTAAATGATCCCAGAACTTGGTGGCAGATAAAAAAGCAAATCAAATGTTAGAAATCACTGGAAAAGGGTTTACAGAAGCAAATGATTTACAGAAAGCAGATGAAATATTAGAAAATAGTAGGAGAAAAGGAAAGAATGGAAGGCATCTTTTATCATAGAATCATAGAATGTTTTGGGTTGGAAGGGACCTTAAAGCTCATCCAGTTCCAACCCCCTGCCATGGGCAGGGACACCTTCCACTAGACCAGGTTGCTCCAAGCCCCATCCAGCCTGGCCTTGAACTAAAGCAGGGATGGGGCAGCCACAGCTTCTCTGGGCACCCTGTGCCAGGGCTTCACCACCCTCACAGGGAAGAGCTTCTACCTAAGAGCTCATCTCAATCTCCCCTCTGTCAGGTTAAATCCATTCCCTGTTGTCCTGTCTCTCCAGACCCTTGTCCAAAGCCCCTCTCTAGGTTTCTTGTAGCCCCTTTAGGCACTGGAAGCTCCTGTAAGGTCTCCGCTTAAGGAGCCTTCTCTTTAGGCTGAACAAGCCCAGCTCTCTCAGCCTGTCTCCAGAGCAGAGATGCAGTTGCTGAAAGTGGTTTGTTCCCCTCTCCCGCCTCTTCTCTTCCCCCTTCCTCTTGTGATATTCACCTAATTCCATCTTCCCAGATATTGAGATAACCTACATAAGAGCTGCCGAGACATACAAGTGTATCGTGAATACTTTCAGCATTGCTAGAGGGAGGTTAATTGTTCGGTAAGCAGATTTGGCCTGACTGTAATAGGAACTATAAATCAAGTTCCCATTATGTCCATTTAAAAAAGTAAAACTGTAAAAGAATTACACGTTTTTTTTATTCTTTTTGTTCATTTTATCACATTCAACACTGAGGACTCGATGCTCTTTCAGTACACTGAGCTGCCTTAGCAACAGTGATTGAGCAGGAAGATGAGGAAGCTTTTTAATATTGTGGTGTCAGATTAATGCCCAGCAACCCAAGATGACTGTATTATGTAATATGCTGTATTAATGTCCAGCACCCAAGCTAGGGTTATTTAATCCATGAGTAAAATGCAGTTTTTGTGGCAAGGATCATGTAAAGCTTGCACATTATGAAAATAGAAACTTTTCAGCATGTGTGTGTTATAGCGTATTTATGCACATTAATCCTATGTGAGCATAAAATGTAATAGCTTGAAAACTGATCTGAGCACTAAAAAGGCCGTGACTTTATCACTTCAAATCCTAATTCACTGTGTTGTCTCAAGGTATGGATGACAAGAATGCAGTAAAACTCAACGAGCTCATTCAAGCTGGGTAAGTAAGAACTTATTCCTGAAACTCTTAAAACCAGGTTGTTCATCAGCTTGACTGTTGAGTTGGTCATCCAGAGTCTAGGAGACATTTCTTACTTTAGAGCTACAGTTTGACCTTTTCCATTCTTTGTTTTATATGCTGTTTTTTCTCTCTTTACCATGTAAATACTCCTCCCTAAGAGTATTCTCTTCAAGAAAGAATTATGGGATTGCAGGGTTCAGTCTTGGCAGTGTACTTCGGGAATATGGAAGGGGCTAGAAGTTGCTGTACTATCGTAACTTGTGTGAAATCTCTTTGAAAGAATACTGTTTGAAGTGGTGTGACCATTAGTCAGGCATCACTCAGCAGACATTGGTTTGTCCTAAGCGTGTCTTGAAAAGCAATTTGAAAATAGTACTATTTTCTGTCTTCTACAGACCCTTTTTTACTTTTAGCATTTGTGCTTTCACGCTGTTTCATTGTAGCAGACACATTATTGGTGAAGTTTATTGTCAACAGGAGAAGGAGTTTGCCCACTCAGCAGTTGCTGATGTTTTGCCTTCACCTTATATAAAATGGAGAGTTGCTATTGCGCCTTTCTGTTGTTCAGAAACTGAGTTTCCAAATGAGTTCCATACAGTTTATTAACCTTTCCTCTCCTGGGAGATTCATTTTGCACAGTGTGCTTCTGTCGTGCAGAGCTTGGGTATGATTATTTATGAAATCACTTGTTTGTTTTTCTGTTAGTTTTGAATTACAAGAGAAATTTCCATTTGGCTTGGGTTTTGTACACTTTAATGTGTGCAATCTTAGCAGTAAGTCTTTCCATATAAAGAAATGATTCTTAAAGCAAATTACCTCTTTAAATTGGAGTTACCACTTAAAATGGGCTCAGGATGACCTTTTTTCCCCTGTGTCCTGAGCATCTCTGGATTCATATATGAGCAGTCATTGTTCTCTGTGTTGTACTGGAGAGCCTTTCTAATACTGTGTCATCCAAATAGATTAAACCATAATTAATGAGGCTGATGACTTGTAGCTAGCTGTAGCATCAGTCTAGCCCTTGGCATGATTAAGGCCTTACTTCTAATTAATTGTTAACAAGGACTAATGAAGTTAATGTCTGTGAAGTCTATGTGTTTATTCTGAAGCTAGTCTTGTAACAAATCATTTTGAAAGCAGTTGTCTTTGCATATGAAAATATTAATGCTCATCTTCTAACCAAGAATGACAGTGTACGTATTATTAACATTCTTTGGCAGTTCAAAACTCTTGCATAAGCTTTTTGTCTTCCAGGTGGGAGACACATCTCTGCTTCCCTTTTTCTCTTGCATCTTTACCCCATTTGGTGGGTAAACCTTGTCAGTCCAAGAGGAGCAAACTCTGCAGGGAGGCAGTTTACATCTGTGTTGCCACCTGGATGTCTACACCCTCTGAATTAATCCCCTAGCACAAGGAGGGCAGCCTCACAGCTCATACAAGCAATCATGTCACATATATCCCACTAGATTGAACTTTCCACTTTGCTCAGGGATGTTACAGTTCTGTGATCCCCCTCTCTGTAAACAGTTCTTTTTCCAATACCTAGCACATTTTTCAAGTGTGGTCATCTCAGTCTTAGGTCTGGGTTCACTTCTGCTGTCCTTTTGTGAATTTTCCTGTTAGCAGTATAGACAAGTGCTCTTTCTGCGTGATGTTGTCTTCCTTACAGCATAGGAAAAAAAGTAAGATCCTGCTGTAGGAATATCTCCCATAATTTCTTTCATTTTACTTGCAAGGACTTATGTTCAATCCTGTTGATTCTATGCTGATTCTTATTGCTTGAAGTATTAGGTAGTGAATACAGCCATCAGTGACTTTGGTCTCAATGTCTGCCTTCTAAGTCTCTAAAAAGAAGACAGGGTTGAGTGAGTGAAGAAATCAAATAGTTCCACTGTGCAAATACAAAAAATGTCCTCTTGCTTTTAAGGGTATTTTATAGCTAATTATGTGGTATCGAGGCTAAAAGCCAGTGAAATCGTACTGTAGAAGTTACTTTGTTCAGATTCCAGCACAAGCTCTTAGTCCTAATTTTTGCAATGGATGTGGTGTTAGTATTCCAGAGTGGAAAACTCTTCAGAAACTTTAGACTTTTTCTTCCCATAATAAAGAGTTTGGAGTATAAAGAGAAGACTAAAGCAAACCCACTTGTCTTTTAGGAGGAAGCTGTCTCTAAGGGTACTGCTGAAAACTAACATAATTCTTTGGTCTGCTTTCTGGTCTCCTTTCTGACCAGGCAGCCCTGTGTTTCTTGAAAGCCTGTAAGAGGAGGGTCACAAGAGTAGCATTTCTAGAATTAAAAGGAAGATGATAGAAAAGGTTGAATGCTCTTGTGAAGCTGCACTGCAAACCCTTCCGTTTGTTTGGTTATTCATATAGCTGTGATCATATTTGGCTCTGTGTCCCTGTCATGTTTGTATTCACAAACTTTCATTAACGGTGCTTGTAAGTACTTCTCTTTCAATATATTCAGGGCTACGACTGTTCGTTACAAAGGCAGAAACCTTCGTATCAAAGCTCCAATGTGCAGGGCTTTGAAGAAACTCTGTGATCCAGATGGTGAGTAAGAGATGCTGGGACATGAAACGGTTTTAACAGATGAGCAGAAGAAAATGAGAGAGAGTGTAGGGCTACTCTTATGTGTCCAGCACTGGCAGGGGGGATTTGAGCTATTTCCCATTTGTGGTAGGGATGTGTCCCTCTTGTCCTACTTATCCTGTTTGCTTGTATAATCCCAATAACTTTAGGACCCACCCAGCTCTTTAGTCTTGGAGTATGTCACTAGCTAAACTAAAAAGGAAGTAGTTACACCAGATGAGATTGCTACTGGTCTACCAGTTGTGCTTTTGCTATGTGTAAAGTTTAGTCCCCTGTGCCAGTGAATAAGCAGTAGTATGTTTTTTAGCATTGAGCATTTTTTACTTTTTTGTTTTACCTTCTCCAGTTCAACTATATGTGAAATTTTTATTTTTTCCTTCCTTCCCCCCAGTAGGAAGAATCAGTGCAGTTTTAAAGTCTGAAATGGTGTACTTGTGCAAACTTTCCAGTCACCTGATTTTCACACTGCTTGTTCAACTGGAAGCTCCAGTACCAGTGTATTGCAGTGGTAGTGGAGTCCTCTGCAGTGTCCAGGGAAAAAAAAATCGTACTGGAACAGGAGGCAGTCTAAGGAGGCAGGCTCCGCTGGTGGATCTGAGCTGCCTTGGTTGTCTGGAGGCGATGCTGATGTCTGTGATGCTTTCTGTGTTGTCCTTGCTTAGATCCATGCTCTTTGTGCTTCATCTCCCTCAGGTGTTAGTGATGAAGAGGACCAGAAGCCAGTACGTCTGCCCCTCAAGGTCCCTGTGGAGTTGCAGCCACGAAATAATCATGCATGGGCACGAGTACAGAGTCTTGCCCAGAATCCACGGCTTAGGTAATGAGGAACTGATGGTGGTGCTCAGAATAGGGAAACATATGAGCAGCATTGTAGCTTCTTCCTCTCTCTTCAGGGTTCTCTTTGCCAACGGGGCAGTTCAACTTTGAGAATGCAGTTTGCCTAAATGTAGTTGTCCTGAAGGTTTTTGCAACCAGAATACACAATTGTTATAAACAGACTTGCAAATCATATTGCCACTGTTCTTTGTATTTTCTGAGTAATTAGTGTAGGAGATGAATTTACTTTGTGCTACTTACACTCAGTTGCCAGAGCAGAGTGCAAGTGAACTGGAGAAAAGCAGCACTAATTCTGCCAAAATTTGTATTGAATGTTCCATGAGACAAAGACACAGGAAAGTAAAACGATAGAGGTGCCTACACCAAGACTCAGTGGTTCAGTTGAGACTAGCAGAAAGCGAAGTATTTGTTGTGTAATCTCTACCCTGCAAAATGTAGTTGGTGCTGTTGTTTGTCATTGATGAATGCTCATCTTGTACTTACATCTTGTCCAAAACTGAGAGCAGAAAACATGAGGCCTCTGTGATGTTGATTGAGGACTTCAGTGTAAAGAGCAAAGATCACACAGAGAGGAGAATGAAAGTTGTTAGCATTAGGTTTACTTTGTAAATTGCTTTGAGAGCCAATATTAAACGTTTGGGGCGTTTTGGTGCCCCTTTCTCTCTTTTTTTCTGTACTCCATGTGGTAGCTTTGTGCCTTGCTTGCACCTCTGCAGTTCAACTAAATCTCACCATCTTTTCCTGTCTTCTTCCATCTGGAGAAATTAGTATCTTGAATCATGGCAATCAGATTTATCTGATAGGCTTTTAGAACTTTCTCAGTTGTGAGTTACCCAGATTTTAACGCTGTGGGATAAAATGTGTTTTTTTGTTGTTTTCTTTTTTTTCTTGGATTTTTTTTGTGGAGTTTGGAAGTGGTGAGTGTGTTCTCTGGGCTTGTATTCCAGAATGTCAGTTTCTTTCCTGAATTCCCATTCTAGCATCAAGGCTGTCATTTGAACTTCGGCTGACATTTCTTCTGTTCCCTTGCTTTGTTAATCTTGCATGCAGGATGATTGTGGAGTTACATCGGAAAGTGTCCAGCCTTATTGAGTTCCTGAAGCAGAAGTGGGCTCTCCATGAAGTGCGTATTGTATCCTTTCTGTTTTTTAATTTGTGAGGCTGGAAGAAGTACCCGTGTAGCCCTTCAAACTTAGAACAGTGTCAGATGTGTCAGACAGAGGTTACTGCACAGGAGGGGAGTCTGGTTTGCTGTGCAGTGACACTGGGGTTTTCTGCTTGGTTCTGTTTGGGCTCAATAGTGGAATAAGATTTTTTTTTTTTTAATTACAATGATGTCTGAAGTAATTTTGTCTGTAACAGAGATTTAGTTTGTGCTTGTATCAAGTCTTCATTGTAGTCTTTATCACAACAAAAGGACTTAATTTTTGATCAGAGAGTCTTGATAGCTATGCTGGATAGAGAACATGTCACTGAGCAGCTACTATTTTTTTTTTCACTTTTTAAACTTGCAAAATAGGTGCCCACGTGCTTGTTTGGAGAGGGCAGGTGATTGTTCTATTCTTTGACACATCTCATTTAGCGTAAAACACTAGAAGAACGGCAGTTTCAAGACTCCAGAGACTCAGAAACAAGGGGCAGCTTCTCAGAAGAGAAAGTGATGCTCCATCTCTTTCCAGGAGAGAATTGTACACTCACTCCGCTGCCTGGGGTAGCCAGAGTGGTCCACTCCAAGGCTTTCTGCACAGTGCATTGGCAGGAAACTGGCAAATGCAAACAAAACACGAAAGATTCTCACTTACTCCCCCCTGCCCAAATCCTAGGCATACAAAGTGGTCAGGGGACAGCAAGGGGACAGCTAAAATACCCACGGGGAACAGAAGGTAAGGGTGTTGGAAGGGCAGAGAGTACTATAGAGTCAAGCAGAACCTCTCAGACCATAGCTGAACTTTCTGCAAGCACTGAAGATGGTGCCCCAGAGCCTGGCCTGGTGGAAGAAACAACCTCAAATCTTGGCACCACTAATTCCCTCCAAAAAATGCCTTCTGGACTTCAAGATCCAGGAGGGAAGCACGAAAAGCTGAGCTCAGTGGCCTTCTGTGTGGAGGGCAGGGAGGCCCTGGCGAGTGACCAAGCAACTATGCTACCGTCGTGCAGTACAGCTTGTGCTTGCAGTAAGATTCCTGATGTGGAGGAACTCTCTCTGCTTGATCCGTTCCCACGATACATGAAGTCCTGTCAGGACCTGATTGTCCCAGAGAAATGTTCTTGCACAGACAGACTGCATGGGAAAGACTCTACTCCAGCAGCTGGTGATACTTCTACTGGGGCTTTTCCAGGCGGGAGGAGCACAGAGATATCTGACTCCTGTTCACAGCTCCCAGGAGGTGGTGTGGCTTCACCCAGCAGTGGCCCATCCAGATACGAAACTCAAGCTAGCCGCAGCCAGGGCCAGCAGCTTGATGCTTGTACCAAGGATATAACAGATACAGTCATGGAGGATTCTCAAGAGAAGCTGGGATCCTCGTTTCCACCTCCACCTCAGGGACAATCTAGTGCAAAGTCTCTCAAGGATGACCCAAGCCGGCTCTCTCAACAGGTTAGAGAAGAAGGATGGAGTCTAAGAACTTCTGAGAGCCTTACACTGGCTGAAGTCTACCTCATGATGGGCAAACCAAACAAATTGCAGCTGGAATATGACTGGTTGGCTGTCTTGGAGCCAGAAACCCAGGATGCTAGGGAGCAAACATCTGAATCAAGTGCTGCTCCTGCATGTCCAACCTTTCACAAGCAGAGACTCCTGAACTGCCTTTTAAAACTCATCTCTACTGAAGTCAATCCCAAACCAGTAAGTAACATTCATCCACGAGTTACTAAACTCTTAATTTACCTGGGAACAGTTGCCCAGTCATGTTTTCATGGTGAGTCAGTGATGAGTCTTGTCAAGATCTTTGAAGATTCCTGTTTTTGAAAAAAAAACAAACTAACACAAAGAAACCCAACCAAAACAAAAAACCCAACCAGACCACAGCCCACTTACTACAGAGTGGACTTTTGCTCAATATGCTGCATTTGCTTTTTACATGACCTTTTAGTTTCTGGTTTCCTCTGAATCTCACTGGTATTACAATGAACATTTGGTGTGACTCCTGGAAAGATCAATCATGAGGTAGGGGCTTTCTATTCTCTCTCAGGTTCATAGAGCCACAGGATAGCCCAGGATGGAAGGAACCTTTGAAGATAATCTGGTCCAAGCTTTTGTGGGAAATGGATCCTAGATGACAAAGAGAGCCTTGATCAGATTAATATCCCACGTGAAAACTGCAGGTCTTAATTTTCACTGTTTATGTAGTTCAAGTTACACTGGGTGTGTAAAAAGAATTTATTTATTTGGGCTAGCATAGCAATTATAACTATGCCTGCCACAGCAGCTTTTGTAAAAGTTCCGTGACTCTAGGATAGTTACTTATCAGACCCGGAAAAGTATCTTCTTCCTCAGACAGACAACTGGGAAGAAACTTCTTTACCTCCTTGTGTGTTGTAACCAGTGTTTAAGGTCTGGAGAAAAGAAGGCTCTGGGGAGACTTCAGAGCAGCTTCCAGTGCCTAAAGGGGCTTCAGGAAACCAGGAGAGGGGCTTTGGACAAGGGCCTGTAGGGACAGGACAAGGGGGAATGGCTTTAACCTGCCAAAGGAGAGATTGAGATGAGCTCTTAGGCAGAAGTTCTTCCCTGTGAGGGTGCTGAGGCGCTGGCACAGGTTGCCCAGAGAAGCTGTGGCTGCCCCATCCCTGGCAGTGTTCAAGGCCAGGTTGGACGGGGCTTGGAGCAGGGTGGTCTAGTGGAAGTTCAACGTACCTGGCTGAATGTCTGTGATGGAGGTGTGATGAGTGAAAGATTCCATTTGCATCCTATTCTAGAAGAGGATGGAAATGTACTACTACCAGGCACGCCTAGTTCTTTGATCTTCCTTTGTTGGTTGTTGTGGTTTAACCCCAGCTGCTCCCACCCACCTTGTTCCAGCTGTGGTGGGAAGGAGAATCAGGGGAAAAATTAAGGTAAAAAGCTGTGGGTTCAGATAAGAACAGATTAATAATTGAAATAAAGTATAATAATGATGGTGATGACAATTCAGAACCATCTTTGCTCAGATACAGACTTGTTTAAACTGTAAAGACTTTTCATAGACTTATGGAATGGTTTGGATTGGAAGGAGCCTTAAAGCTCATCCAGTTTCAATCCCCTGCCACAGGCAGGGACATCTTCCACTAGACCAGGTTGCTCTAAGCCCCATCCAACCTGGCCTTGAACACTGCCAGGGATGGGGCAGCCACAGCTTCTCTGGGCAACCTGTGCCAGGGCTTCACCACTCTTACAGGGGAGATCTTCCACCTAAGATCTTGTCTTGGTCTCCCCTCTGTCAGGTTAAAGCCATCCCCCCATGTCCTGTCATTATGTGCCCTTTGGTCTGACATCTCATAGATCTGTGACAATGTCTTCTCTTTTGGCATGTACTTTACTTCTGGTGACATGTGACAGCCAGGGGTGACATGATTTGACAATCGCAAACCAGAAAGAAGGTCATCTCTTTAGACTGAGCAGGGAGAGGGATAGGAGAAGAGGAAAACCCACCAGTTCTTGTTTGCAAGTGTTTTGCTGTCCTTTCAGTGCTCTTAGCATCTTAAAGTATCATAGTGCTACTGAAAAATGCAGGGGCTCTCTCAGCTACATACCATATTGTGCATTCCAGTAAGAAAAAGGTAGTGTAACGTTTGATTTGTCAGACACCATGTCATACTCACTATATGACATCAGAGAAGGGTTGATTGTCCACAGCCCTGCTATTTTCTCAATACCTAGCAAAGCCAAAATGGCTAGGTGTGTTGAGGTTCATTCTTTAAGTGAACATTACAACAAACTGTAGCAAATGGTGCTGCAATCAGATGTGGGTGGTGATTTTGTGCCTGTAATTGCACACAGATTCATTACAAGGGGAACATTTTCTAGAAAAGCGCTTGAACAATTTAATGAAATAACTGGATAGCCTGGAAAATTAGTAAAGCACCTTGCCATGTGTCTCTTGTTATTGCTGTATTACAGTCTGAGTAGGAGAAGGGATGGAAAAAAAAATCAAAACTATTGGTCTCTGCTTGACTAGAATTAAGAACAAATTGTCTTTGTCCAGGTCTTCTTCTGCCCAGAGGAGCCCTCTGGATGGTGATGGTTATGAAAATCATTTTTCCACTGGACTAAATCTAACACCTTTTGGAAAAGGTGTCAGTAATGGATTACTGACATATCTGTATCTTTACCTTTTTTTTATCCACATTTTCAAGCACTGTGTGAAGCTTGTTGAATGTTATCCCCTTGTAACCTAAATTAATGATGCTAAACCAATCTCGTTTAACACTGCTAAATGCACAGGAAGGGAATTTCAGCTGCCCGCTGCACACACCTGGAAGTACTGGTTAGAGTGCTTAAAGATACCATAGTTTGTCAGATTATGGTTCGTTTTTTTTTTAGCTTTCTGAGTAGAATGAGTTTAATGGTGTATTTATTGCAGCAGCACATAGTATTCATGTCATGTGTGTGAATTTTCAGATGCCCGAGATGAGTTCCATTGCCACATCACCTATAAAGCCTGCTCAGGATGAGCAGTCACTAACTCCTCCAGGGAAGGTGATTGCCATCAGCACCAGGAGTCCCAGTTGTGCACGAAATCAATCTGGCCTTCGCAACAACAAGACTTTTTCTCCTGGTGCTGCTTCCAGCTCCTCAGGTGAGTGTTCATGAAAATGCATTTCAAGAGGTCACACCATTAGTACCTCAGCCTTGATGAGTACGCTCAAGTAATGTAACACCAGGGGAATGAGGTACTTCCACTTGTGAATTTAACTGTTTAAGAACATTGATATGTGTTAATTTCTTTAGAGTTACTGTAAATTCATTAGTACTTTGAGTCTTGGAGAACAATGTATGTCAATACTGCAGTTTACAGTCCAGAAGAACTCTGAGACGTTAGTATCAGGCACTGGCAAAAGACACTGGCATGTGCTGTAGTTTAACCCGCAGACACAGCTCAGCCCCTCAAAACCGCTCACTCCCCATAGCTGAATGGGGGAGAGAATTGCCAGAGTAAAAGTGAGAAAACTCGTGGGGTGGATAAAGGCAGTTTAATGGGTAAAGCAAAAGCCACATGCACAAGCAAAGCAAAACAAGGAATTCCTTCACCACTTCTTATCGCAGCCAGCGATCATCCAAGAGAGCATGCTTCCATCCTGTGTAACAGTGACTTCTGAAGACAAATGCCATCATTTCCAATGTCCCCCTCCTTCTTTTCTTCCACCAGCTTTATGGGCTGAGCATGACATGGTCTGGAATATTCCTTGGGTCAGCTGAGGTTGGCTGTCCTGGCTGTGTCTCCTCCCTAGTCCTTGTGGACCCTTAGCCACTGGTGGTTTAGGAGCAGAACAGCCCTTGGTGCTGTATAAGCACTGCTTAGCAGTAACTGAAACGTCCCTGTGTGATCAAAGCCATTTCCAGCACAAATCCAAAACGCAGCCCATACTAGCTCCTATGAAGAAAGTTAACTGTATCCCAGCCAGAACCAGCACAAGCTGACAGATAACAGTGTATGGGATCTGAAAGAGTGAAGGTTTACAGAGCGCGAGTGTGTTAAGTTTGTTGATAAAATAATTCATGAAACTTTTCTGTGCTCTTCTGCCATTATAGAATACAGAATGATTATGAATTACCTTTTAGTAGAAGCTACGTATTCTAGATCTTGCAAGCCCCAGTCCTGCAGACAAAGAATTTTGGTTCTATTCAGTCCAGTTGCAATGGCCAGCAAATGTTTGACTTCAGAAAAGCTCGTGAAGGTGCCAGGTTTACTGGGAACAACTGAGATTCTTGGCCTGTCCTTTTCACACCCTGCTGTAAGAAGCAGTGGACTATGAGCAGTTTAACTGATACTGCAAAGCACTTTGGGCACTCTGTGGTTTTAATTTTAAAATGGAGTTACAGTAATTTAATCTTTGGCTAAAACTGCATTGTGCGTACCTTCAGACAAAGATGTACTTGCTTAAATAGCTAGTAGAAAGCCAGTAATTTAATAGCTCAAACAAGTTGTTGTATTTCAATGAGATACACAGGCTTGAAGGACACATCTTTTCAAATCAGACTTCCTTAGCTTGTGATATTCTTTTTTATGAGATAGTTCTTAATGCTTCCATAATGCCTTAAAAATTCTTTCTAGAATAGCAAGATCACAGTACTTTATATCTGATACCCTAGGAACAGGCAGCTGTTCTATTAGACAGACATTCACTGATTCAAAAAGAAATCTATTTGTCCATGTTTGTCTTTGATTCTCTTTGCCGAGTTCCAGTTGGGTTGTGAGGCCTTGTGGTTTGACATGCTGTAATGTAACACAGAGTCAGGAAGTGAAAAATACAGCCTGTGTATCCCTGCTTTTGTATGGTACTGAAGAGACAAGTTGGCTTCAGCTGAGCTGTTTGGCTGGAACAGAGGAGTAGAAGTGTGTGCAGTACAACATTCTACCTGGTTCAGCTCCTCAGCAGCTCTGCTTGGGGTGAGGCCGCAGGCAGCGGCATTCCAGCATGTCCAACGGATACCCAAGCAGGTTGTTTTGGTAGACAAACTGAATCTCATTTACCACCCCTGATAAAAGTCTTCTGGATCTAAACTAGGATTGTTTGTGATCTGGATTTCAACCTTTTGTATACAATAATTATGGTGCTGCTTTGCCTCCTCAAATACAGCGCTACTAAATTATTGCAGTAATGTGGCTATCAGAAAGGAAGCTGCCCGCTTACTTTTGGTCATGATCCTTCTAGGTGCGTTCCCTCGTAGAATTTGGTCCCGAGTCCATCTAAGTGCTATATACTTCTATATGTACGTCAGGGGTAAAAGGAAGACATGGGAAAATGGGGGCCCTCTGGAAGGAAAAGGGAGACCTGGTCACCTGGGACACGGAGAAGGCTGAGGTACTCAATGACTTTTTTGCCTCTGTCTTCACTGGCAAGAGCTCCAGCCACACCACCCAAGTCATAGAAGGCAAAATCAGGGACTGGAGAATGAAGAACCACCTGCTGTAGGAGAAGATCAGGTTTGAGATCATCTAAGGAACCTGAAGGTGTACAGGTCCTTGGGACCCAATGAGATGGAGCTGCAAGTCCTAGTGGAACTGGCAGATGAAGTTGCCAAGCCATTATCCATCACACTGGAGAAGTTGTGGTAGTCTGAAGTTCCTCTAACTGAAAGAGGGGAAAAATAGCCCCCATATTTAAAAAGGGGAAAAAGGGAGGACCCAAGGAGCTACAGACCTCACCTCAGTGCTAGCAAGATCATGGAGTGGATCCTCCTGGAAAAACTATGCTAAGGCACATGGGAAATAAGAAGGTGATTGGTGACAGCCAACATGGCTTCAGTCAGTGCAAATAGTGCTTGACAAATTTGGTTGCCTTTTTGATGGGCCACAGCATTGGTGGTTAAGGGAGGAGTGACTGACGTCATCTACTTGGACGTGTGCAAGGTGCACTGTCCTGTACAGCATCCTTGTCTGTAAACTAGAGAGGCATGAATATGATGTATGGGGGTGGATCCTCAGTGGATGAGGAATTGGCTGGATGGCTGCTCGCAGAGAGCTGGGGTCAACAGCTCAATATCTCTGTGGATATCAATAATGAGGGGTTGGTGTCGGGACTGATCCTGTTCAGCATCTTTCTCAGTGACGTGGACTGAGCACCCTCAGCAAGTTTGCTGATGACACCAATCTGTGTAGTTCAGTCAGTATACTGGAGGGAGGAGGAGGAGATGGGATCCAGAGGGACCTGGACAGGATGCAGAAGTGAGGCTGTGTGAACATCATGAAGTTCAACAAGGCCTTTTTATCCTTTTTATCTTCTTTTTTAGGTCTTCAGGTATCAGTGTGCCTTTTGTGGAGCTGTCAGTGTTTGCCAGTGCTTTTAGTACTTCTAGAGTGGGTGCAGGTTATCTTCTAAGCTTTATTTTCTACTGAGTAGGTCAAATCATAGAATGATTAGGTTGGAAGGGACCTTAAAGCTCACCCAGTTCCAACCCCTTGCCACATTCAGGGGCACCTTCCACTAGCACAGGTTGCTTAAAGGTTTTTTCCAACCTGCATTTTCACCCTAGCAAGATCCCTGCAGAGTGGGCACAGCAGTGAGGAGCCCACAGTAAAGAGAAGTGTAAACAGAAAGTTCTACTTGGAGCAGGTGCTGTTATTTCAGTGTGTTTTATGTATTCCTAAGACAGTCCATCTTTTCAAAGATACTTTGGTAAACTGATCCCTGCTGTGTCATTTCTCTGCCACCAGAATACTTTTATTGTGGTTGCACTTTGGATTGCTATGGGGAAGAGGTGAGAAGTGTGGACTGTAAATGAAGCATCAGCAGGTTGTCGAATGAGCTTGTCTGTATAACACGGGAAAGTGTAGAGTCCTGCATCTGGGCAGGAACAACCCCAGGTTCCAGTATAGGTTGGGGAACGACCTGTTAGAGAGCAATGTAGGGGAGAGGGACCTGGGGGTCCTAGTGGACGACAGGATGACCATGAGCCAACACTGTGCCCTTGTGGCCAAGAAGGCCAATGGCATCCTGGGGTGTATTAGAAGTGGGGTGGTTAGTAGGTCGAGAGAGGTCCTCCTTCCCCTCTACTCTGCCCTGGTGAGACCGCATCTGGAATATTGTGTCCAGTTCTGGGCCTCTCAGTTCAAGAAGGACAGGGACCTGCTGGAGAGAGTCCAGCGCAGGGCAACGAAGATGATTAAGGGAGTGGAGCATCTCCCTTATGAGGAAAGACTGAGGGAGCTGGGTCTCTATAGTTTGGAGGAGACTGAGGGGTGACCTTATTAGTGTATATAAATATATAAAGGGGGAGTGTCATGAAGATGGAGCCAGGCTCCACTCAGTGGCAAACAATGATAGGACAAGGGGTAATGGGTACAAACTGGAACACAAGAGGTTCCACTTAAACTTGAGAAGAAACTTCTTCTCAGTGAGGATGACAGAACACTGGAACAGGCTGCCCAGGGAGGTTGTGGAGTCTCCTTCCCTGGAGACATTCAAAACCCGCCTGGACACATTCCTGTGTAACATTATCTAGGTGTTCCTGCTCCGGCAGGGGGATTGGACTAGATGATCTTCGGAGGTCCCTTCCAATCTCTGGCATACTGTGATACTGTGATATTGTCTTCCCTTACAAAAAGGATAGTGGGTATATAATGTGTTCAGTGGAATGGGCCTTCAAGTATTTTTCTACAAGCTGAACAGATAAACTGGTTAACAGAGTCTGTGTGGGGCTTAAATTCTAGTTTCTTTAGTAGTGTAAAATCACATTTAGTCACTTTCTTCTGAAGATTTCAAAGCAAGTGAATGTTTGCAGTAGCCTTGTGAAGCAGTTAAAAACTGTGAATTTGCAGGTGGGAAAAAAGAAGTACTGAGAGTTGCATGATTTGGGACCATGCAGATGGTGACAGATCCAGAATCCATAA
The DNA here is from genome assembly GCF_034315485.1 of Pezoporus occidentalis. Taxonomy (NCBI): domain Eukaryota; kingdom Metazoa; phylum Chordata; class Aves; order Psittaciformes; family Psittacidae; genus Pezoporus; species Pezoporus occidentalis. Next base: position 218,412 of record NW_026914907.1, read on the forward strand.
ATCTCTGCTCACTCTGAGCCTTCAGTTACTAGTTACTTTGTTTTTGGTTTTGCTTCATTTAAATTGCTGTTCAACACTTGCAGGTTTGAGAAACCTCCCCAGACATCTCTTGGTGGCTGGTTCTTCAAGTTCTGGAAGCACTGATGCAGACGGTGGACTCTTTGCAGTTCCTACGACTCTGCCACCCAACAGCCGCCATGGGAAACTGTTCCTGCCCAGCAAAGAAGCAGAACTGACCTTCCGGCAGCACTTGGACACAATCAGTGTGAGTGAGGTGATCGCATGAACAAAGCAGTATGTTGTGCCTGAGCCTGCTTCCAGTAGGTATGACAGGATGGTGTTGGTTCATCAGGAGGTATGGGTTTCTTATGAAGCAGTGCTGCTAGTTATGCTCTAGCATAACATTGTATTAGCTGAGATTAGCCAGAATTTGACTATCTGACTGTTCCTTGCAGTGACATCACCTGTTGAGACCCCAGTCTGAATGCCATCACATGGCTGGTTCACTCTCTAATTAAGTTGCTCCAGCAAACAGGTGTGCCAGCTTTAGCAAAACTGATATCCTTCTTCCCGTGCAGCTGGTTTTAATACAGCCTCACAGCTGCATTTAATTCCAATTCTAATTTTAGTTTTATATATACAATCTCAGTAATAGTTTCGTAGCAAGCTGCAGTAGTTAAATGGTTGAAATGACTTTTTGGGGAGAAAACTTTAATCTCCATAAGAAATAAAACATATATTCTTTGTGGAAAACTTTCCCTAGCAGAAGGAATATTCTGTCTAAACCAAAGCAGAGTATTTTAATAAATAGTTATGACATTATTGAAAAACAGAGTTTGGGGTCTGTGTGCTTAAAATATTTTCTAATGCATCTCCTTTTCTTGTCCAGATGCAGTCAGACTTCTTCTTGCCAAAGCCAAGGAAATTACGGAACAGACACTTGCGGAAGCCATTAGTAGTACAGGTCAGAGCAGTTTGCAATGTGTGAAATACCTGGTTTGCTTTCTGAAGAGGTATCATTAAGGCTATAATGATTTGCATCTAACTGCAATAAAAAACCTGACCTTCTGTCATGCATGCACTGGAAAAGTGAAGCTGAACATATAAAGCAGTTCAGTTAACAGTACATGCCTGTATTGTTAACCGGGTGTGTTATATTCCCTATGTGAGGAATGTCAACAACAGTAGTAGTCCAGTGCATGAAGCAGTTTGTTAAAAATAAAAAAATCCCCTCCTGTGAAGGCAGGTTCTGCTGTTTGGGCCTGGTCCTGGTGCACAAGCAGTGTGTTCATCTCGAGCTGCCAGTTGGGGCTATCCCAACAAGATCTTCCCTGAGATAGCTTTTCCTGCTCACTGGTGGCTGTTAACTGGGGTGGATATAAACCTCTGTAGTGAAATAAAGCACAACACTATTTGAAAGAACAGTGATTTCTGCAACAAAAATGGGACTTGCAAGATGATGTGTGGAAGAAATAGCCTGGTGTCATGGAACTTTGTTAGGCAGGTGTTAACCTCCTTTAAGACTGCTCTGATAACCCAGTGAAAAGGCACATGCTGTAGAGAAACCACAGGCAGGTGGAGAGCATACAAGAAATCTAAAACCAAAATAATGGAAACTTGTTTGAGGGAAACAAAGTTACCAAATGTCAGTATGCCCTGTTGCCTTTTCTGCTCTGTGTGATAGTAGCAGGCCTAGAAATGACATACGTACTGGGTTTTTGGTTCTGAGACATTCTGGGCTATGCAATTCCATCTGCTTTAGGAGTCCCAAGTACACACAGCTGCCGTGTTAATTTACACTTAGACTGTCGTGAGACAGGTTAGTTTTACCCTACTGATGATGTGTTGTTGCAATAGTAATCCTGCTCAGTACGAGAGGAACCGCAGGTTCAGACCCCTGATGCGTGTGCTTGGCTGAGGAACCACTGGCGCGAGGCTACCATCTGCGGGCTTATGACTGAATGCTTCTAAGAGCCCGCCTAGACACTTGTTGTGCTATTGCATCATCGGTCGCTCGTGATTGACTCAGGAGATGACAGTCTTGTTCAGAATGCATGGGTAAAGGGCTTTCCGAATCTTCGTTAGCAAAGTCAGGCCTTCCTCACAGGACAAGGAGAATTCCAATCTTCAGACCCGGGCTGCTGGAGTTTGTCTAGCCTTGTATGGTCTTCCATCAAAGAGAAGGAGACTCTTACAAAACCTATGACCTGTGGACTTTGCTGTCACCGTCCTAGCTAACTAGGCCATGGCAGTTAAACTTCAGGTTTAAAGGGTGGGGCCAGTTCTGCACAATCTGTGCTTCACCTAAAAAATCCACTGCGCAGCCTGGAAGGGCTTACTCTCACTTGTCTGTATGGACAGGCGAGGGTCTAAACGGTATGACAAGGTGCATAGGAAGCTGTAGATCCAACGCTGCATGTGGGTGGACCAGCGCATGGGTAGCTCGAATTGGCTCAGGAGTTGACAGTCGTGGTTGGACACTTCCTGATTGCCTAAGCAGCCTTTTTTCCAGTCAGATTTGATATCCCACTTGCCCTTGGTCATCGTGCTTGTAGTAAGCGTGGTTAAAGCCCTTCCCAAATCTTCACTCGCGAAGCCAAGCCAACAATTGTAATGGAAGATCAGTTTGCACACAGGCTGGATCCCATCCTTAAGATCACTGCTGTAGTTCTGCAAGGGATTTGAAAATTACTGCAAGTATAAACAGAAAGGAGCATGGTTCTGTTAAGCATTTCTCTAAGAATTGGCCATGTGGAATATTTTTCTTACAGTAGTTTACAGGGAAAATGCATGACTCCTATCTAATTTCTTTCTCAAGATTACACAGACCTTATTGTTGTGTCTGTTACGCGATAGTCATGCCATGTAAATAGTCTGCTTATTCTGGAAGGTATCATGAGCTTTTGTGCTTTAGAAGATGAGCTTTACCCTCTGCTCTGCGTTTAAATGCATTCTGGTGTATTGTTTCTCTCATGCAGAGAACGCTGCTGCCCAGGCCATCTGGAAATCCGTCCCAGCATGTCTGTTCCTTTTCGATCTTATCCAACTCATCCATTACAGGTGAGTCTCTGCATATCTCCTCTCAAATTTTATGCTCTCAAGAGCTGGCCTGTAAGTGTTTCTTAAAACTGCATAAAGGAATAACTTCTGAAAAGAGAACAATATCCTTTCAAAACCACAGTCATTTACCAGTGTTTGAGTCACTTCCTGGATGGTGGGATTGTTCTCTTGGATGATTCTAAAGCAAGTCATGATTATGATGGAAATTTTTTTCTTTCTTTTCCCAGTATTGAAAGTAGGGAATAGTAAGGAGTTCTTTACAAAGAGGCAAAATTTTGGAATAAATTCATTAGATAAGTTGTTCAGGGTTTTTTTTTTTCCTGTAGGGTGTGATGATTTGTCTAGATTTTATAATGACCTTTTTCTAATACCTGAGGATACCATTTAAGTTTCAGACTGTGTAACTAATACACTGCCCATTTGTCCTTTCCTGCTTATACACTCTTGAGTACAATGGTAGTATGGGTGATCTCAGCTTAAATCTCAAAGTCAACATGAGTCTTTAAAGGTTGTCTTCATTGTACATAAGGAGTGTAGCTGGTTAGCTTCCATTACTATTTCAAGTCTGTTTCCTTATCTCCGCTACTTGCCTTCCCGGAACTTGCTACTGCTTGGAATTTGTTTGCTTTCATTGAACTGTGTTGTACTCTGCTTTAAAGATGTTGGATTTCATTTGCTTGAGAGGTATTTAATTCTTCACCCTAGGGAGAGGTTCATTTCGGCCAATCCAGTCCTCACTGACGAAAGCTGCTGTTTCCCGTCCAATCGTGCCCAAAGTTCTTCCAACACAGGCCACCAGTCATCTGTCCAGTAAGTCATTTCTGGACAAGACAAGAGTCAATGGTCTGTTGAGAGCTGTGTAGTGTTTTCTGTAGCCTAGGTAAAATCAGTGCCTTTGGGAGTTACCAGAAGAGGGCTGTGTTAATGAGATCTTGCCTCTTGTGGCTTTGTGTGACTGCAGGAAAGGAGCAGTTGGTGGTGAGGCAGTCTGAACTCTGCTCCTCTGCTGTGTCTGAGGTGCAGGCAAAGCATGCGCTCAGCGTTTGTGACCAGAGTTGAGCTCTTTTGTGATGTTTTGTTGTAAGAAAAGGGGTTGTGACATATTTGAAAGAAACTTACAAACTGCTAATCTGCTAATATGGGATTATGAATTCTAGAAGAAAAAAAACCTCTTTATGTACCCCAAGCAAATGTCTGGCAGCAAAAGAATGGGTCCCCCAATTAGGATAATTAGTGAGGTGAAAGCAGTGACTGCCTCTGTGTTTTACTTAGAGGATTCCCTGTGATGGGAAAGCATTCAGGGCCTTTAAGTGGCTTTTTAAAAGATCTGAGTGAGGTTGATCCTTCAACAAGGTAAGTTTTTTACATTGAGTCTAAACAGTTGCTAGAGGCGAGTACCAAAATAAGGCTGTGTTGGGGTTAGAGCCCCCTAGTAAACTGTAGGAAATTTCTAGAAATTGCATAACCAGGTACTTTGCAGTCAAAGAAAAAAATTGCAGGAAAGGGCAGGGGTTGACAACTGGGATGTTTCTCTGAACTGGTCTGAAGTACCTGGTAATTGTGGTGATGGAATGGGGCAGAAGAATTAACTTTAGGTGGAAGAAATACTACACTTTGAAGAGTTACAACTGGTACTACTGGTCAAATAATGACCATTTTAGCTTTTTGCATATGTTAAGTTTTTTGACTCTGAGTCACAACAGAGTCATTGCCTGAAGAAAAGCCTTGTAATGGGATTTTTGCTTTTTTGTTTCACAAAAGGTGCTATTGACTTGGCAGCTAAAAGTGCTGGTATTATTCCTGGGAGCCCTGTGCCTGTCCTGGATGCGGATGGTTTGTCAGGTGTGTCTCCGCTGTCATCAGACAGAGTGACCACAGTGGTAACAGCGCAGGAGTCAGCAGTGCAGCAGAACAGAGGCTCCATCACCACAGTGGAGGTCAGTCTCAAGTGTGCTTTTTACAGTAGTTCAGTGTCTTCCATTGTGTAAAACAAAAAAAAGCCATGTTACTAATGAATGACTGTTCAGTGAGCTTTCTCCTGGAGCTTGCTGTTAGACACTTGGATCATAGCAAAGCCAACCCAAATTGTATAATGTGTATTTTGGGGTTGAGGGAACAAATTGAACATTGAACAACATTGAACAGATTTCTGTCTGACCCAGTGGCTTTCAGCTGTGAGACTGTTGAAATTGTCCATCCAGAAACGTGGGTTTGAAAAGAAAGAATAGCATTTCAGTAGACAGTAATTCAGGAGGGAATTTTGGGGAAAACCTGGACTTCCAGGTGTGTACTAGGAATGTAAACTCTGATTTCTCCTTGCCCATTCTGAGACCCAGATACATGTTGGTCCATCGTCATTTTCTCAGGGAGTTGCTGGATAGTTTTGAAAGGCACAGTATGTTAAAAGAGCACGCAGAAACAGTGATAGGCATGTGTCTCTCACCTCCCCAGCTATATTTGCAGCATTTTATGTAAATGAGTGTCACTCACATGTTTTCTGTTGTGCTTCCAGGGCTCAGGCCCCGGGTGTCGGGTTCCATTCATCAGCCTCCCTGCACGGCAGGAGCAGGAGGCAGTTCCTGATGGCTTCCAGGTAGAGTATGTGTTGAAAGAACAGTCGTGTGAAACGGGTAATGTTCTGAAGACACCACTGGTATGGGTAGCTAAAACCCCTGGTTCGGAGGTAATGGTATATACCATTGGTACTGTTTTGTGGGATTTGAAATCTTCAGCACCTGAAGAAATTTGAAGAAAGAAATTTTGGAAAGCTGCTTAAATTCATGTGGCTACTGTTCTCTAAAAAAGCAAAGCAAAGCTGACAGTCCTTGTCCTTTTGAAGGTCAAGCAGGTTTTATATATGTCCTTATACAGTGGTGTAATTGCCCTGCTGTATTGTACATAGGTATTTTCTACATCACAAAGAAAGTTTTCTGCAGGTAGAAATCCTCCTGCTTGTATGTTGCTGAAGGAGGAACATTAAGACTAAAAGTACGATTGTGTGATCCTCATCAGAATTTCACTTTTTTTTTTATGCTGGATCCATAAGGCATAGATACTTAAAGTAACTGTGGCAGCACCTAAGTTGCAGGTGTTGTCATCCTTTTGCCAATTCCTTCTCTGTTGGGGTCTAGGACCTTGTATTAGATACTTAAGCCTCAGAATATGGGCTTCTCTATTTTTTCAGTGGAAGCACTCTTCACCCTTCTTGTGACAAGTACATGTGAAAAAGGCCCAATTAATTTGATTTGAGAGTATAAAGCAGAGGAAGATTTTAATTACATTTTGATATAGTACAGATGCTAGGACATGAATCAACATTTATTTGTTGGTAATGGGGCCTTAGGTTCTGATTCTTGCTCTCAGGATGGCTTTGTATATACTGCATCAGAAGAGAATCAAGCAGTTCTGTGGTGATGTACTAATAACGAGACTCATTAAAAAATGTCAGTTGAGCTTTGGGAAGGCTGTAAAGAGGAGTGATCTGGCTGTTCAAAATACTTATATACTCTTCAGTCAGTTACAGGTTTTTTGCCTATACAAAGGCAAACTAGTACTTAATTCTCCAGAACTATCTTGTAGGTTCATCAAAACCATGTTCATATTATTACACTTGTTTCTGTTATGTAGGCTGTATTAAAAATTCTTTGGAACAATACAGACCCTTGTTTTTTCCAATTATTTGGCAGAATATGGGATGAAGCATATTTGTTTAAGCTTATAGATATTTTTCATTAAAATAATTCAAATTTATCATACGAATAATATATTCCTAAAATTTTAGGATTGTCTGCTGGATTATTAGTCTTCTCCTTCCGCCCTCCTAAAAGTCAGATTATAATTTGATGTTTAGGAGCTAAACTGTTGATTTTCAGGTGGATTTCCAAGTCCTTCATAGATTTACGAACAGTTAACTCTGTTGCTTGTAACAGGGCACATCAGTCCTTTCTCTGTCAGAACTGTCCAAGACTTCCCTCCAGAATGGTCTTTCCACCCCTCCACTTCCCTCATCAGAGGCTTCCAGTACCCGGCTCTCTCCTCCCAATGTTTCTGCTCTTTTGGATATTTCTCTGCCTGGACCACCTGAAGATGTGCTTTCTCAAGGAGAACCTGCCACTCAAATCAGTGACTCTATCATTGAAATAGCTATCAGCTCTGGTCAATACAGTAAGTCTGAACTCAGCTAAAGTCTTCCTATTAAATAATTCCCATGTCAGCATAAACTTTTTCAGGAAGCAGTTGGGGTTGTTTGTTTTTTTTGGTTTGGGTTGTTTTTTTTTAATATCTGTTAGAAATAAAATTACGTGCCTAGCTTTTGGTTTGTAGCATATATAGGTGGTTTTCTTGTTGTTGTGGAGTTTTTGGGTTGGTTGTTGTTTTTTTCATTTCTGAACAGAAATTGATGCAGTGTCCTGTAATTTCACCACATTGACTGAATCAGTGATTCCTGATACTGGCTTACAGGTGAAGGTGTTTCTCTCTCTCCTGCAAAGCTGAATGGCAGTGACAGCTCCAAAAGTCTTCCGTCCCCATCAAGTAGTCCTCAGCAGAACTGGATTGCGTCCCCCAGCCATGATCCCCAGTGGTACCCCAATGACTCCACAGATTCCTCTCTCAGCAGCTTGTTTTGTAAGTGTCAGTGTGCAGAGAACTGCAACAAAACAGCTCTTCCCTTAAAAAAAAATGTATGTCATTGCTCATTAGAAGTGGATCCTTTGGAAAACTGTAAACCCTTTAGGATGTTAGTAGAACTCTTCCCTTACTTTTTGCTTTCATTTCAACAGTGTTGCCTTGAATACATTTTCTTCCTCTTTACAAGTCTGTTCCTGAAAGATCCTGTTGCTAGATTGGGGCCCATACCTTGAGACAAATAACTCCTTGACATTCGTAGTCTTTTTGGAGCCTGACTCATCAGTTAGGTTGAGACATTTTGGTTGTTCTGGCAGAATGAAAAGATGCCATTGGCTTTGCTATTGGAAAAATAGGCTTTGTTCTGTGCTTGGTGAGCATAATCTCAAAGACATGATCACTGGGTTTGTTTGGAGTTTGGTTGGTGTGTTTTGTTAATTAATATTTAATGTGTCTCTGTACTCTTAGCAGCACACTGATGGTGTTCATGTTGGTAACATGCTTTTTAAGAGATAGAAGAAATAGATCTCTGTCCTCCCATTTTCTACTTCCCTGTCATCCTCTTTATCCTGCAAATTGCAAACATTGGGTGCAGTGACTTAATGACATGCCTGTTCCTTATAGCGAGTTTCATCTCCCCTGAGAAGGGACGAAAAATGTTGCCAACCCCTGTTGGGACTGCCAGTGGCACCTCCTTACTGGGACCCAGCCTTCTGGATGGAAACTCACGGGACTCTTTTGTGTCACGGTCTCTAGCAGATGTAGCAGAGGTATGTCATCTAATTACAGGCAGCTGTCTGCTTCCTTTTTTAGTGCAGTGTTATTGTGTATCATTCATCATTCCTTCCTGACAAGGCAAAGATGCTTTGACATCTGCACTTAAGCTCAGTAAAACAAGGTGACAGTCTAATGGAAAGATGTAAAATTACTTGGTGCAGTAGGTCCAGAAGGAAGAAGCAGGAAATGGCCAATACCAGTTTACCTGAGAGTATGGCAGAAGATCCTGTGCTGCTGGGTTATTTTCTCTGATGGTGGAATTATCCTCCTGTTCTGAAATCTTTTGAAGGGGTAGAGTGAAGATCAGCAGTTGTTAAGGCTTTGATACGCTTGAGGACAGAACTCCCTTTCAAAGGGACAGACTGGAGAAATAAGCTGCAGGAACATAATGGCATTCAGCAGAGACACATGCAAAAGGAGTAACCCCAATAGCAGTATAGGCTGGAGACTGACTGTTTAAGAAACAGCTCTGCTAAGTGCATGAACATCTTGATAGACAGCAAGCTGAGTATGAGCCAGGATGTTCTGTGACAGCTAGAAAGACCAACAGTGTTGTCGGTTGTTCTAACAGGAGCATAGCCAGTAGATTGAAGTAATGATAATCCCGCTTTACTCAACAGCTGAGAGACCATGTCTAGAATATTGTGACCAGTTTTGAGCACCTGATACAGGGAAGACATTGGTAAGCTGAAGTAAGCTCATTAGAGGGCCACCAAGACAAGCAGGGGGCTGAAGCACCTGTCTGATAGGAAAGGCAGCTGATACTGAGCTTGTTCAGCCTGGAGAAGGCTTCAGGGCAGTAGGGGCCTGGCTGCCTGACAGTGCTTGTGTGGAAATCATCAAGAAGAAGTATACAGGCCCTTCAGAGTAGTGGTGCCATGTGGGAGGAACAAGCAAAAGCTGAGTTGAAAAAGATTCTGAGTATGTATAAAGAAAAGCCTTTTCACCCTGAGGACCGCCAGACAGGGGAAGAGGTTGCCAAGAAGTGCTGAGCAGTGTCTGTCTTCAGAGCTCTTCAAGGCTAACATCAGTAAAGCCCTGAGTTAGCTTGTCTGTCCTTCTGGGTGACAGGACCTTGGGTGACCTTGCTTTGAGCAGGAGGTTGAACTAGAGACCTCTTCAGGTCCCTTCCAGTCTTAATTACCCCACAGTTTACAGTTGTTGACTCAGTGTAGTGTTATGTACATTGTAGCTTTGGGGGGCTTCCCCTGATGGAAGGAAAACGTCATTCCTCCATGGCTTTTTGTGTTTGGATAAGGAGGTTCTGTACAGACCTTGTAAGCAGAAGCTGCAGCAAGCCCATGCTGTTTTAATGTGCCCTTGGGAGCTTCAGACTCTGCACACAGCTCCACCTCCTGGCCTAAATACAGAGATTATGCTTACTTACTTGGCGGTGAGACTCTGTCAAGGAGTGTGCTAATTAAATGAATATATGATAATTTATTTGGTATGGATTTGATGTGACATCACAGCCTTACAATCTGCCTTCAGAAGAAAATGGGTTAAGCCACCATTTTAGGCACACCAAAGCAGCTGTTGTGGCAGATGTAGGATTGCATAGGAGTCTTCAGAGGAAACAAGTGTAACCTAAAAATGGCTTTAATGATGGGAGCATTTTGAAAGGCCTTTTAGTAAGTGTCTTGCAGAGAATCAGGTTTTATTTACAAATCCTTAGAGGTTATATCTATAAAGTAATAGAGGTAGTATCTATAAAGTGCACCTTAATGCTGGATTAAGGATAAGCAGGTAAGGCCCACTGAGACTGTAGATTGGGTTTTTTTTAGAGGCTTTCAGTTGTTCATGGACAAGAGCTATTCTCTTAACTCAGATAAAGTGAGATAAAAGTGTATCTTTCATATGAGGAGAGGCTGAGAATGAAGGTGAGGAAGCCACACTCAGGACAACAGCAGTCACAGATTGAAACATGAAATTCCATTTGAAAACAAGAAAACTTTATTAATGTGAGCATGTCAAACATGAAAACAGGTTGCCCAGAGAGGTTTTAGAATCTCCATTCATGGAGATAATTCAGCACCTGAATGGACAAGGTCCACGGCAACCTGTTCTGGCTGACCCTACATGAGCAGAATGGTTGGACAAAATGATCTCAAGATGTCCCTTCTAACTGAAAATAGTGCTGTGGTGCTATGAAATTTCTACTGACATGTAGCTCTTGTTTTCTCTCATGTCTCTTGTAGGTGGTGGATTCCCAGCTGGCTTGCATGATGAATGAGAACAGCATAGATTACATATCTCGTTTTAATGACCTTGCCCAGGAACTCTCAATACCTGAGCCAACTCGCAGGGAAATTCTGTTTGATGGTGGTGCCCCAATTGGTGATCTCTCACAGTGAGTGTGTAAGACCAGCAGGCTGGTGTAGACTGTTCCTCTAATGTCAGAACTTGCAGCGCTGGATCATGGCAAGGGCAGGTTGTAGAGAAGCAACTGAGGTTCAGTTGTTCCTGTCCTGTGCGCTTCTTGCAAACAGAAGCATTGTCTTCAGAGGTGTGAAGAAGTATTTTCAAGTCCTAGAATGTGCAATATACTGGGAACAACAAAACATGGAACAGTATTACAGGAAATGGTGTGTCCCCTGCATCAGTGATATGGCAGCTTTCTGGGACAGTCCTGGACTTGTACTTCAGAATGGCCTAAGCAAGAAGCTCAAGGAGGAAATAGCATTGCCAGAAGCTCCACTACATGAATTATTTTTTGTGTTGTAATCAGAATACCATGATTTGGGATCCACATTTGAAGCTGTGGAAGATGAACGATGGGGTTGGGGATGGGAAACATTTTGCATTTTGACATGTCCTGGTTGGCACTCTTTTTGTCAGTCAATCAAACTGAAGTTCCTTGCATTCTCTTCAAAGGAGCTGTGACTCTACAGTGCTTCTTTTTTATAGAGCAGTCTGTTTCTTTGGCTGTGTTTTGTTGTTGACCATTTCAGCAGGGCACATAGCTGCTTTCTTGGTTTGTAGGGGAGTTCTGGTTCACCCTTCTCCCAGACTGCATGGATCCTTGGGGAATTACCTCTATTTTTAAACCCCATCGCATGGCACAGTCGTCATTTTCATCATCCTGACTGCACTCGTGTTTTCCATCTTTGAGATTCTTCATCCCATTGCACAGTTCATCCCATGAGTGGGGGAGTGCTTTCTTGCTTTCTCTGAAGAATGGTTGCTTTTTCAATCAGGAAATACTGCAAAAGAGCCTACTGGAATCACTATGAAAGGCTTGTCGCAATTAGTCTTGGCTTTGCTGGAAATCTTTATATATTGCCATCTTCACAAAAACTGAGGATTTACTTGGGAGAGGAAATAGGAGAGAATATTATAATATGTAGAAACACATAACATGTTAACACTAAAGTTCTTGAGAACCGTTTGTGTCTTGAAGAGGAGAGGTGTTAGTCCAAGCTTAATCCCTTAGTACTTCCTTACTTCCTCCTTGTTCTGTGAATTCCAGATGCTCTGTAGTACCTCAGGGCATCATTTTTCACTATAGTCACTCTCAGGCACTAGTGGATATGGTACTCCCTCTACTGAATCCCTATGCATTCAAGGTTTTAATATTGGAAAGACCCAGATCCTGATACCAGTCAGTTCAAAGGAATGTGAAGTTACTTTCTTGAGAGCTAGTTTTCCATCAGTTCTACCTTGACAACTCAGGAGACTTTCCCTGTTTCCTTTCCTATCAGTCATGAGATGTAATACTTTTATTGCACCCCCTTTTTAAGCACTTGTCTGCTTCTCCAGTAAGAGGATATTCTTTGGCTATTTTAAGTAGCTCTGAACTGATCCAAGGGGCTAGTCATATATAAACCTCAACTTTCTATTATTAATAAATAAACAAAACTTCTCCATCTTGTAGGCTATTACCAGGAGTTCATTTTCCCAACTTGCACTGTACTTGGTGTATGTAGCTCTACCTGCCTTTAGCTACTTTTACAAGGCATTTGACAGGGCGTTTCTTCTTGTAACCCTGGTCATGATGCACTGATTGTATTTGCTGTTTTCCCAGTCACTTCATCCTGCTTTATGTCTATTTTTAACCACTCTATAGTTTACCTTATGCTTTCTGTCACTAAGAGAAAATGTAACACGCTTTTTGATGCACCTTTTTTTGTGGCCCAGAACAACCTTCCTGATTTCACTCAAAAAGTAGTGACATTTGGATGACATTCCAGGATGCCATGTGTCAGGTTGCAGCTCTTTGACGTAGGAACCATACAGATGTGCAAAACAAGCATTAGAACAACTGAATGTGCCCAGCAGGGAGGCAAGCTTGTATTACTAGCAACAAAACAATCATGACTAGAAGAATGGAGAGTTTCCTACCTGTGGGCTAACTTCTTATTCTGACCACGTCATGTGTTACATTAAGTCCTGGCATTATTTCTCTTTCGTTATTCTTTCAGAGCCTTGTTAGAGAATTCTGATGAAATTATCAGGAAATCATGTAAACTTAAAATATAAAAGGTTGAAGGCTGTCAGAAAAATGAATGCTGGGGATGGTGTCGTTCTGAGCATTGACCCTTGGTATGGAGAGGATACCCGTGGGTCTCAGGAGTCACTCCCTCTAAAACTTTTAAGTTTTACTTTGAGTTGAGCTGTATTTTGGTGTGGTCTTTCCCAGATAGTTTCCTCTTGGGTTTGACTTCTTGCATGAGTAATGCTGATTATTCTATATGCTGTACCTCCAAAAATCCTTTGGATTTGCAGGACAAAAGCAGAGGGCTCCTGCCGTGGCTGTGGATTACAGGACATGCAGGATATGTGATACATTCTAATCAAGTACTGTATAAAAGAACAAACCTGAACTCTTAAACTTCTAAACATGGAAAGAGCAGCCTGATGGTTTCCGGTGTGTTTAGATGGCTTGACAAACGTTTTATGTTTACCCCTGCTGGTAATGGAGTGGATGTGATGCTAGGTTTGACTCCTTGGTTGCCTAGAACAAGTGCCAGTGTTGCTGCACTGACATGGCAGAGCACCCAGGACCCGTGACATCTTGACGTAACAGGGACCTGTCATGCTGCACTTCCTCAGCCCATTCCATTCCCATAGGGGAATAATAGAATAGCAGAATGAAGTCAGCAGAATGACTATTCTAATGGTGCCATGAGAGCAGGAAACTATAATATTCTGAATGTTTGGAAGTAGACTTGGACCACCAAGTAATAACAAAGTGGAAATGACAGAGGTCAGTTCAGCACTCATAATTTTGTGGTTAGAAATGTTTGGCATCAGCCTCTTGAAAGTTGTCATTATGAAACAAAATTTGATTTCAGAGCTGTAACACTTCGTAAGCTCCAGTTCAGTCACAGAGCCCTTTCAGGACAAGGCTTACCAGGGGAAAAAAAATTGAAAATAACATAGATCATTGTGGTGATATTGAATCAATGCAGAATTTGTTGTCCCTATTACGTGAAAGGTCACTTGAACACACCTCTGAATGCACCAGCTCTAGATTTTAGGTGGATGTGCTTTAAACAGTTCATGCCTAAAGCTGCTAAGTGAAAAATTAGTGGGTTGGGGTGTGTATACACACACACATATATATGCATGCTTGTGTGTGTATATTTATTTTCTGTAAAACACAGAACTTACTCATTTTTACTTACTCAACCTCCCCAACAGAAGCAGTAAGATCCCTTTGTGTAACAATGCCAGCCCATCCTGCACACACATTCTGGCAGGTTACATGGACCCACATGCAATGGGTTTTGATGTAAATGTGACTTTGTCAGCTTAACAGCTCCTTGGGGCACTGTAGGGTGGTTAGAGAAGACAAATGGACACTAACAGCTTCCATTATCAATTGTTCCAAGATCTCCCCGTGTGACTATGTATAATAAGGAAGTTCTGAGTCATTTAGGAAAGTGAATGGTGGAAAATGCAGAGTTTGTTGCCATCATGGTCTGGGTGACAAGCAGCACTACATCCTAGGTACTAGAGCTGCCCGTGTGTACGATGAGTTTTCTGCTGGGTGTTGCATACTGATTACCCCCACAATTCATTTTATCCTTTATCATTAAAGCTGCTAAGCATAGGAATACTAACTTTTTAATACAGCCTTGTTAAGCCTTTTTTTGATACCCCTCTCTATTTTGAAATGAAATTAAGTGGATTGGATCAAATTTAACCCATAAAGACATCTCATTTACTGACTTCACAGGTCCCAGAGTGGAAATTGAGTTGTATTTTGTTTTTAACAATCATACTTTGGATGCATTTATAACAAAAGTACTGCACTTTTTTTTTTTAACCTTTTCAAACCTTTGGATCTCTTAATTCCACAGCAGTTTGTAAATGTTGACTAAGTGAAACTTTTGCAAGCACTACAGCAATAAGTTATCATTAATTACTGAAACATGATAACTGCTTTAGAGCTTATGGTTCTGGCAGCAAAATTTAATGCTGTTTCTTTTAATAATAGTTAAGCCATATCATCTAAGGTTTCTGGCTTGAGATGTGAATTTGTTTTATAGATTATAAATATACCTATATAGTGTATGTATAAAGCAGAATGCCTGTCCTTACTGATTATTTTTTGTACCATATTGTAAATTATATTATTTATTCTTTACCAATTTTGGAAAAAGGTGGTTTTGTTATTTAATATAATATACAAAAGCTGTTAAACTTCCTCTGTTTAAATTTCCAATTCAACTTGTAAAGCTGTTTTTATTCTTGTGCATAAATACATACTAATACTTGATCTAACTTGCATCCAGTGTGGTACTTGCTGTTTATGCCCTCTCAGATGTTTGTTTGTTTTTATTTAAACTTTATTTAAATATTAATGGCCAGGAAGAGGAGGGTGCTAAAAGTTTTTCCATAAGGCTAAGCCTCCCAAGGTGAGAGTGTGGTTTCAGTGAAATCGGACTTCCATTGGCATCTCCCATCCCATCCTGCTTTTTACCATGGTGAGAGAAGGGGGGTGGGAGGGATGTTTGGCTTTTTTTTTGCCTTCCCCCCCCCCAGTAGTGTCTGCTGACTATCACAAATGGATCAAACCAGAGGGCTGCCTGTCCTGTCTTCATCTATGGCCACCAGGATGAACAAGGGGAAGGAAGAAAAAAAAATAAAAACATACACTACCAATCAAAAAGGTACAATAAAAATGGTATTGTACATTTTGGGGTTGGTTTTTTTGTTTTTATTCTAGCATTTTTTTTTCCTTCACAGCTTCGGATAAGCAGGCAGTATTCAGGCCATCATGCTGTGTATAACCACTATCATATAACCCTGCTCAGACTCAAGGCCCAGGTTTCCTTCCAAGCTGAATTATCCTGTGATCTATGTCATTAACCAATTCTTTTTTTGTACACATTTAGGATTTTCATCTCTGCACTATCCAGTGGCAACTTTAGTTCAGTTTTGCATTGAAGAAGTGCAAGAGCATTTGTAAACTAGGTAAGAAATTAAAAGGATTTTTAACATCTCAAAACCTTTTAACATTCTGCAATACTTCCTTTTCCCTCCCAAGAATGAGGACTCATCTCTACCACCTGGGTACTGAGAAAAACAGCACTGTAGGACCAAGCCTGAGCTCTTTCTGTGCAGCTTCTCACCCCCACCATGCTGGGCAGCCTGGCCACGCCCTTTGGGGAAGGAATTGTTCCTGATTTCCAGTCTAAAGTTCTCCTGGTGCAGTTACCTCTTGCCCTATCCCTTGTGCCTTGGGAGAAGAGACCAGCCACCTCCTGGCTCCATCCTCCTTTCAGGTACTTGTAGAGGCCAGGAAGACCCCTCCCCTGATCCTTCTCTTCTCCAGACTAAACCCCCCAGTTCCCTCAGCCATTCCTCATCACACTTGTGCTCCAGACCCTCACCAGCTCCATTGCCCTTCTCTGGATGCACTCCAGCACCTCAATGTCTCTCTTGTACTGAGGGGCCCAGAACTGAACACAGGATTCGAGGTGCAGCCCTTGCCCTGGCCCTGCTTAGCCACACTATTGCTGATACAGGTCAGGATGCTGCTGGCCATCTTGGCTGCCTGGGCATATACATGAAACAAAGCAAGAAGTTGCAGTTAAAGTACCTATTTTTGGTGTGTTGCCTTGGGTAGTTTTGGGGGATCTTTTTTTTTTTTTTTTTTTATCCTTCAGTACTTGAACTATGGAAAGCTGTGGAGCCATAATTAAACCCTTCAGCTGTAAACGTTCACTTGTTATGTCCCTGTCACTGAACACCGTTTGGTTGCGCAGACAGTGCAGCGTGACTGCAGCAGCGCCTCCCCGCTTGGGCTGTTTGACAGCTGGCAGTTCATGGACAGCATCTCCCGGGACAGGGACTGCAGCGATGGATTTTGAGGCTGAGATGGGCCACTCTCTGCTCAGACAGCGCTGGTGCGGGCCAGGGGCTCCCTGCACTCACGGTGCTGAAGCCATCTGCTTAGAGTTATCTCCGGGGTTATCCCTCACGACGCTCTTCCTTCCGGTTTCGGCTCTGCCCGCGAGCCCCGGCTGCGCCGCTCAGGTACGGACCGGACTGGGCACCCCTCAGCTGATAAAACCCTGCAGCCGAACTCAGCCTCACTCACCGTTGTCCTACCAGCTCCTTTAAATCCCGTCCCGCTGCTCGCCTTTTGCCTTCTCCCAGCCAATGGCTCTGCAATTCCGTGTGTTACGCCAGGCGTAGCCAATGGGAAGCGGACAGGAGAAACGACGGCGCGATCCCTTTTCAAGCTTCCCTTCCTCTTTGGGGCTCACCGGACAGGCGGGATATCGAGAGGACGGACTGCACGCGATAGGCTGTTCGACGTGATGGGCGGGTGGGGAAAGCCAATGGTAGGGCAGGGCGGGCCCGCCGGCGCTACCTGCAGTCCGAGGGCAGTGCCGCGCACGGGGTTGAGTTTGATCCTGTCGTCATGTTTCAGGCCTCTGAGGCCGATCCGGCGAAGCCGAGCTCCAGGTGCTGCAGCGGGACAGCGCCAGCCGCGCAGAGTGACGGGAGGAGCGGAAAGAGCCCCGCGGCAGCGCGAGGCTTTGTTCGTGGCGCTCGGCGGCTTCGGCTGAGGCGCGGTGCTGGGGGCGGGGGCGCGGCGCTGAGGGGCTGCGGGAGCAGGTCTCTGCTGAGGGTATTGTTGCTGCGTTGGGTCGGCACGTTCTCCCCGTCTCCCCCATCGCCGGTAGCTGGGGGCTAGCGCAGCTTCCTGCCCGGGTGCCGCGCTGTGCCTCGGTTCACTGGCTTGGGGCCGAGCGGGGATGACGACGCCACTGCCCTGGGCTCGGGGCCACGCGTGGGGCAGGCAGAGGAGCGGCAGGGCCGGTTCCGTGGGGCTGCGGCGCTCGGCGCCCAGCCCGGCCCGTAGGGAGTGGGGCTGGGTCGTGCTGGGCGGGGCTCTGGATCCTGAGGGGTTCCGTGCCAGGTTGTACCTTCTCGGGGAAGGAGTGGGGTCTGGTCACCCCCTCTGTGAAGCTTTGCGAGGATCTAGAGCATGAGCAGATATGAGCTTGTTTTAGCCGTATGAAGCTGAGATCTGTTGTTACACTTGGACGAGGGCACCTATCTTAACAACGTGGAGCTGGAGTGATTCGATAGGTAATTGTGTGCTCGGCGGGGAAGGAAGGAAGTATTTCAAAATCGTGAAAGGGTGTTTTAAGTCTGTCTTTACTCCAGTCGCTCTGAGCTGTGACCTGGTTTTAAAACGCTTCTGAAGATGCTCTGCCCTTACTATAGTCTCTGAGAAGCTTCTATTCTCATGGCAATTCTGAAACCACATATTACTCATAAATTGGGTTTCGGGATAGAGTCTAGACTGCAGACCATGAGAACCTTTTAGTTGACAGCAAGCAAAGGTGGTCTTGTTCCAGCTTGTTCTCTGGCACTGTGGCTGTGGACAAGCTCCAGCAGTGCAGGCAGCAGCATCTACAGGTCCGGCACAGCGCATCCTGCAGCACAGTGTGTTTACTGGCTCCATACAGGGGTCTCTGAGATGGTCACTCTTGACACACGGCCTGTGCTAGCAAAACCAGAAAGTATTCTGTTTAAGGATGCTTTTCCCAGGGTTTGTTTATTCCCTAATGAAAACTTCATTTGGTAATAATGTAAATCCTCATGCAGCTTTCAATGATGTATAGAAGTTTCATTAGTTAAAACTACGTCCAACTCAAAATCCCTGCAGCAACTGCCAGCAGCTGAGGAAGTAGGGAAAAATAACTTCTCCTAATCTGAAAATCTTTGTGAGGCAATTGCAAACAAATGCTTTGCATTTTGAGAGCTCCATAATACAGGAGTATTACTGCTAGAAGTAAATGATGCTAAAAATGTTTTAAATTAAAGCTTCCACTTAAATGATTGCTCCCTGTATCACCATTAACTGGATCACTAGAGATAAAACTGGCTTGCTGAATCAACTGCCTAGTTTTATTAAATTTTAATAATGATGCTTTCTATTGTTAAGGAAGTCTTGCTTTTCCAAAATAAAATGAGGAATTGCATGTTGCGAGCTCCTGTTGCTCCAAAAGCAAAGCAGGACAGAATTCTGCCTTTCTACTGTTGTTGCACACTGTAAAGATGAATTGCTTTTATGTATCCTCAGCTCATCTAGTATATGAGCAATTTCACAACTACTTGGTGGGGCTGAAAATGTTACATGTAGCCATCTTAAAAATATGGCTACAGATGTGTTTGTTTATATAGCCAGTGTCTTGAAGTAATGGATAGGTCTTAGCATCTCTTCCATAGGTCACCTGAAAGGTTTAATAACAAAAGGGCATTCAAAGAAAGTGTGTTAGAATGTAGGGAAAAAAAAAAAAAAAGACAAGAACTAATTAAAATTCCTCAAGCCTGCCAGAAGAGAACAAAGCAATTAGTAGAAGCTTTTAAACGTACTGGGGAGGGTTCTTAATTCAGCTACTCCAGGTGAATTGACAGACTTCTGGTCTACTGGAGGAGAGAAGGAGAAGAGGCAGATTTTGATTGCCTAGAAAACTAAGGTTTTTTTTCAGTACTGTTTAAAAGAACAAAACAACACCTTCCCTTTTCCCTCTCCTCCCAAAGGAAGAAAGAGCTAATTTATCTGGCTACAAGACAAAAATATTTATGTAACCGGGCATAATACCAGTATAAACTAAAATGGCTGTACTGGTACTCTGTTGAGGCAGCTAACACTGGCTTCTCAAGAAAGCAGATAGTATAGTCGATCTGTAGCCTCTTGGACACAAAACTGTAAATAAATAGCTACTCCCTCAAGCTAAAGAGGTTCCTTAAATGCACACTCGTACTAAGGATTAAAATAGTGAAATGGGCCAGTAAAAACAGTCCCTGAGGCTGGTTCTGTCTTTATAAACTACTCCCAGACTGAAAGTGAAATTTTTTTTCTCCTTCCTCACAGAGACAATAGAACTGCTTTTTGCATCCTGAGATCTGAAATGCTGACAAAGCTCATTTTCTGACAGGGCAGCCAAATATTTCTGCTTTTGGGAAATTAAATCTTAAACTGGAGCAGATCTTGTCTCCTAGAGGAAACTCTCCTTATGCTGGCAGATGTCTACCTGAAAAGGCTTACTTCTGTCACAGACCTATGGAGAGATGTGTTGTATTAATTCACTGACATTTGAATTCTGTTTGGTAGAATGGGATAGAGATCTTGCAGTGTAGAACTGATTTCTTTGTGTAAAAGTAAAGGTTAGTTTAGGGCACAGATCAAGCATTCAGATTATAAGAGGTATGATTTGACTGTTGCTTTTGCACAGCTCCTAAGATTGTGGGTAATGGGTCAAGTAGACGTAACTGTAAAGGTTATTTTTGATACGGAGGTATTCAGCACTTTCCCAGGCTTTTTCTGTTATTTTTCCAGTTAATTCCACTGATTCTACTTCCAGGTAGTGGTTCGGTTTCTTTTCAGGGCAGGACCTGAAGTATGTTGAACAAGGAATAGGTATTAACTGTGTGCTTTCTACTTGAGGACAAGCATGACTATTTTCGAGAAGTCAGCCCATTTCTGTTGTAACCTTCAATGTCTGTGAGTGTCTGTTGAATATAACTCAACAGGCTTTGAGGAGCTTTGGTTGTAATAGATTTGCATCTTTACCACAAAAAAATTGGCTCTTTGGCATCCCACCTTTCCACTGTAAACTCTACAGCAGCTAATATGACAACTGAGCAAGGTTGAGCATAGCTACTAAAATACAATTTTTTAGTAGCTGTAAAATGATCTGCTTTTATTTAGAAGTTGATGGGTTTGACTTGTAGCACAGATGCACAGTTGGTATGTGCAGCTTAGCAGAAAGTCAGGTTCTGTAATAGGCACGTCTTTTCTTAATCCATTCCTTCTAAACACCACAGGTCACTGCTTCTAGTGGCACTGTGATGACTATTCCAAGTCACTGTAGACAACGTACAATGATCAAGTTGACTGACTAGGAGGCTGGCAGTGTTTGTGCTGAACTTGAGTATATTTTATTAGAACAGCTCTTGACAAGTGGATTCTTCATGGATGTAGCCAAATGACGTGAAGCAAATTCAAATCAGAATAGTTACTTATAACTACAGGGGAGAATGTGGACATGAAATATTTTAACTGCTGGAAATTCCAAGCAAGCTTCTGTCACTTGCTTCTGTCATTCTGCACCATAGGGTATTGAAGCCCCCAGGAGGAGGGTGTAGTAACCTCTTCGGGACTACGGAGGAAGTTTCTTCTTCAAGCAGGCCACACCGAATGGCGTCCAGTATCTTTGCAGCATCAGAACAGCCTCAAAACATTCCAAAAAGAACAAACCCTCCAGGTAAGAGCTGCAACCTCCTTCAGCACAGTTGGGCTCTGAATGGCATCACGGAACTGGTTTTGTATTCCTAAAGTGGAACGCTGATCTGTCTGCCTTTTTATGTTGAATTTTTACAAACTGAGTGGGCTTGAGCAATGAATCTATTCAGATTTTCAGAAATCTGAATATATCAGTCATCTGCATGTTCATAGACTTCTTAGCACATCATCCAATCTAATTTTTTCAGAGTTGAGGTCTAGGAACTGATGAAAGGAAGCTGTTTCTATTCTAGAGCTGTGTCATCAGTTAGCTGCAGTGAGCACTCACTGTGAATCTGGAATCTGCTAGTGAATTCTTGTAACGAATGATTTCAGGTAGTATCTTCAGGAAAGCAGAAGTAAGTGTCCAGGCTGTAGGGTTCTAGAAGTCTTAAATTCTTGTATCTTTTTTTAATATAGTGTGGTAAAACTAAGTCATCTAGGAAAAAATAATCCAACAACTGCCTTGCAGGAGGAAAAGAAAGTGGTATTTTCGAGGATTCTAGTTCTGCTCAGCCACGTCCACGCATGAATCCACCTGGTGGGAAGACAAGTGATATCTTTGGGTCTCCTGTGTCTACCGCTGTTGTGCGAGCACATCCAAACAAGCCCAAGGTACTTGTGCTGCTTCTTTTGCTGTCAAACCAAGGAGCTCGCCCCACAGCCCTGTCACAGTGCAGTGCCTGTATTCAGTTTAAGTTGACAGACCTGAACTATAACATAGGGTAATGTCAAGTTATGCAGTTACTCACAAAGACTCTTTGATAGCTTGTTGTCTTTGGTGCATCAGATCTCAGCATGCTCTGCAGTTTGCAATGAAACTATTCATTAAACTGTGGATGTGTGTTCATACCAGTGAGCTGCAGTCATAAATCTTCACATGGATTTTAAGATGAGATATGTAATAGTTGTAGAGGCTTGTAGTTATGACCAAATCTGGTTTCTAGAAAAGGAGGACACATTGCAAATACTTGCCAATTAATTTATTTAAATGCTCTATATTCAGATTTACAACCTGCTGTCTTACTCTAAGTAGATACTAGTAAGTGAGTAGCTACTATGTCGGCAATGGTTTTGACATGTCAGCATGGAAACTGAACATCCCATGAAACGCAGCTCACTGCTGAACAACTAGCAGCAGCCTCACTTGTCCTGGAGCCTTTAGAAGAAAAGCTGCACACTCTGGAGTAGATTTGGGTGGATTTGGGTCATAAGAAAGGAGGAGGGGAAAAGACAGACTAAAAGACTGGGAGGTGGATTTTGTCAGGGGTAGTGCTGGTGGTGTGGAAGGGGCTTTGCTTTGTTCCTCTGCGTCTCTTCTTTGGGCTGGTCTCTGGGGTTTTTTTTAGTCACTTTTTAAAAAGTGACTTTTATTCCTGTGAATTCCTGACTAAATGGAAGACAACACTTTGGAAATTCCTGTCTTTAATTAGAGCATGGGAATTGAGGGAAATACTGGGATGGAAAGGAGACAGTGTATTTCATGGGTGGGAAAACATGCAAGCTTTTCTGAAGCATTGCTGGGTAGAAATCCCAACAATCAGTTGGGGTTGTCAGGGATATGACTTGGCTGTTGGGTGCTGTGGACACTCGCTGAAGACAGTAACTGCTGCATGTACATTGGGTGCTCAAGGGCTGCCTGTGCTGCAGTGAACACCAGCTTTTCCTGGGTGCTAATGGGTGCTTGACACAAATGGTAATTCCAGACCTTTGGACTGAACTGTTTATTAGAGACAAAACTTTAAACTCCTGATGAACTAATGTAATGTCTTCATCTGTGTTTCAGTGAATTGTGTGGGATGTGCACCTTGGCAGGAGTTATTGTCTACCACTACTTTTGGGCTTATGTAGCTGCGGAGGGGACGAAGGGCAGCACATAGTGACTGCAGCTGCTGGCTTTTACCATGCTAAAGGTGTAAACTTAGATCAGAAACAAAGCAAAACTTTGTGAAGGATTTTGTGGAAGACACTGTTTGAAAACAGTAATGTTCTAGGATAGTTCTTGCTTGCTTTGCAGGATCACATTGTCTTGAAAGAAGATGAAACACCAAAGAAGCCTGAAGGTCAGCAAGATAAATTCCTGTCTCTTGAAGAAGTTAAGCTCTGAGGAATAGTTTCTTATGCTTCCTCTTAAAAACATGAGACTAATGCTGGTGCTTAGGTTAATATAAACTGAGGAAGTTTCTTTCTGTTAGACAGAAATTTAATTCTTCTCTCAGGGAAATGATTCTCCTCCATTGAGAATATACTTTGATTGATGCCATGTGTGTAGTTACACGTGGAATCCACAGATACATTAAAAAACAACCTATCGGATTGCTTCCTTCTCCCTTGCCGTCTCCTTCAAGTGTGCAATCTTGGCTGACTGTAGTTGTAAAGAACAAATAGCTGACTGAAAAAATGTATTATTGCTTAGCTGATGATTATTAAAGAATGATGGGAATGTAGCTTTCAAGGTCAGCATGAAAAGATGAATTGCTGCTTTGCATCTCTTAATTGTGTGAAGCTGCCAGAATAGTTCTGCAGGTGCATTACTCAGCTGATGTATCCTTGTTAGAAAGATGGCTGAAGGAAGAGAGGAATTGTTATGAAAAGTTAAATTCTTCCTCAGCACCTGTTTTCTGCAAGAAAAATAAACAGATGTAGAAACATTGGTGTGCTATGGATGGGAGACATGGGGAATAGTGCAGCCTGTCAGAGAGGTGCACTTTGTGCACTGCAGAATAGCAACAGCCAGTTGATCTAATTCCTTTTCTTTTTATTCAGCTACAGAAAATATCAAACCACAGCTGGAAGATGGAGGCGAGAAAGAAGATGTGGGCAAAGAGGAGCGACACTTGGAGCCAGAGCCCAAGATAGACAATCACGAGCCCCGATTAGGGCCAAGGCCGCGCTCGCACAACAAGGTCCTCAATCCGCCAGGGGGAAAGTCCAGTATTGCGTTTTATTAGTCATCTGTTCCCTGTCACTAACAGAGTCTGCACAGAAATGCTTGTCTGTGGTTGCGAGGTCTGTTTATGGACTGCTGTTTGTGGATAGGTCATTAGGCAGGTGATTGAGGTTCATGCTTAAGTAAGTGTGTAAGGGTGATTAACCTGATAATATGGGGAAAGAGGGTTGGGGAGGGAAAGGGTCCCTGGTGGGAGATGGGAGCGTTGGCCTGCCTGGGTGGGTAGCAGAGGGGAACATTAGTGTAACTTTGTGGAAGAACAGTGCTACTTGTGGAGAGTTCATCAGACTGAGGTTCTCAGCTAGCCGGTGTCTCAGAATGCTCTCGTGGGGTCTGGCGCATCCATACAGTCAACATGTAAAACATGGTGAATGGTGAGGACCAAGAGACCACCCCAGACAGCTTCTGCAGGAGGCAGGCAGGCTGTGTCTCCCTCTGAGGCACAGGATGCAGCCTCACACAGGAGCTGGTAGCAGTCACTTGAATGTGAATACGTTCTACTGGAACTATGGTGCTATGGGTTTGAGTGTCTCCCATCTTTGGTTCTTTTTCTCCTTTCTTGCCTTGCAGCACGTGATTGCTGATACAAAGCCAACACATGCTGACAGTTTCTTTCATACTCATGAACCATCATAGGTTAATGAATATAGTGGTCTTCCCTTCCCCAGAGTATTCAGGCCTTTCTGATGCTTTCAGTAATCTGATTACTACAGCTAGCTCTTGAACAGTGATAGCATCAGTCTAACACACTGCTCCATGAAGGTGCTTCTAGAAGACTTTTATTCCAAGTATCCTGGTTGAGTGCTTGCACAATTTCTGGTAAAGATGTGGCTGCAAAAAATAGCTTTATGGTGCTCTTTGAACAGAAGCTACTTAAAATGTACAGTTACCACAGAGAGTATCCGATAGTGTCCAGTCACTAGCTCTGACTCAACCAGTGTAGAATTGCCTCAGCTTCTGCACAAGTTTTTCCTTTGTACCCTGCAGAAACCAGGACTGGTTCTGCTGGCTTTACCACAGTGCATTTGTTTGTCTGTGCTGACTCTGTTAGTGACTCTCTTGTCTTTGGTCAGCCTTACTTTTGCCTTCAACTGCCTCAGATTTTTGTTGGTAAGGTTGGGAGGAGTACATGGATTCTCCCAAACCAAGCACTGTAGTTGTTGTGAGACATGCTGTAGACTATCCTAGTTGGAGAAACAAAGACTAGCGATACCAAACTTTTGGTTGTGCTGGCTCTTAAATCATGTTTGGAAGATGTACATGTTCTGAGCAAACACATGTTGGGGAGGGTAGCTCCCATCATTTGTTCTCTGCGTGGACTTTC
This sequence comes from Pezoporus occidentalis, assembly GCF_034315485.1. Lineage (NCBI taxonomy): Eukaryota > Metazoa > Chordata > Aves > Psittaciformes > Psittacidae > Pezoporus > Pezoporus occidentalis. The sequence continues at coordinate 243,906 of NW_026914907.1, forward strand.
TGATCATATCCAGAGGTATGAGCTGTGACTGTTAACATGAGGTGCTTACTATTCAATGGATTTCATAGTGACTTTTTACACTTGACATATCGAAACAGGAGTTGTTCAAGTTCACCAAAGAAAAAGTGGCCTTACCTGCCTCCATCTGCTGCTGTTCTAGCCCAGGTTTCCTGGGACTGGCTCTGCGACAGGGGCTAAAATACCCTGTGATGATGGTGCTTAGTCAAGGGTTCAGTCCAGTGAAGTCAGCCATGGTGGATGAAGACTTAGTTCCCTTTCCAGATAGTGGAAGTGAAATACATAGGGCTGCACTAAGGGTAGAAATAGCTGTGAAAAGTTGGGATTTCCATGTCTTTGTACCTTTCAGATAGGTTTGGAACTCTGTCATTTGCCCTTCTGGGAAAACAGGAGGAAAAGAGTGGTTCTAACTGCAACCCTGAAACAGACTTCTGTTAGTTCCAAATGTCTTTCCTAGCAGCAATGCTCGAGTCTGTGCTGGCTAGACTCTGGCTGAGTCTGAGCCATCAATTTCAGTTCCTGCATCCAGTACTTGACAGGGTTTAGGAAGCCACCACGTGGAAAAGTCAACCAGAGGCTCCTTTCTGCACTGAAGGGGCTGGTGTAATTGACATTGTCTGTAGCACTGAGCTTATGGTGGACATCTTCTTGCACCTCCTGTGCATTGGCTGCAGTGCCTGTCTTAAACAGAAACTTCCAACTAGGCCTTAAATTAGTTAATCTAGGTTGATTTTCTTGGATTTCTTTCTTTGGAATGTAAACCATGTTTTTAACTCATCAAATAGGATTGATAAGAGCATTTTTCCAGGATGGAGGTAGTTTGGAAATCAAATGATGAATGCTATTGTCAATAAACCTCTGTATTTTGGTACTTCACTGTTGTGCTGCAGATGTCTGCTTTTATACATCAGTCGGTTCCTACGTCAGTATAGATACACCAGTGAGTTTTGTTATGCCTAATTGGGAGACTGCACAAATATCTTCTGGCCTCCGCACTGGGAGTGTGCTTTGGAGATAGGGTATTCTGCTCATAGGACAAGCACCTCTGATCCCTACAAAGGGCTCAGAGGGGATGGTAGTGTGGGCAGGCAGTTCAGGTCGGTGCCTTTTTGTGGGCACCATTCCAGGTGTACTGGAGTCATTTTGAGCTTCCCTACTGTGAGAGATGTGGCTTGGGGAGGGAGTTCTGTCTTGGGCTACAAAGGAGGTAAAAGGGCTAGAGCCTCTTTCCTTGGAGGAGGGTCTGAGGGAGCTGGGGTTGCTCAGCCTGGGGAAGAGAAGACTCAGGGAGACCTCCCTGGGGTGCTGAGTCTTGCTGGAGAGTGTGAGGACAGGGGAGCCAGGCTCTGCTCTTGATGAGGAGCAACAGGCACAAATCACACCACACAAGATTCCACCTGAACACAAGCAAGCTCTTTTTTACTGTGAGGGAGGTCACCAGGATAGGGTGTAGAGTGTCCATCTGTGGAGATGCTCAAGCTCCAACCAGACACAGTCCTGGACAACCTGCTGCAGCTGATCCTGCTTGAGCAGAAGGTGCTGGACCAGATGAGCTCAGGATGTTGCCACCACACTAAAGGAGTCTGATTTTGCAATTATGTGACTCTCACCCCCCCCCCCCAAATTTCTGCTGCACCAGACTCCAACAAGGAGTTTTTAATTGTCTGTGCTGTGAAATGAACTCACAGCCTAACTTAAAGATTGGAAAACCTTGCTCTCTGAGCACATTCTCTCCAGTGAATCAGTTCATCACTGGATGCTGCCCTTGCCTCAGTTGCTTTCAATCTACAGTGTTTATATGAAATGCAACTTGAGCAGAGCTGTTCTTTCTCTTAGTGAGAGCTGCACCCTCAGCTGGAAGAGTAACTGGAACCCCAGTCTGGGGGTTACCAAGGGCTGATGTACAGGGTTCTTATGCCTGCCTGCTTTGCTACTGATCTCCATCACAGCTCCCAGTGAAGGATTGAGAAGCAGCTCTCCAGTGCCTTATGAACAAGCTTCAGCCAGGTCCACTGTATTCACTGTAGTGTTGCTCTTGAAGTGCTACCCAACGCAGGTTTCTGTGTGTCAGAGAATACCCAAGAACCATGCAGTAAACACCTCCTGTATATGTGCCAGGCATAACAAAGTGGAAATGTTAATTTTCTGTGGACAGTTCCCTTCAAAGACATTTAAAATACACAGAATAAAAATCTACTTCGAAGTGGAAGTGATCAGTGCTGTGCCTGGCAGCTGTCACTGTTCTAATACAGCCAAGGTTCAGCTGACAGAGCCCTCATCCCCTGTTCCATCACCAAAGAGTGGTGCTGCACCTGCAGGGCCTCTGTCCTGCTCCACATGCGTACCCTTTCTTGTTCTGTTCAGTGTTCCACCCTAGAAATTCAAAGCAGCAATTAGTGACCAGAAGGAGAGAGTTCTTCTTGTACACATGTACTGCTACACTGTGTCTTGGCCCTGCCCCTCACCTTTTTGCCAAAAACCACAGCCACCAACAGCTCAAAAGTAGGTAAGACCACTACACACTGCAGCAGTAGTATAGCTGAGAGTTCTCTTTTTATACAGTCCCATTTTTATGTCAGGGGAACTGCTGGAATACACACCCAACACCTATTACATCAATAAAAGCAACTTGGTGATGCCAGGCTATTCTTTACCTCTTACCACACTTAACTTATCTCTTGTCCACAACATTGAGGCTCATGGAGGCAGCAGTGCATGCTACAGTGTTTGACAACATAAAGATCATCACCTGTTGCCAGTGCCACACAGGGGTCTTTAATTCGCTAGAAAAGGCCAAAACAGGATAGAACAGCCAGTCACCTGAAGGCCCCTCTATAGCTTCTTGCAGCATCAGGTTGCAAATATTCTGATTTCTGTTCACTCCGCTCAAGCATTATTGGTTGATGTCTTTTCTTGAAAAATAAGCAGCAGCTTTCCCATCTGGACTGTGTTCCTAGAATGCGTCCCATGATCAGATTCAAAAGGCCAACTCCAACCATTTGTGTGGAAGTTGCAAGCCCCACTGCCATCACTAAGGTTGCTTGGGGGACCACAAGAGGTATGGATGGCCACATGCTAGCCTGCTGGGAGGAATGAGAAGAGGAATCACAGCCTTATTTAAAGCTGTTAGATGGTTGTTGGTTTAAAAAGGCATTATTCCCACTAAATAAACATGTATACTTTCTCTTCAAAGCCTCTGGTATTTATACCTCCCAACCTATTGCCTGGTTCTAGACTGTTCCCCAATTTTTCAAACAGCTTAAGACAGTATAGACAACAAATGCTATTTGAAAGTGGAATAACCGGACTCCAAATTGCTGAAGGGGAGATAAACTCATAAGACTCAAAGGAGATTCAGGTATTACAGTGAAGGTAAAAAAGCACAAAGAAAAGCACATGCAGATTAATGTTTCATGCTGTACCAAACGGTCCCTTACTCTGCTTTGTATTTTGTCCTATATTCTTTGGGGTTATTTGTTACTAACCAGTCTGCAGGACGGGGGAGCCAGTGACTTCAAACTGTGGCTGCTAAACCTGCACATCCAGACACCAGGGCAGTGACACAGGCCACCCAGGACGGAGGAGCACATTCCCAAAACACCCAACTGCAGCAGAAGAGTTGTGAACTTCCAGCAGCAAAGGAGTAAGTAATCACCAACCAGACAGTGGAGACTAATGGAGGAACAAACGTAAATGCCAGGAGAGCGAAGACTGGCAGAGTCAGTGCAGCACAGCTGACAGCAAAGACACCTCTCAGTCCAACACAGTCCTGGTAAAGGAAACAGAGGCCTCTTACAAGGGATCCCAGCCTCCCACAGGCCCTGGTGACAGGAGTGGCTGTGCAGAGTGCACTGAGGTGACTTGCAGTGACATCACTTCCTAGCTGTCAATATTATAGCAGGCGTATATACTAGTTCCTCTTGTGTCCTCCTGAACTGAGGCTGAAATACTTGTCAGAATCAGTGTCCACTATTCATGTGAAATGGCAGTTTTAATAAAGGGGGAAGAAATCCCCACCATTATGCCCTGACAATTAGGGAAATAAGGAAGAGTTTGACAGAACAGGGACTGATGACATGCAGGTAGTCCCTTCCCATCTACTTGCAAAGCTTATCCTGATCCCCTCTGTTCCAGTCTCAGACTTCCCAAAACATACCGCACTTCCCATGGTTTGATGCTACCATAGCACGATTAGGGACAGAGGGAAAAATATGTTAACATTATTTCTTGTAAACTAATTCAGAATAAAGTACCTCTTGCAGTTTGCAAGGAATTAAAGGCCTGCATGTTCAGCAACAACAGGCTAAATTCTGGTTAAGCGGTTTGTAACAAAGACATTTCAGAAAGTCAGGAAAAAGTTACCAGCAAGCACTTCTGGGTCTGGATACTCACAATTAACATGCCAGCTGCTGCAGACAGAACAAGGGAGCTGTCATACACTGCCCCAGCAATCTAAGTGGCTGCCTGCTGGCTGTAACTAGAGTATTTATCCTGGATAAACTTGCTAAAAATGAAATGAAGGGGAGGGAGAAATTACATAATTAGGATTCTTGATCTGGTTATTTTGTCGAAGTCAGTCTGAGCACAAACATAGGGAAAAGAAGGGTTTTAATGTGAGGAGACTTGTAAACAAGCTTGATTCCATCCGGTTTGTAATGCCAAGCCTTTGTTGTTCAGTTTTCTGGTGTACACCAGTAAAGCTGGTGCTTAAATGGCCCTTTTCAAGATGCTTCTTCAAGTGCAGAGTAGAACTGCAGGTTAAAGCTGGGCACATACTCAATTACATGAGCACAGCTCAGGAGCAGCGATTTGCTGTCACCTGTCCAAAACACACGGATGGATTTTGTACATTCTCTCTGAAGAGGCAGAAATCATTATCAATCCAGGCGTGAGAATGCTGAGGGGCAGGGAAAAGAGTTAAAAATAACCCAACAGCAAAGATCAGCATTTAAATTGAACACCTGCACTTCAGAAGTAGGAGGATTCCCCCCACCTTGGCATCTTTAAGGAGACCTGTTTAGAGCCGAGAGCATCCAAAACAAATTGTGTTTTCATTGTCACAAGTCAGCCTTTCACCTTCTTTAAGGGTGTGCAAAAATGGTGTTAAAAGTTTCTGTAATACTTTACAGAACTTAGAGTCATACAGTTGCAACAGCTTAGAAAGATCAGAGTAAGCATTACTTAGCAACAACTAAAAACATCGATTATCAGTGTTGCTCTCAGACTAAAATTGAAAACACAGCACTGCACCAGATGACTAGGGGAGAAAAATAACTTACAGCTGAGCCCAGGACACTAGTTTATTTAGCAATCTTGTAGCTACTTAAACCTGGTTTGGCCACTTGCATGGATGCTTACCCTTCATACCAGTGAGACTCTGGACCTCTGCTGGCAGCGAAGTTTATAAAACAAGACACTGTTCCCTGAAGGTTTACTGCAGCAGAAGTCGCCACACCCATGGCCTTGGGACCATTATTTTCCCACCTGGGAAGCACCACAGCATTTCTTGCCAGACAGGGTGTGTTAAATGTGACTCCTGGTGCCTGAACTTTGCTCCACAGGGAGGAAAAAGTCCAACTCTGCAGGCTGGCAGAATTGCAGAAATGTGGACTCTCATGAATGGAGACAGTTCACAGTGACAGTGAGAGGGCAGCTGTCTCCTCAGGCCTGGGTATTTTTGCCATCTCTGATGTCTTTATCTTATCTTACTGGTAAGAGGTCACTTGTACGTGTATTATGACAATGATGATGACATTTCTTCACTCCTAATTTCACTGTGGCTTGCTATACATCACTCATGAAATACTACCAAAATAATGTTCTTTTTTTTTTATGGTGGGCCTTTGCTAAAAGTTCATGTTCATTATGGGGTGGATGCTGCATCATCCACAAACAGGAGAAAAGCAGCAAAATAACAAGCCCATGGAAGAGCCACAGGACAGAAGCTGGAGTCCCAGTTTAGTTCGGCAGGTCGGCACTTTGTTTTAAGCAAATGAAGGCATACAAAAGGAAGTGTGAAAACCTTGCACTAGGACACAAAGGCTTCCTCACCTGTAAACCCTGGCTGATGCCAACTTAACTTTGTTCCAAACACAGCAGAGAATATGCAAGAACTCCAGGACAGAATGGCCCTAGGCCTGTGAAGCAAACACCCCCACTCTGCTCCAAAGACAGCCACTTCCTTGGACTATCAGAAAGGTGATATATCTACAGGCTGTGTTTTAAATAAAGGATTTCTTCCCCTCCTCCAAAATGCTCTAAGCCTCCTTTGACAGTGTTCCAAGCTTTAAACATTGGGTGAATCATTTCCCTTTAAGTTATTTTTGCTTTCCTTCAGAAGCCTCCCTCATCTTTGAAGGCCAAAGCACCCTCCAGTCTTTGACTAGGTGTTGAAGTCATCTTTCTCTGTGCTTCATGACTGCAAGGAACAAACATATTATCCCCGTATTTCCCAGTCAGTGAAAAATCAAGGGCCTGCAAAGGCTCTGATGGGGCTGTATCAGTCAGTGGGACCAAGCAATACCTGGCATCTGCCACAAAAGGAAAGATTCTATTATAGCAGAACATGATGGTGAGGACCAGCAGCCAGTAGCAGAGGCAAAGTTGCTTGATGCCCTGAATCCACTGCAAAGAGAAGATGTGCCCTCACTCACCAGGAAACAACCTTCAGCCTCACACTAATGTCACTTTCTGCAAGCCATTGAAGGTCACAAAAAATGCAAGAAGTAACAGCAGGTAAAAGGGAATTGAAAGCTCACTAACATCTGAGTGAAATTTAGCATGTGCTGACTCCAAAGCACTCCTTAGATAACAATACTCAAGTAAGCAAAACAAAACCTTTCTTCTTAGTTTTATAAAGGTTATGGCTGCAAGAGACTGTTCTAAACAGCTGACTGCAAAAGCTTCAGTGAAACATAGTTGAAAGATACAGGACAAACACAAATCACAACCCTAAGTTACACAAACCATTAAGAACTGTATCATGAGGAGGAAGCTAAGAGATCTAAGTGCCATAAAGATTGCAACCTATTGCCCGTAATGCTTGTTGCTAGACAGAAGAATGCAATGAGGGATGGGAGATAAGGGCTAGCAAAAGACAGTTCAGCAGTGACCATATCAGCTATTTTCTATCATGGATCCTGTGTGCCAGAAAGCAGTTCCAGAGGGAAGCTGCTCTCTAGTTTTATGTATAAAATCCTCTTCTGAGCCACCTACAGTCAAGAAGTGACTGGCTCAGAAAAGTAATGCCATTTAGAGTCTCCGAAGACTGCAAATACACAAACTCCAAACAGAAAACTGACACTTGTTTGGTAGCTTGCAGTTGCAATAACCTCAGCTTTACCTGAAGAACTGCTCTGCAAGGTTTAACCAGTGTAAATGCTCTCTTCTGGCCAGGAGCAGATCCACTGCAGCTTTCCCTGCACTGCAAAAGCAGCGCTCCCCCACCCCAGGCTTTCACAGATGGAGATGGAAAAGCTGTCTGTGCACCATGTACCACGTATTTGGATTCCTGCTGTATAATCCCATCCAAGCCCTGCTACTTTATGCCCACTTTATCTAGTACACTGACTGTGAGGGCTGAAACAACATAACCAAGCACACAGAGCAGGGTACCTGGATAAAACACAAGAGGTGTTAGAAATTCCTCATTGTGGAGGCACCAATGAAGAAAACATCTCTCCATTGCATACAGAATGCAACAGGAAAAACTAGGAAATAATGTTTGTCCTGTTAACTTCACCATCCTTTCCAGGAACCTCTCATAAGTGGATGGAATAGGCTAGACTTAAGTCAAAAAAACAAAAGGCCAAAGCACCAGAGAAACTCACCTCCCCACAGTGTCCACTGTATTCCAAATTTTGCCTCAAACTGCTGGGTGGAGAAGAAGTTGAGGACACTCTCAAGTCGGGAGAAAGACAAAGTCAGTCCAAATGCCAGTGCCAGTTCCTTCCCCTTGAACAAGAAGGCTGTGATACAATTCTGCACAACTTGGAGAAGACAGGATTTTCTCTTATGTACAGACAGAAGTGGCTAAAAACATTGCACAGGAACAACAAACACCCTCTCAAGTCAGAGTGCTTGACTTGAGCACATCCCAAGTGGAGGCATTACTTGTCAACTTCACAGTCCATTTTAAATCATGCTGGGACATGGGAGGTGAACTTACCCCTCAAACAAGGCAAGCAAAAAACAACCTCAAAGGCATAGCAATCCTTTCAGTCACCATCTCTTGGAGAAGGACAAACTTATTAGAGGGGAAGACTTTCAAAATTTCAGCACACATTAAATCCATGCAGCCCTTCAAGAAACAGTGTTCTGTTTGCAATGCAGGTTCCTGCTGCAGAGCAGGTGAAGCTGACTGGTAGCACAGTGGTTTAGGAGGCAAAATACAAATGTATCATGACCACCTTTCAGTGAGGTGTAATTAAGAAATGTGAATTCCTTACTAGTAAGTGACCCATCTCCAGAGCCAAAGAGCAGTCTTCCTGTCAGCATCACTGGCAGGAGGTATGATGACCCCTTGAAATGTGCACCTAAAGCAAAGACTGATGATCCCAACACAGGAGAAAACAAGGACAGCCACTAGGGAGAAACAGCAGGAAAAAAAATACACAAACCTCAACAGACATGCTGAGATAAGGACAAAAGCAGTCTGTACAAAAGAGTAACCTCAAAACACACCAGAGTACGTGTGGGCTTCCATCAGTTTACCCTCATTATTTTAATTTTGTAAAGACTGGTCTCTTTATGAAATTACCTGAGAATCCTCAAAATACTGATGTTGTTATCATGGTGGAAGGTTAGAGCGTCAGGGTAAGACAGAGGGCTCCGAACACTCTGGAGTCCCTGTTCCTGTCTTGATTTCTACTACAGACCATGGCCTAGAGCAAGCCATCTCCTTCCCTGTGCCTCTATCTCCTCATCTGTAGGATGATTACCTCAGTGACAGAGAGATGGAGCACAACTGCATTTGCTGGGACTGAGACTTATGGCACATGTCAGAACAAATGTCAGAGCAGGGAACAGAATACAGTATCACACAGTATCACAGTATGCTAGAGATTGGAAGGGACCTCGAAAGATCATCTAGTCCAATCCCCCTGCCGGAGCAGGAACACCTAGATAATGTTACACAGGAATGTGTCCAGGCGGGTTTTGAATGTCTCCAGGGAAGGAGACTCCACAACCTCCCTGGGCAGCCTGTTCCAGTGTTCTGTCACCCTCACTGAGAAGAAGTTTCTTCTCAAGTTTAAGTGGAACCTCTTGTGTTCCAGTTTGTACCCATTACCCCTTGTCCTATCATTGTTTGCCACTGAGTAGAGCCTGGCTCCCTCCTCGTGACACTCCCCCTTTATATATTTACAGACACTTATAAGGTCACCCCTCAGTCTCCCCTTCTCCAAACTATAGAGACCCAGCTCCCTCAGTCTTTCCTCATAAGGGAGATGCTCCACTCCCTTAATCATCTTCGTTGCCCTGCGCTGGACTCTCTCCAGCAGGTCCCTGTCCTTCTTGAACTGAGGGGCCCAGAACTGGACACAATATTCTAGATGCGGTCTCACCAGGGCAGAGTAGAGGGGAAGGAGGACCTCTCTCGACCTACTAACCACCCCACTTCTAATACACCCCAGGATGCCATTGGCCTTCTTGGCCACAAGGGCACAGTGTTGGCTCATGGTCACCCTGTCGTCCACTAGGACCCCCAGGTCCCTCTCCCCTACACTGCCCTCTAACAGGTCGTTTCCCAACCTATACTGGAACCTGGGGTTGTTCCTGCCCAGATGCAGGACTCTACACTTTCCCTTGTTATATTTCATCAAGTTATTCCCTGCCCAACTCTCCAGCCTGTCCAGGTCTCGCTGGATGGCAGCACAGCCTTCTGGCGTGTCAGCCACTCCTCCCAGCTTAGTGTCATCAGCAAACTTGCTGATAGTACACTCAATTCCCTCATCTAAATCGTTGATGAATATATTAAATAATACTGGTCCCAGTACTGACCCCCGAGGCACTCCACTAGTTACAGGCCTCCAACTAGACTCAGCCCCATAGACTACAACTCTCTGGCTTCTCTCCTTCAGCCAGTTCACAGTCCACCTCACTACCTGATCACCCAGTCCACACTTCCTCAATTTAGCTGTGAGGATGCCGTGGGAGACTGCTTTATCAGTTTGTCCCATAGAAAACTGATAATGCTATTCCCTGGTAATGTGCGTGTCAGAGGAAAGCACATTTACTACACTGCTGTGTAAATTCAGGTAAGTCAGTGGTCAAATGGTGAAAATGTCTCGGTTGCCTCAGCAGAGCTGCTCAACTAACCGTCACATGCTCCACACACAGAGCTGTCCCTCCTCTCCCATCCCTCTGTGACCTTACTGAAGTGGAACCTTTGATTACCCCTTTGAACTGAAAGAACAGCCTGAAATCCCACTTCAGTACGAGAATAAATTACTTAGTGCACAGAACTTACAGCAATTTCCTAGTTTATCAATCAGGAATCCAGCCAGAATAACCACTACTGCATTTCTAGGAGAAAACAAAAACATGAACATTGATGTCTTGCTGCTGGGAAGCAACTGGTAAACTACCCCACCCCTCAAAGCAAGAGAAAAGTGACTTATGTCCAAGCACAAATTGCATACAACAAGTTGTATTGTGCAGCTGTCACTCCCAAGCCTTTGATGCAGCCAAGCATGCTCTTATGCCCAGTGCTGTTACCATGAGTTCCACTGTGGCAGGTCAAGCTCTGCATAACAAGTCACAGAGCCTTTGGTAGGCAGCAGACACAGATGAAAACCCAGCGTCCCTTTAAAAATCAAGTTAAATTCTTGCCTACTAGATTTCTACTTCTCCTACTCAGTTCCCACTTCCACAACCAGGAGCTAGAGGACTTGTGTCCTCTTCCAGGCAGCCAGCCCTTACCAAACGAGAAACGACCAGCCACCAGCACCACACATTTTCCCTTCCCCTTCTTGTGGCAACACAACTCAGCAGTTTCAGACACACTCCAGTCCACAAGACAAGCCACGAGGCTGCACCATGAGGTTTACCTGATCCTTTAGTTTCTTGGCTATAGCTTAGCTTGATCTGACTCTTCATTATGTACTCTAACATCTTAAGCAGTGTGTAAATATGAAACTTAGCAGTATCTCATATTAATTTGCATCTATAAAGCATCTGCTGGACAGCAGGAAACTGGTAATTGTGGCATGGCTTAGTAACATCGAGTTTGCTACTGAAAAGCAACATCAGGAAAAAAACCCCAGATCTTCCACTACTAAAAATCTACCTGCATTAGGAAATGGACAGCAGGTCTTCTACAGCAGCAGGCACAAGCTTCACATTGTGAATAAGCACGACAACATGACACTGACCACATGACTTTCATACAGCCATTATATCTACAAACCCCTCAGATGTGCTGTTGTAGAAACATCTGAGGCTGTGGGGAAATGGTTCTCTAGAACCAAGTGTCTTCACTGCAAGCACTGTCATGGATGCTCTGACTACCACTGTACCACTTGTGTAGCAGGTGGAGGCTAAATTGGCCAGTGTTAAAATATGAGCATGCCAACAGCTAAAACCACTGTTTGCCCAGTTCCTAGCACAGAAAAATATGGCTTGGTTGCACTATGCTATCCAGTTAACTAGGTAACAAAATACGAAAGAACCTTTCATTTACTCCTCTCCCACATGACTCCTCCCACAGATCCAGACCTACAGAAGTTGTGGAAGGTCAAGGAATAAATGCTGACCTACTTTACTCTTTTTACTCCTGTTTGCAATGACAAACTGCACCAAATTTAGCCTGGCGTTCACTGTCTAAATCTAACGGGTTAATGGCATGCTAAATACATTTCATGGTTAAGTCAAGTATATGTCATGGTTTAAGTACAGTCAGTAACCCATGCAGCCTGCTCGCTCACTGTCCCCCTTTCTGTCCTATCCCCCCCCCCCCCCCCCCCCCGATGAACAGGGAGAAGAATCGAAAGAAGGTAACTCCCACGGATTGAGATAAGAACAGTCCAGTAACTAAGGTATAACACAAACCACTGCTGCTACCACCAATAATAATAATGATAAGCCCTTGCGGGTAGCTCTCAGTTACATCCTGGGCATGACATGCTCTGGTATGGAATACCTCTTTGGCTAATTTGGGTCAGGTGTCCTGTCTGCTTCCTCCCGGCTTCCCCTCCTCCCTGGCACAGCATGAAACTCACAAAGTCCTTGGTCAGAGTAAACACGACTTAGCAATAACTAAAAACACTGGTGTTATCAGCTCTATTCCCAGGCTGAAAGTCAAAACACAACGCTGCATCAGCTACTAAGGAGAAAAATGACTGCTGCTGCTGCACCCAGGACATGCTCCTACTGCGGAAGCAAAGTACAGGACAGCAGCTGTGCCAACAGAGGGCACACGTGAGTAGAATCATCAAGACGTGAAACAAACGCGATAACGAGCTAAATGAGTCAAGTAAGAATGTGTCAAGTAGTCAGGAATTAAGGTAAGAACTTTGGGACTCTAGCATTCCTGGAGAAACCCCTGAAATCACCCAAAACATCACTCTGAACCCTAAACAACGCATTTTACTAGCATTTGAGAACGTAACTAGTTTTTCAGAGGATCCCAGACTGATTTGAGAGTTGGAAAGGACCTTAAAGCTCATCCAGTTCCAACCCCCTGCCATGGGCAGGGACACCTTCCACTAGACCAGGTTGCTCCAAGCCCCGTCCAACCTGGCTTTGAACACAGCCATGGATGGGGCAGCCACGGCTTCTCTGCATAACCTGTTCTAACCCCTCACAGCTTGTCCTGGCTTTGTGTGTCTTCACAGCAAAACAACCCCTCACCCCCAGCATCGGGAATGTAAGATCTTGGAGCACAACTCCTCTATCGACACCGTAAGAAAAGGTTTTGAAACCACCGGGGACCAAGGGCTGAGTTCTGCCCATTCCCACCCTCTGTGTTGCCAGCGTGAAGCCCAGGCAAACACCTCACACTTACCCCCTGAAACAGCTCCTGCAGAACACCGGGGATGTCGAAGCAGAAGTAGCAGCCAAAGGTGAGGAGGCAGTTGAAGAGGAAGCACCACGAACCTGTACGCGGCTTCGCGGCAGAGAGCACCTACCTCAGCCTTCACCTCCCTCCTCACCTCTCCTCACGGCCCGGCCCTCCCCTCCCTCAGGCTACGCCAAGACCCGGCGGCGAGCTCAGCCCGGCCCGGGTGGGACAACGGCGGACCTTCCGCAGGGCCCGCACCACACGTCCCGGGCCTCCTCTCCTCCCTACCCGACAGCGCTCACCTCGCTCCGCCGCCACTTCCATACTGCAAACCCTCGCCTCCCGCGGAGGCCTGTACCGGGACCTCCCCCGCTAGACTGAGCCAGGGCTGGGCGGGGTTGAAAGGCGCGTAAAGGGATCCGATTAGGAAAGCGGCATGATAAAGTTGAGAGATCGTCCTCGGCCGAAAGAGGAAATTTAGTAAAGAGAATTAAAACTGGTGCATAGAAAAGGCAGAAACTGGATCAACATAAACTGGAGTACAAAATGTGATACTTTGGGGCCTTTTAGGAGTGTCAATAGAAGTGTCTCATGTAAGAAATGCGGAAAGAAGGTATTTTTTTAAGCTAGTAGAAGGTACTGCGTGAGAATAGGTAGATAGATAGATAGATAGATAGATAGATAGGAACCATCTGAGCACAAATTAAGAGGTTTTGAGTTACTACAAGAGCAGGGTCCTGGTAATGAAGGAAAGAAGAGGAAAAAAAAACCCAACCCACAAACAGACACCCCCCACCCCCTCAAAAAAAAAAGAAAAACAAAACAAAAAAAAAACCAAACCCCACAAACCACCAAAGCCTCTATGTGATTGAAAGGGTATTTTTTTTTTTCCATTTGAATAATGTTTTCTACCCAAACAAGGCACAAAGAGCCATCAAATAAGTTTCATAGTAGCAACAGTGAGGGCCTGTGCCTTTCCTGATGTGAAAATAGGGCTTAATAAAGAAATGAGTAAGGCTCTGGGGCATGGCTGTCCTTCACAGGAAGCAGTAGGGTTTGGAAATCCAGACAAGAAAGCTGTAGAGGGACTTTTTACAAGGGTGATAGGACAAAGAGGATATTGAGATGAGATCTTAGGCAGTTCTCCCCTATAGATGCGTGGGATCAGACTACAACTCAAGGAGGTATGTTTATTATGGAGCCGGGTGCAAAGGGGATTGCTCCTCCTAATTTGCACACCGAGGGATTAAGCGAGCAGATATTTATTACACACAAACATGCATACTCATTAGATTCCCAAGAGAGCAGCAGGGCAATTACAATTAGTTCTGGGAACGCATTACCATAAATCTCCTCCTCTTGGTGCTTGTGCACTGCCCTCCTGTGATCGTGGGCAGGGGGCTTCACGATGAAGTAAGCAGTCTTCCTCACGATGTACTTTTCACCTTTGGCACAGTTGGATGCCTCAGTAATCACAAAACTAGCTGTAATGTAATGGTGGCATGAATGTTTGTCCAGGTTCAAGTTACTGCATGTCTAGAGGAAACTTTAGGGTGTCTTTAGGGAGGAAAGGGACATACATAAAATACTTCAGGTGTCTTTTCAGTTAAAGATAACTTGCTGATTATGGCCAGGTGAAATACTTCCTTGCTAAATCTGTATGTCAGCAGCTCTGGTGTCTCAGCTGCTGCACAGAACTTCTACAAGAGAATCAGAACTAATAGACATGACTGATTAAAAATCTGTGAGCACTTGGGAACACTGAACCTGAAGACTCTTGTTATTTCCATCTTCTATACAGTAAGAATCTTTATTTAGTAGAAGAGGTGTGGGCTTGTGTCACAAAGTTAGAAAGATCCAAAAAATTTAAAACCAAAGAAGCAGCAATGGGTCAGAAACTACTTACAACACTTCTGGAGGAAGAACTAGACCAGTTCACACAGAGGAAAGAAGGAGCTCCTTTTTTATTACTGCTTTAAGGAAGAGAATTGGTATTTGATATGAAAAATCAATTAGCAGACAAGTAAGACTGAGATTCTGAACATCATCCAATGAAACCTTCCTTGAAGAGAACTTTTTATGTAGAGGACCAATGATAGCTTTGTAAGTTCTGAAGCATAGCTTTGGGCTGTTGGTTGGTGTAAAGCTTGCATAAGGTTTTATCTGATATTTTAATATTGTCTCCTGGCTATTAGGTCAAATTCCATTCATCTTTACTTGAATTCGTAGGTGTTCAGTCATTCTGATTTCTATTTGAGTGATTCCCTGGTTCCTACACATTCCATAAATCCTCATAATACTTTGACTTAACTGTACATCTATTCCACAACTGTAGAGCTTTTTTTATATCCTGGAGCTCTCAGAAGTCCTGGTTAAAGCCTGCACAGCTAATTGTAATTAAGTTTTACAGAACACTTACTAAAAGTAGTATCAAGCCCTTGAAGTCCTTCTGCCAGTTTTTCTGATTTTATAGCTTCAATTTTCTGCCTTAAAACAGTCAATGTCTTTTGCTATGTTTTTCCTCTTGTTTATGTGGATTTTTCATCAGCAAGATCTCAGTCAGAATTTTCCCTCTTTGCTGAGCTGCTAAATAAAGGCAACCCGACTCTTCTGGTACTTGCACTGCATCCCTTGTTGCTATGGTTGAGCATCTGTCTGTCACCTTAAATTTGTACTGAGGGCATCTTTTAAATGTAGCTTAGGTTTCTAGAGGTTCTGCAGGAGTCTCTCTCTTACTTTATACAAAGCAAATGGAAAGAAATTGGGGAGTTGGTGTAAACCTTCTGGGCACTAAGGTGTGTTCAGCTGCCCTGTTCTGCTTGAGAAGGTAGTCCTTGGCTAAGGATGTCCCTGCTCTTGCAGTCCGTCAGCTGAAAGCATGGGAGTAAAATGGGGCTGGGGTTAAGGTTGGTTACACAGGAAGAAAGTGTGCTGGTACACAATATGTGTGTCCAAAATGACATCTGAAATTTCCCATCCTACTCCCTTCATGTTCTTCTCTGTCTCTCACTGGCATGGAAGGATATCAGTTGCAGAAGGGGTACTATAAAATATTTCACAGCAGCCAATGTTTCTAAAAATATCTTGAGTTTTGCACATTTTACTACATTTCTACTCTTCCTTAGTTTACCATGAGATACCCTTCTGTGCAGTGGCCATGGGTGCCATGTAATATAGTTTGCTTGGTGTTTAATTTTTGGAGGTTTGGTTTTTTTTTTTTTCCTCTCTATACTATATAGGACAGGGAGTAAAGGGTCTGAGATTAGCCATACTGGCCTCATTCAGGAATTTTTTTTTTTTTGCTTTCAGTTCAAGGTCTATGCCACAATTTAATATGTAAGAAAAAAATTAATAAAGTTCAAGGTCTATGCCACAATTTAATATGTAAGAAAAAAATTAATAAAGTCCACATGCAAGTTAGTATAAAAACCCAACCATGAACTGACACTTCCTATGCATTTTTGGTGTTAATATTCACCATGAATCTAATTTCCATCTCCCCTGAAAAGCACACTTGGATATCAATAATAAAGCAATAAGAATTAATAAAATAGAGAGATGGAAGACAGAACTCTGATCCTACAGATCCTTGGGGCAGATCACCACTGCAAATAAGTGGTTTGCTAATTAGCACAAAACCCTCTTAAGACGATGCTATACCATTTGCATATCCTTTCCTGATGGATTACAGAGCTCTCAAGTGAATTTCAGCAGTGAGTACTGGGGTCAAGCTAGTTAATGCACAAGTTAAGTATTTTATTGTGACACATCAAAAGGTACATAGCCACTGGGTATACTATACCTTTGGAGAACCCTGTCAAAAAGATATTTACTTTAGGTAAAGATGCCATTTTTTAAAACCATGTCCCAAAAAAACGCTTCTTAAGTATACTGGAGAGAGATAGAGTGCAAATTAACTTCCCTGTTGCTAAACCATATTATCACAGCACTGAGTAGTGCACTTTAAAACTCAGCAAACAAATAAAGAAAATTAGACCAGATTTTTATAAGTCTGTGTTTTAATCAAAATACGGACAAAAAATACTATCACTTGAATGAAGCCTTTCAAAGACAGAATCACAGTCCTAATAGTGAATTCATCTCTGCTTCTATACATATTTTTGTCTTGGGTTCAGCAGTAGCAATTTTCTCCTTCTTAGTAGCTGGTGCAGTGCTGTGGTTTTGACTTTCAGCCTGGGAACAACGCTGATAACACCGATGTTTCTAGCTGTTTCTAAGTAATGTTTACTCCGACCAAGGACTTTCTGAGTCTCATGCTGTGCCAGGGAGGACAGGAAGCTGGGAGGAAGCAGAGACAGGACACTTGACCCAAAGTAACCAAATGGTTATTCCATACCACAGCACATCATGCCCAGTATATAAACTGGGGGCAAGCTACCCAGAAGGGCAAGATCACTGCTGGGGTCAGGCTGGGTATCCAGTGGTGGGTGGTGAGTGGTTGTATTCTCTCCCCTTGTTATTTCCCTTATCATTATTATTATTGGTGGTACCGGTAGTGGTTTTGTGTTATACCTTAGTTACTGGACTGTTCTTATCTCAGCCCCTGGGAGTTACATTCTTTCAATTCTCCTCCCCATCCCTCTGGGAACAGAAGGAGAAAGAAGGTTGGAGGAGTGAGCGAGTGGCTGCATGGTTCTGAGTTACCAGCTGGGCTTAAACCATGACAGTTCTTTGTGGTGTCCAATGTTGGGCATGAAGGGTTTAGATAACGACAGATCTGACCAGAGTGTGTCTAATCGTATTTGTGATAAGCACTCATTGTTTCGGATTAATAGTCACTTGTCACAATGCTGATTTATTGTCTCTCAAAGTTGTTCTTGATCTCAGAGTTTCAGCATGTCCTACCTTACTTACAGCTGGTATTTGCTGGTTTAGTGTTTATTGGCTGGGGCGCTTGGGCTAAGGTTATTGTTTCGCTGTACTTTATGGTAATGACTTGTAATACAATAGACTCATTGATCACAAAACTGATTTGGCTTGCATTCCTAGTGTGGTCATCACCTCTATACTTTGGGAGGTGTATAACAGAAGTGTTAAGCAATTACGCATCTTTTTTTCCCTCCTTGGGTGGTCAACCTATGAAGGAGACATTCCCTTACATTCCCAGCTCTCCCACCAGACTATTTACAGCATCATTTGAGAGTTCTGACAGTTTTGAATGGCCTTTAGATACCCTTGAGACCTGCCTGCTGATTGTGATGGGGATCATCATGTTGGCACACATACAGAGTATGTTTTATCCACAACCATTTCGTCTGATCTTGAAACTTAAGTAGAGTCGGGTTTGGGTCTTGTCTAGGGTTAGATGATGATACAGGAGGTACACGCCACAGGCCACCCTATGGTTTTACCTGCAGGATCACAGAAAAGACATGAGAAAGTGGGATGGAAAACCTACCTCAGTTCTGGAGGAACAGGTGCGTGAATTGAAGAGGAGAAAAAAGGCCAAGGATGATCATCCCATGAAAGCTGTGGCTTCAGTCTCTGGTGAGCAGGTTCCCAGATGGAGTGGAATAACTGATTTTACTCCAGCTCCTGTGACAAAGAAGACTAATCCCTTTATAAAAGACAGAAGTGACCAAGCTACACCGGATTTGGAGAAGACTGAGGTTCTGAATGACTTCTTTGCCTTGGTCTTCAATGGCAAAGGCTCTGACTGCACCACCCGAGTCTTGGAAGGTAGGTGCAGGGACTGTGAGAATGAAGACCTTGGGCCCTGTCCTGGGTTCAGCAGTAGCAGTCATTTTTCTCCTTCTCGGTAGCTGGTGCAGTGCTGTGTTTTGACTTTCAGCCTGGGAACAGCGCTGATAACACCGGTGTTTTTAGTTGTTGCTAAGTCTTGTTTACTCCGACCAAGGACTCATGGTGGTCTCATGCTCTGCCAGGGAGGAGGGGAAGCCAGGAGGAAGCAGAGACAGGACACCTGACTCAAACTAGCCAAAGGGGTATTCCATACCACAGCACGTCATGCCCAGTATATGAACTGGGGGCAGTTACCCAGAAGGGCTAGATCACTGTTTGGGTCAGGCTGGGTATCTGTTGGCGGGTGGTGAGCAGTTGTATTCTCTTCCCTTGTTATTTCCTTTATCATTATTATTATTGGTTTTGTGTTATACCTTAGCTGCTGGACTGTTCTTATCTCAGCCCATGGGAGTTACATTCTTTAGATTCTCCTCTCCATCCCTCCGTGGGTAGGGGGAGGAAGAAGGTCAGGGGGGAGATGTGAGCAAGTGGCCGCGTGGTTCTGAGTTACCAGCTGGACTTAAACCATGACAATTTTAAAGAACTCAAATAAAATAGATTTAAAAAAAAAAAGACAGGGAGCTGCCTTCAGGGATGCAAAAATTTGTGTTTGTGGATCTCTAAGATTTCACCCAGAATGAAAGTTGCTTTTACTAATGTTTTTTAACGCTAAACAAAAACTGTACCTTCCTACAAGGCGTAACTTTCTCCTCTGCTTTTCACCATCCTCTGAAGACTAAAGCTCTGGTTACAGTTCTGTCAGAACCTTGGTTACTTAAGATGCCTCCTTGATTAGCCAGTAGGATCAGATAGGGAATGGATTGCATTATATGGTCCCTAACCACCGTGTGAGATCTTGTTTGGTATTGGCACTACCTTGCCTACTGCTTTTTGGCTGAAAATGCTGTTTTGTTTGTTTGCTTGTTGTGCATATTTATATCAGTGCCATTTACACTGCTGTAGAAATGTAGAAGATTAGAGAGGATGAACTGGTGTGCCTGTTCCTCCACTGGTTAAAGAGAGCAAAGTGCTGCATCAAAGCAGTTCAATAAATTTTGACTAAATGAGAGTATTATTTCCATAGCAATGCTGGAGAGCTTGGCGGGGTGAGCAGACGTATAGCTGCTCTAGACAAACATTTTGTGGTTGTGAAGGAATCCAACACATAGTGTTATCTACCTTTTATTTTTTCCTTTTACAGTCCATTTAATTAATGGAAACTGTGCAATAATGTAGAAAACCACATGCAGTTTTCTTCAGTCAGAAGAGAACTGAACAAACAAATACAAGGGTCTGTGGTCTGTAAGTACTTACCAAGAAATGACGTCTGGTTCGAGACAGCTCCTGAATCTTGTAGAAAGTATATTAAATTAAAAATGAAGGTTTTCAAGCTGGAAATACCAGTAAGGATTCCCAAGAGTAGACTGCCTGTTTAAAAATAGAAGGCTAGATCTCTCTGTAACATGCATTCTCTGGCCAAGTCACGACATATTACCACAGCTGAGAAATTACTTGGAGTTTTAGGTGCTACCTTATTTACTATTAATGATATAAAAATGACTCCTTTTAGGTGGTGAGAGTTTCATCCACCTTAAGCTCTGTTTAGTTTGCTTTGGCTAGGGAAACCTTTTCCAGTTAAACTGCAGCCAATTCTTTGATTACATTACAACCAGGATGATCTTGCTTCTCTTCTGTGAAAGAAAACAATTCACTTTAATCTTTCATTTCGCTTCCCCCCTCCATGCTAACTCAACAGGTTTATCTAGAAATTCTGATGAAAGGAGCACTTCCATCCACATAAAACAATGTTAACTTTTTACACTGTTTACAAAACCACAATAAAATTTGTGCAATTTCTCATTTATTTTTTTCAAGAAGTTTGAGATCTGAATTACACTATCATATAATTTTAAATGAGGACCTATTTGAAAATAGTACGTATCTCACTGCTACATCTGACACCCAACACCAATCTGAAAAAACACTTGAATTTATCTGATAGGCACTATCCATTGTGTTTGAAAGATCACAGCAGTCAGGTGAAGTTCCCAATGACTACAAGAAGAGATATATAACCCCCATTTTCAAAAAGGGAAAAGTTGAAGACCCAGTCAACTGTAGACCAGTCAGTCTTATCTCTGTGCCTGGCAAAATCTTGGAGCAGATTCTCCTGGAAATCGTGATAGGGCACATGAAAAACAACAAGGTGCTTGGTGACAGCCAGCATGGCTTCACTAAGGGGGGAATCCTGCCTGACCAATTTGGTGGCGTTTTATGATGGGTCTACAGAACTGATGGACAGGGATAGAGCAGTTGACATCATCTACCTGGACTTGTGCAAAGCGTTTGACACTGTCCCGCACAACATCCTAGTCTCTAAACTGGAGAGACATCAATTTGATGGGTGGACCATCAGTGGATAAAGAATTGGCCGGATGGCTGCATGCAGAGAGTTGCAGTCAATGGCTCAATGTACAGCTGGAGACGGGTAATGAGTGGTGTCCCTCAAGGATCGGTGTTGGAACCGACTCTGGTCAACATCTTTGTTGGCAACATGGACAATGGGATTGAGGTGCCCTCAGCAAGTTTGCTGAAGACACCAAGCTGTGTGGTTTGGTTGATATGCTGGCAGGAAAGGATAAGATCCAGAGGGACCTTGACATGCTTGTAAGGTGCCCAATGCCAACCTTATGAAGTTCAGCAATGCCAAGTGCAAGGTCCTACACCTGGGTTGTGGCAACCCCAGGCACAGTTCTAGGTTGGGAAGAGAAGAGATACAGAGCAGCCCTGGGGAGAAGGACTTGGGGGTGTTGGTCAGTGAGAAACCGAACATGAGCTGGCTTCAGTGTGCGCTTGCAGCCCAGAAACCAATTGTATCCTGGGCTGCATCGAAAGGAGCGTGACCAGCAGGTCGAAGAAGGTGATCCTGCCCCTCTACTCTGCTTTCATGAGACCCCACTTGCAGCACTGTGTACAGTTCTGGTGTCCTCGACATAAGCCTCAAGGGTAATCAAGTGCTGGAGCATCTCCCATATGACGAGAGGCTGAGAAAATTGTGGCTGTTGAGCCTGGAGAAGAGAAGCTGTGTGGAGACCTCACAGCAGCCTTCCAGTATCTGAATGGGGCTTACAAGGATGCTTCATCACAGCTTGTAATGATAGAACATGGGGTGATGGGTTCAAACTTACACAGGGAAAGTTAAGGTTAGATGTAAGAAAGAAGTTCTTTGTGAGGATGGTGAGGTGCTGGCACAGGTTTCCCAGAGAAGCTGTGGCTGCCCCATCCCTGGCAGTGTTCAAGGCCAGGTTGGATGCGGCTTGGAGAAACCTGGTCTAGTGGAGGTGTCCTTACCATTGGCAAAGGGCTGGGACTGGATGAGCTTTAAGGTCCCTTCCAACCAGAACCAGACCGTGACTCTGTGGTTCTGTGGAGGTCTCGCGTGTGGCACGGAGCTCCTGTGTGCTGCTGCCCCTGCGCCACCCCTCCTCGGGCCCGCGGGCTTTTGGAAGCGGGTCTGGCGCGGGTCTGGCCTCGATGCACCCCAAGGTCCCTGGCCGGGCCTCGCCGCTGTCGGGGCCAAGCCGTGGGATCGGCTCCTACTGCCCGCTGTCGGCCGCGTCAGAGCCCTGGCGCTCCGCCCCTGGCGCTCCCCGGTGCTCGTGACGCGACGGGGGCGGGGCAGAGCCCGGTGGTGGCCGACGGTCTGTGGAGCTGTGGCAGGGGCGGAAGGGAGAGTGGCTGGCAGGATGCTGGAGATTCAGCTAGATGATGGCGGCGTCGGGGGATACCCGGGCGACGATTATTGCTCGGGGTCGGTGATGTCGGAGCGCGTCTCCGGCCTAGCCAACAGCATTTACCGCGAATTTGAGCGACTGATACACTGCTATGACGAAGAGGTGGTGAAGGAACTGATGCCGCTGGTGGTGACGGTGCTGGAGAACCTGGACTCGGTGCTCACCGACAACCAGGAGCACGAGGTGGAGCTGGAGCTGCTGCGGGAGGACAACGAGCAGCTCCTCACACAGTACGAGCGGGAGAAGGCACTGCGTAAACAGGCCGAGGAGGTAAGCGGCGCCGCCCCGCCACCATCTTGGCCACCCGCCGGGCGGGGGCCCGCGCCGCGGTTCCTCTGCGGCCGATAGGTGGACAGGCCTGGGAGGGGTAGGCGGAGGGGCTGGCTCGGGCCTGTGGTGGCTCACCGTAGGCCTCGGCTCCGTGTTTTCCATCGGCCACCGCGGCGGCCCCCTCCTTCCCGGCCGTTGTGATGGGGCGGGCCCGCGGCAGTGGCCGGCAGTACCTTCTAGAAGGGGAGCTTGGGGCCGGGGACTGCGGTACGCGTGTGTTCTCCCGGCGGGATTCCCTGTCCTGAGTCCGCTCCCCCTGGCTTCTCCCGGCACCTTGGGCCTGTGCCTCTGCGGCTGAAGCGCCCCGGTGAAAATGGGAGAGAAAAAAGGCCCCGCTAAAAGCCAGCCACAAGCCAGTAGGGTTGACGAATTCACTTTGCGATGCCAACAACACGTAGAGGATTTGCTGATTTGTGGGTTAAAAGCCACTTTTTAAAGTGAATAATTTCTGTGCAGCCGGCTTTCTTAATGTTAGCAGTAAGCTGTTTGGTTAACGGAAGAAGTTATCTTTAGGGTGTATCATCTGGTTTTGAAACTCGTGTTTACCAAAACTACATCTCAAGCCTAAAATAATTTCCCAAGTTGGCATCTGTAGTATTCTGTACTACTTCTGTGTCATGAGGAGAACAAACCCCTCTGATGGAAGGGAGCGAAGATTCTTGGGTTACAAAGATGTAGGCAGAACAGAGAGAGGGGATGACTTGCACTCTGTCTTCTGTGTGTGCGCCTGTCCCTGCTGAAGTCATGAGCATCTTTTCAGCCATAAATGAGGACTATGAGTAGGGTTTGCTGCTCAGCCTCTTGAAGTGATAATCTGTGAGCTGGGACAAAGCAGTAGTGGTGGAAAAAACCCATCACCACTGTGTCGACCTTGTTTCTCAACACAACTGCACACAAAGTGGTTTTTTTTCCCTGTCAGACTAAGAAAGAGTTGAACGTTGCAAGTTTAGTAGTCTTACTAGGTGTCAGGTTCTGATTTAATAAGGGGTAATTAATGAAATAGCTTTTGGGCTGGAGAACAGCTTAAAGGACTGAGCAGTGTTTTTACAGATGTATTCTTGTTGCTTAATAATCATATGCAAGAATCTTGCTGATTTGAGGAGAAGGACAGTTGTGGTCTGTTACTAACACTGCAAGTGAGAGCCAGCCAAAGTTTTTATTTTTTATTGTGTTCTAATTATGTATTAATTGACTAATAGAAAATCTTTTAAGATTCTTTAAAATTCATGTTGGGATTGGAAATGATTCTGAGTACCTGAGAAATACTTAAAGTTGCACAGAGACAGAATTTTGCAGCTTCTGAGAAATAATCGTTTTTTTTTTTTAAAGTAAGTATGCTATGATGGGGGGAAAAAAACCCCCACAAAACAACAAAGAGGGTACAGATGGGGAATGGAAGAGTCCAGTTGGAATGATCATGCATCTTTGGACTGGGAGGGATTTTTGTTCTTGACTTAATAGATACGGGATGTGTTTTTTGGAAGCAAACATAGTGAGAGCATTACATGCATGACAGCATTCCCTGCAAGGAAGCACAGGAACCCATGATGATGATGCTCTCTCATTCTTGGGTACAGCTCAATGCAAGTGGGGGAGAAAAGCGTCTGCAAGGAGACTTGCTACCAAAAAGGAGTAAATAATACTGCTTTTTATGAGAACAGATGAGTATTCTGTCTCTATATCATCCCTGTTACAAGGTCATAATATGGAATATGTGGCTGTTACTTCCCTGTGCATATAAGCAAACCTTCATTATTTATTTGCACCTTGCCAGATGCTGCATATTATACAGTACTTTCCATGTTACCGAGGTGAATATCCATGTATTACAGAGAATTCTGCTGTCCACCAGATAATTGTAATTGGTATGTCTTGTTAAATTAGGGCTAGCAATTCTGATTTCACTCTCACTAAACGCCGTAAAGGAAAGTTTTCCATCCTAGTACTCTGCTGTGACTTACTCTTAAGATGATTCCATGTATTATATTTTAAAACAATCTTTGCTAAAAGCAAATTATTTCTTCATTTTCCAAACACCTGGGCTGCAGAGTCATTCCATATTTTCTACTTGTTCTAAAATAGGACAGCAGAAGCGCCTAGGCACGTGGACTGAAACAGCAGTTTCTTGAAAGGAGGGAGTGCTGTCAGTCTGATTACAGGGCTTAGTAGACAACGTCTCAGTATTCTGTAACGTCTAAGCTATTGAAGATGTGGGATTGCACCAGATTTTTTTCGTGGTTTTGTTTTCTCCCATCTGCTTCATATTATGTATGAACACAAAGTAATTACTGCTTGCATGGTACAGTGTTCTGTGGCATTAACAGCATTGTTTAGTGTGGCAGGGACATCCTGAGCTCATCTGGTCCAACACCCTCTGCTCAAACAGGGTAAGCTGAAGCAGGTTGTCCAGGACTGTGTCTGGTCAGATCTTGAGCATCTCCACAGATGGACACTCTACAGCCTGTCCTGGTGTTTGATGTCCCTTACAGTAAAGAAGTGCTTGCTTGTGTTCAGGTGGAATCTTGTGTGGTGTGATTTGTGCCTGTTGCTCCTCATCCAGAGCAGAGCCTGGCTTCTCTGTCCTCATACCATCCAGCAGGTCTCATGACTCCAGGGAGGTCTCCTTGAGTCTCCTCCAGGCTGAGTAGCTCTGGCTTCCTCAGCCCTTCCTCCAAGGGAAGATGCTTCAGCCCTTTTACCTCCTTTGTGGCCCTGGTGTTCATGGTGCTGTATACTAGCACATAGTATTTATTTATTTTTATTGGCTAAGTATTGTCTTTAGCTTGCTTTCTTCAGGAAATGATGCTTATGTGATTGCTCTGTCAGGCAGTTGGCCCCAGTGTAGGAAGCTCATGGCTGCTTTCAGCCATACTTGTGAAAGTGAAAGGGAGAAAGGCCAAGAGGAGGTCCTGCCTGAGGGACAGACAGGCAGAGGTTGTCGCCGTGCTGGTCAGCACCAGGCAGCAGCACACTCAGCATGTGGGTGTGAGACAGGTGGGTCCTACATGCAAATAGTGTCTCTTCTTGGTGTCCACTCATAAGTCACATGAGGGTAGAGTTGGGATGCTGAAAGGTTGGGGGACACCAGCAAAAATCCCCAGGGAAAACACGCTTTATTAGGTCCACTCTTAATGAGATATTTTGTTTCATTCAGGCTGCTTTCCTAATGTTCTGGAGTCTTCTTCTCTTGAAGAAGACCACCACATGCCTTAAATGCTGCTTTCAGCAGAGACTGTCAGTCATGCTTGGGCACTAGTTCCAAGATGAGCCTACACATACAAATGTGTGTAAAAGCCTTCACGTATAGGAAGCACAGAAGCACAGGGATGGTTTACGTGCGTTAGCATCACGTCTTAGAGGTCAGAAAAGCAAGGCAGATCTCTGCCAGGCGTGGAGATGGCCTTCTGACCTCTCCTTGCATGAAAACTGTTTCCAGTGAAATTTCATACATGGCAACGGAGGTGGCTGTCCTCCATACTTATGTTAATGGCACAGTAAGATCTTGGTCAGTTGATTTGTAGTATCAGTTAATGCTCATTAGAATTTTTAAAACGGATGCTCATTTAACATGCAGGTAAGTATAGTGTAGAGGTAAGTACCTGGTGCTGGTTAGGACGTCTGAGCCCCTCCTGAAAGGCTTTTATAGCTTGTGTTCTGCACTGTGACAATCCAGCACACACAAGCAATCTCCACTGGAAAGTGGTTAAGGAAACCTCTGTCTCAGTAGATGTGGCTGTTGTTTCTAAATGACAACTTTTCCTATGGTGGTAGGTATGTTTGCAGGCTGCAGGCGTTGGAGGTCTAGGACAGCGTGCGTGGGCCTTTGCTTGACTCTGGGAGTCCAGAGCTGGCCTGCAACCATGTGGCAGAACCTTCCAGGCTGTGGTTTTCAAAGGCTTGTTATTTTGCTGTTGGACCTGACTGAGAAGGGGGAGCGCTGCTCTGAGCTGCCTGATACGAGCTTTGGCAGAGTAGGGACCTCTTGAAGCAGTGTGTGCTGTCGTGTGACATTCCTAGAGGGCTGTCTTGACTTGTCATCTTCTGGGCTTTGCCATGGGTGTATATGTGCTCTGGGTATTTTTCACAGAGTCACAGACTGGTTGAGGTTGAAAAGGATCTCTCTAGGGCACGTGGTCCAGCCACCCTACTAAGCAAGGTCACCCAGAGCAGGCTGCCAAGGACCATGTCCAAGCAGCATTTGAGTATTTCCAAGAATGGAGAGTCCACCACCTCTGGGCAACCTGTGTCAGTGCTCAGTCACCCTTACAGTGAAACATTTCCTGTTGTTAAGAGGAAACCTCCTGTGTTTCCAGTTTGTGCCCATCATCTCTTGTCCTGTCACTGGGCACCACTGGAAAGAGCCTGGGGCTGTCCTCTTTGCACCTTCCCTTCGGGTTTTTGTATACATTGATGAGATCCCCCTGAGCCCTCTCTTCTCCAGGTGCTCCAGTCGCTTCATTATCCTTGTTGGCCTTCACTGGACTTTTTCCAGTGTGTCACTGTCTCTCTTGTGCTGGAGAATCCAGCACTGGACACAGCACTCCAGGGATGAATAAATTCCTTTCCCTAATTCATTCACCAGCATTGAATAAAGGGGAAGGATCACCTCCTCTACCTGCAAGGCAGTAGCTGAGGACACCATTCATCTACCTTATTGCAAGGCACATTGCTGGCTTATGTTCAGCTTGGTGTCCACCCAGACCCCCAGTTTTCTTCCAAGCTGCTTTCCAGCTGGGTGGCTCCAGCCGGGGGGGGGTGTGCCTGGGCCTGTGCTTCCAGGTGCAGGACCTGTAAAGGGTGTGAACTGTGAAAACCCTTTGCTGGTATTGCCACTGTGGTGCTTGTGTGCAGGTGTCATCCTTTCCCACTTCCAAAAAAAGCAACATCTCCATCTTACAGCTGATGTGGCCATGTATGGCTCATTGCAGTGTGCTGTTTGCATTGTTATTTTACATGGTAAACGTGTTCACCTATCAGTGTTTTATTTTTATATAATAAGATACGTCTGGTGTTTTGTTTGGGCAGGGATTTTGGGAAGAAATGGTCCTTTGGGAGAGGCATGTACTGTAGTTGCTGTTTCTGCAGCCTGAAACCTGACGTGAGGTCAGGTTTATAGCTGATAAATGGGAGTTTCTGCAGCTTGATGGTGACCTCATAGGATTGAAGGAGGAAAGCATTTGGGAATAGCGGATACCTAGAAAAAAGAAAGGCTCTGCTTACCATGTGGATTCTTTCCGCTGCATGCCATTGAAGTAACTGGCAAGAGTGGAATGCAGACCTATGGCACAGCCGTCTGTGTATGAGATCTGTCTCTTGTTCTGCAGACCCCTCTTTGTCCATTCCTGGAGTCTGGGCAGATTTCACCAACAGAATGAGTAGCAGAATCTGTGTCTTAGAGGGTTCTTCCAGTTTACCTAAAGTTTTTTAACTTTTGCTATTGTCTTGATTTATGTCCTTACTAGTTATAGGTTTCCAAAATACATACATTTAGTTATTCAGATGTAAAAAGTGACCCAAATGTGAGTGTCTGTAAAGTGATCTTATGTCTTCTGGGTGAGACAAACCTTAAATCATGGGGGATATTAATAATATTTTCTCATTTTTCTCCTATGTCTTTTGTCAGTGATATCACTTGGATGTGATTTGGAATTGATCACAGTATTGAGATTATGATTGAAACTCAGCAACTGAAATGAGATTTAAAACACAAGCAGCAACAGAAAATATTTCTGGAGACACCTGTGTTTCAGATTTATGTCTAAGTAGGCAGTGTTAGTTATAACAATTCTAATTCTCTCCTTTCCCTCTTAAGTGGTTAAATAAACTTACTAGCCATCCTTACCAATAGTGACAGCCTTGTCACTGCTTTGGCTTATGATGAGCAAGCCTGCGATGTGAAGGTGGCAGTCTTTGTGTTCGAGAGACACCTTTCCTTACAGAAAATGGTAGCAGTAAACTAAATAGGATTGTAAGCCAAAGGTTTAACATCCAATTGCATGTCTTCTGGTACAGGACTAGGATCAGTGTTTATGCAGGTAACAGTGATCTTGTCCCCATAAAACGTGGGTGTGCAGAATGCTTTTTTTTTATGTAAAAGCTGTAGATTTGTTTAGCGCATTAGAGGTGGTGTTATAGGACAAGCAGGTGTTGGAAAGCCACTCTCTAAAAATGCTGGATTAGTTACTCTAAATTTTTCTGATAAATAGTATGAAGTCTACACTGATCAGATAAAATAAATTTGGAAACTCTTCAGTTTACAAATTTTATTAATTTAAACAAAGCTCACAAAAGACATTTGTGTCAGGCAATAAAAATGACCATGTGATACATATTTCTAAATCACTTCTTCATGAGGAATCAGGCTTTCCAAACATAATACCCATCAGTCCTTGCCATCTGGTAGCCATACTTTATTCTCACTGATCTTGAAGGAAAAAAAAATCTATATCCAAACACAGATCCTCTTTGTGTCACTCAAGCTTATGGAACTTATTAATATTCATAAATACCAGTGTGTGGTATAAAAATTACCTTGAAAGTAAAATTAATCTGAGTGAGTGCTGTGAGCTGTTTCTTTATTTAAAGAGCAATTCAAGATAGTATTCTGGATGCTAGTTGATGATGATGATCTGGGGTGATGGCCAGGTTCCCCTCAACAGGGTTATCTGCATAAGTCATATTGTAATCCGAGGGAATAGGATGAAAAATGTATTGAGAGAAAGCTAGCAGGATGGCCACAGCAGCTGGCCTCTTGGCTTTGTGTGGCGCTTGGTAGGCTCTTCTTGCATAAGGAATTTGTCTTCTCCACTGTTACAGCTACATGAAGAGTGTGTGGTTTGTTAGCTTTGAACACACAGCTTTACTTTTAAAGCTTGTTACATGTAACAGATTGGGTTTGGTATCAGTTTTATCCTTAGTACACCAGATTGTCTGCAAATAAGCTCCAGTAACTGATTTTAATTATTTTAATAGGGATTTTCCACTCTAAGCAATTGGTTTGGTTTTGTTTTATCACTTTTTGCTTTTCTGTAGTCTTTTGAATACAAGTAGTTTCTGACTGGTTTGATGCAATTTGGCTCTATCTATACATAAAATAAGGAGGTACAGTATACATGTATGCGTAAGAAATTTTATTAGTCACTTCTTACTGTATTTTTGTTTTACTAGAAAATGGTGAAAGATCTGTTAGGGAAATAATACTGTGATTTGAAATAATAGTGCTCATCAGATACTGCCATACTTTCACATTCAGTCTCTGAGCATTTATGTTTAAAAGCACATTCAATTTAAACTGTTATTTTTATCGATTGATTTGTATGCACATTGTATTACTTTTTGCCTCCAGAAATATCCTCTACTTACTAGCATAACTGGAGATGTCTGATTTGAAGGGGCTTCTCTGATGCTCCCAACATAAGAGGGATGTGGAGCTGTTGGAGCGAGTCCATAGGAGGCCACAAACATGCTGCAAGGGCTGGAGCAGCTCTGCTCTGGAGCCAGGTTTAGAGAGCTGGGCTTGTTCAGGCTGGAGAAGAGAAGGGTCTGGGGAGACCTTAGGGCTTCCAGTGCTTAAAGGGGCTACAAGAAACCTGGAGAAGGGCTTTGGGCAAGGGCCTGTAGGGACAGGACAAGAGGGAATGGTTTTAACCTGCCAGAGGGGAGACTGAGATCTTAGGCAAAAGTTCTTTTCTGTGAGGGTGGTGAGGCGCTGGCAGAGGTTGCCCACTAAAGCTGTGTCTGCTCCATCCCTGGCAGCATTCAAGGCCAGATTGGATGGGGCTTGGAGCAACCTGGTCTAGTGGAAGGTGCTCCTGCCTGTGGCAGGGTGTTGGAACTGGATGACCTTTCAGGTCCCTTCCAAACCAGTCTGTGATTCCCAGCACAGTGCCTTGACTTTTGCAGGGGAAATAGAGCTTATGGAGGCCTGGCTGCAGGCACCTACCATGGCTGTGCAGGGTCTCTGGTTTCATTAGTTGCTCTCTCTCTGGAGGTCCCAGTGCAGCAGAACACTTGCCATATTCAGCTTCAGGGACATCACAGGCTCTGTTGACTGCCACATTGATCATGGCTATGGTGTTGAGGTTGTCCATCTGGTGATGGCTATCAGCTTCCTTTCTTAGTGGTTGTGGCTTC
Organism: Pezoporus occidentalis; assembly: GCF_034315485.1. Taxonomy (NCBI): domain Eukaryota; kingdom Metazoa; phylum Chordata; class Aves; order Psittaciformes; family Psittacidae; genus Pezoporus; species Pezoporus occidentalis. Next base: position 274,944 of record NW_026914907.1, read on the forward strand.
AGCGGGGGCTGTAACTCTGTTCTGAGGCCCTGCCATGGGCTTGCAGGCAGCAGACCTTGCCCTTCCCACCAGCCTGCGACTTGTCCTGCTGGATTCTCTGTGACTGCTCTGTGGCTCACTTGCAACCATTCACAAATCTTCTGCTCACTCTGTTAGAATATTTTAAGTCTGTAACATAATGGTTTAAGCACCTCTCAGGATAGTTATGTGCTTAAACACAATTTTTCATCACACCACCTTTTGTAGCAGCATTAAATGCAATTGCATCAAAGTTCCTGCTATTTGAAACACTATTTCACCAGCTCTGTGTTAGTCTCACCTTTCTGTTCCTTCACCTGGGTGGCTTTTGTAGTGTGCAGCCTGAGTTGGATTGAAATTGCCACATAATTTGCACCATAATTCCAGATACAAAAATACGTGCAATACATTTTGGTCCTCATGAAGGAAGAAAAGTTTACATTACTAGCTTGCATAATTTTTATCCTCCCCTCTGCCCCCTAAATGTTTGCTCCATTAATATTTGTTTCATTGTCATCCATGCTCTGTGTCTGTTTAGCATTTAAAAACAGTGCATCAGTATCTTTTATTTCCCTGAGTGGAGGCTTGTGCTAAGCTATGCGGGAAGCAGCCACCCATGACTTCAATAGTGGAATGTCATACATGACAAAATTTAGAAAGAAAGAAAAATCATGGAAGCAGGAGTTTAGATAGTGGTTGTTAGGTGTTCTCTACTTGCTGTATTTGTGGATGATGATCTCTATAATTTGGGAGAAAATTAATATCTACGCTCTTGAAATCATAGAATCATAGAATGTTCTGGGTTGGAAAGGACCTTAAGATCATCTAGCTTCAACCCCCTGCTGTGGGCGGTTATGTGATAAATTATCTTCAACTAGTACTTACCATATAATTTTACTGACAATCCCTCTGTCCCAGTGTCCAGCTTTCATAGTACAGCCTGTTCTGGAAGCAGCATGGGAAGCAGGAGTCAGCGTGTCTGGTCCCTGGGCATTTCAGGCAATTGCATTGTATAATCAGTTTCGTAAATATACCAAGCTTTGTCTTAAGACCATTAGTTAAATCTCCTGTCTCTTACCTTCTTCTAAACTGCAGTGGAATTGTTTTGGTTTTTATTCATGGCCTGGTTTTACTGGTTTGTTCCTAGAGTTGTCCTTTGCTATCGGTAAGTTTTTACTTTATCAAGTATTTACAAGTTTGCTGTGTTAATGGAAACTGGTCCTGCCCTCACCTCATCCCTGTTTGCAAGGCGCTGGAGCCAGGCCAAAGGCGGTGAGTGAGCTGTCCTGTGCTGTGTATCCTGCCTGCATGGAGGTGCCTGTGTGTTGCTGGGCCAGCCTGCTCTTGTGTTATAGATTCCCTCATCCCCTTCTTCCTTGAGCAGCAGCCACATCTGATGCTTGGGTTGATCCTCCTTGAGAGGCAGGAGGAATAGTGGGTGGTTTTCCAGGTACATCTTACCAGTGCTTCGTACAGTGCTGTGAATACTGTCCTGAGTGTCCCAGTGTCACACTGCCATTTGCAAGGTCCTGGTAGTAAGATGTATCTGACCTTTGTTGGCACAGTCCAGTGCACTGTGTGTGTCATGGAGCGGCAGGAGGTGGCAGCATGTCCAGTACTTGATCCCTATGGACTGCATAATTTTTGCACCAGTTTTGTAGTAAGTGCAAGATAAAGATTTTGAACAATCATGACATTTGAGATGGTTAATTAAGTATCTGAGAGTTCTAAAAGATGTGGTATAGCCAAGCAGTTTAAATTGTTGATTGCCTCATTTCAAAGTTGCAGCTGAACTTGTTTCAGGTTGTGTACTTTCTGCTGTTTATGTGCTTGTGGATATGTTACAGTCGGGTCTTTTGAACTCTGTCTTATAAAACTAGTACTGGAGGTGGCATCTTCTTATTTGGATAGCTAAACCTTCTGAGATGGAGAAGATATTGTTTATTAGAGATTACTCTATTATAGAGATTATATTATTCTATTATAGAGATTCTATTATTAGAATTTACACATATTGGTTGCATATTTTCTTCTGGTACAGTTGCTATTCGAGGTCTCTTTTATAAGGATTACAGATATATTGTGGTTTCACTACATGTCAGTGCTGCTGGGGAGATCCAGTCTGCTGGGGGATCCTTGGGGACCCAGGGTTCAACCTTCAGGTCCCGTGTTTGACCTGTGTCAGCTGGAGAAGGGTCTTATGAAGGCAAGGGCGTTCCAGAAGAGGAGGTGAGCATTGCTTGGAGCACCTTCTCACACCCATGGGTCTGTCACCTGGGGCATTGAAGAGCGAGGTCAGTGATTATCAGATGAAATTCAAGGAGTCCCTTTTTACATGTTAGAGTAACTGTGCTCTCAAGGAGCAAAAATGTTTCTAAAACTGATGTGTGTTAGATACAATACATTAGAAATTCAGGCATTGTGTGGGAGCTGATGGCTCTATTTTTCTATTTGTGTGTGGGTGCATTTCAGCTCTTGAGACCAGCAAGGGAGAACCCCTGTAAATGTTTGCAAACCCTTTGTTTTTACAAGGGAAATACTACATACGTCTACTGCCTCTCTTCCTGATAGAAACTGGGAATGTTTTAATGACATTAATTATATTAAAATGTGTGGTCATACCTTGACCACTGCAATTCTGAGAAGTGGCTTAATTGAAGGATCCTTTTTCTGATTGCAGAAGTGAAAAGATGAAGCTCTGGCATTGCTGGTGTCCGACTATTGCCATTGCCTGTACAGGAGTTACACTAAGAAAGTATGACTTGCTGTTTCAAGTGTCAAATACTTTGTGTAGACATCTGCTTCGTAAGGAAGTTAAACTCTCTTCCTAAAGTTGCTGTTGGGTGAAATGGCTCCGTTAAGAGGGCAAAACAAGGTCTTCCCCTTGTTTTGGGGGAACTTCATCAATAAACTTCATCAGTAGTGTCTGAAACTCACCAGATAACAAGAGTGGAGACTTGGTGTTGAACAGGTCAGATTTAAGTAGCTGGGAGTTGGCCTCTGTTGTGGCTTTCTAAGACAAAATACTGTCAGCGCAACTCCAAGTTGCAAACCTCACAATGTGCTGCTGAGAAGCTGTGAGGTGGATGACACAATCTGTGTTGCTTCCTTCATCTGTGTGCTCCCTGCAGGTGTGGTGACCTCCCTGGCTCCATCGTGCACAGTATGAGCCCACCCCACTTCAGCAGCAGACCTCTGTGTCTCCAGCAGATGTCTGCCAGGAGTATGTTCCTTGCTTCTTCCTGAGAAGCAACCTTTATTAGAAGAGGGTACTTAGAGCTCATCCATTTCCAGCCCCCTGCCATGGGCAGGGACACCTCCCGCTAGACCAGGTTGCTCAAAGCCCTGTCCAACCTGGCCTTGCACACACAGCGCTGCAGTCTCTTCCCAGGAAAGGGCTGAGGGGATGGGTCTAGTGCTGAACCTCCTGTGCTCCCTTTGGTGTGCACTAACATTGCAGACACTACCAGCCACCATGAATTAAGGCCATGTAATGAGATTTCTGCATCTATGTGCATCTCTGGCTCTCTGCTTGATTCATCACTGATATGATGTGATGATTTCTGATTATGTGCTACTGTTTTTAGCCTCTTTCTTCCTTTGCGAAAGGCAGTAAAGCAGGAAGCCAGGCGCCTTCGGATGATTTTGTGCTGGGTATTTTCCATGCACAGACTAGTGTGTGAGCCATTGTTGTTCATCATAATGCTGGGTTATTGCAGACCAGTTACCCTGCTTGAAGTCTGGGGATAGAACCTAACAGTAAACAATCCATGTGACTGATTTTTATATATAACAGTTTTATACTCCAGTTGTCTTAGATCACTGAAGTGATCAGCTGTTTTACTGAAGTGATTAACTGTTTAACTGCCCATATTCAGAAATTAATCTTTGAAAGCAAGTCTAGAGGCTTTGGAAAAAAATGTGAAAATGAGAAAAGATATTGAAAATATTAACTGGAATTAATAGAGTTAATTCCATTAACTGGAGGCAGCCTTGCTGTTGGAAGTGTGGGCTAGTTGTTGTTCTTGTACACCCATCTACTTTATCATAATGGGATACAAAATACTTTTTCTTAACCCTCAGTGGAATTATTTCTTTTTATTTCTCTTTTCTAAATGTCTTTGGTAGAGCTTCATAAAGATGGAGCAGGAAGCAGTGAGATCACTGAGATGTTGGTCTGAACTGAGCTCTGCTGCTGTGCTAAAAGCAGGACCTGGCTCTGAGAAACACCTTAAATCAGGGGCAGCTCCTGGCACCGAGTTGGGCCCATGATTCTTCACCAGTACCATATGAAAGAATGCAGTCAGCAGATGTGCATTTCAGGTTTTAAACTTCATACCCTGGGCACTTTAATTAATGGCAGATTTTTTTATAAATAGTGTGTCTCAGTTAAGATGTCTTTAAAAAGACCGTAAGGCTGTGCTGTTTAGGTTTGTTTTGTTGACTTTTTTTTTTGCCCACTCTTATGCTGTTAAATATTTGAGTTTATAATGAAGCAAGAATAATACCTGCAGTATCTGCTTTCCCTAAGTCATAGGAATTTGTAGTATTTTTTGAGACCAGAAGTATGAATTTGATTCATGTGAATATTCTTTTCCCCTTTGATGAATGGCTGACTTTAATCAGCACCCACAGAGACATGGGCCTTCCTTTTTGTGCGGAGGATTTGGGCAGCATGTCAATAGGATTGGCTGGGCACAAACTGAAATGAAAGACACAAGGAACAAGAGTAAGCCAGAGGGATTCTTTTTCTATTGTAACTGCTTTTGGTGCTTTTTGTAAGTACTGCAGGCATAAGATGTTCAGATGGGAAGGTGACTTTCAAGTTAGTGTCCTCTCTGCTTGTTTGTTTTTAGGATACTTAAAGGTTGGAGTGAAATCTTCATGCTCTTCAAATGGCTGAGAATATTCCCAGAGCTTCAGCAGGGTTATGTTTGTACCCCGCTTCTCTGAAAGAAATACAAAATGTGAAATGCCTGTGGTGTTTTATTTGCTGAGCTGCATTCATTCAATAGTAGGTCCTTGGTTTTAAAGTGTAACTGCCTCTGTGAGTTTGGGGTTTTAAAGTGTAACTGCCTCTGTGAGTTTGGTTAATGAAAAAAAAACAACCTCCAACAACCCAAAAACCAAAACCACTTTATTCAGTTAGTGTTCTCTCTTTCTTCTGCCCTGGTATGAGTTTCTAGCAGGTTTGGTGCAGAGGGCATGTGGAAGGGGATTTGTTGTGTGATGGATTGGGTTAGGGCAGGAGAAGGACCGTAGCTGGCCCAGGGATGCTGCTCAGCTGGGTCATTCATAGCCATATGGTATGGTCCATGAACTGTAGATTGAGGACCAGAGCATGCTGAACATGAGGTGCTGCTTCTGCTGTCTCACTTTCTGGAGGTGGTTGTTCACAAAAGTACTACAAATATACCTGAAGTGCCTGTTCTCTGACTCCTTGCACTGCTTACTTGTGCTTGTGGATGTCATATTCCTGAGCAAGGTCATTTCAATCTCTGCTGCCTTTAGTGGCTGGTAAGGCTCTTCCCTGGGTGCTGTATGAAATGCTTACTGGAAAAAAATAAAGCCTACCTGGTGACCCAGTGAGAACTCACTTGTGCCAGGCAGGATGGGCGGCAGTGACAGTGTGTGCTAAGCCATGTCCTCAGTTGGAGTGTGCTTTCCTTGGGAACGGCCCTGACAATGAAACCTTTCTTCCTCATCCCACTGCTGCAGCCGTGATTTCTTCTCTGGATCTTTTTTTTTGCTCTCAGCCCTTCAGGCCTTGCATTGCACAGGAAGAGCCTCAGGTGAGATGGCTTCTGATGCAGGAGCAGCTAAAAGGTGTTTCAGAGACAAGGAGAATGAAGAGCCCTTTGGTCCGTGCTCACAATGTAGTCATTCAATCTCTTCACCAGCAGGACAGGATATACTGTACTGCCTTTATCTGAAATGCTGTCTGAGAATAGTGTAATACGAAATTTTAATATTGCTGTGTCCATGTCTCTTTCTTCTCCAAATGATTGATTCCTAGTTTTCTGTTCTTTTATTACTCTTAGGTTGCAAATCAGATGGGACTGAAGAAGAATGAACCTTACTTGTAGAAGACTTAATCTTTCAATCAGTTTCCTCTGAATTAAGCCAAAAGAGCCGTAGCAAATCTAGGGATCGTGTTAAACATGACGTACATAGTGGGAATAAAATTGAGCCTGTGCCTTCTTTTGCTTCATAATTTATTGTTGAGAAATCTGGTGCTCCAAATGGAGCAAGTTTAACTGCTGCTTCTCTCTGTCTCATATTCAGTGCACCTGTGTCAGGATTTTACTGAAATGATATTGTTATCCTGGAAAATGTTTCAAGAACAAACCTGAAAATTTACAAAGCAGATTGCTTGGTAAATTTCTCAAATTCCATAAAAGAGATTGCTGGATATTTGCAAGTGATTAAAGGGTTTCAAGGTTGAATTAACATCTCAGAGGAAAATCTAAAACTTTATACAATCTTAAAATGTAATTGAAAGTTAAATGTGGTTCTATAAACATCTCTAAGGGAGATTAAAGCCATCATGGCTTTATTTTCTCCTCCACAGTTCTAATCCAGGGTTGTTCCTGGCCTCAGTCTCACTCTTGCTGCTCAGCTGACAGGTTTGTGTTTAATTACTAGACTGGCTGGTTGAGGCTGCTTTGTGCTTGTAGCTGCTGTGGATATAGCAGTTTGGGAATAATGTAAGGAGACTTGAATTTTGGGGTTTGTAAGGCCAGGATAGGACTTTTCCTGAAGCTGTTTATATCATGAAATCAGTTGTGACTGCAGCTCTTGTCAAGAGTTAGTGTAATATCAGTTCATTACAGTGGAGCTAAACTGAATATTTCCTTTGCTACTGGATGCTAGTATGCAGTGTAGAGAATGACTAAAGCTCCCAGGTCAAAAGTGACATCTTACAGAAATAATAACCTGAAATTACATATTTTTCTGTTGTTTTCATTGTGAAGTATCTGTAAAAATCTTCCCTTCCACCCAGTATTTTGTGCAGGAGTTCACACTGCTCTGTGCACAGCTACCACTTAGTTGTTTTTTAATGAGAGTTAGCAGCGATGATCCCTTCCCTCCCTCCATTGCCAAGAGCAGCTAGCAGAAATTCTTCTTGCTAGGTATAAATCTCTTAAATTCTGCTGTGAGAACCTCCTCCGCCTGCTTCTCTCCCTTGCTAGGCTCCCGTGTGCCACACAGCCCTTCTGGAGTTCGCTGTCACCATCTCTGGATGCAGAAGTTTCTCTCAGCTGCCTGGAATTGTGACTTATTTTTTCCAAAAGACTTACACGTTCCTGCAAAGCTTACCCTCCAAGTGAATTATAGGTGAAGCTTTTTACAAGAGTCTGTAGGGGATAGACAAGGGGGAGTGGCTTTAACCTGACAGAGGGGAGACTGAGATGAGCTCTTAGGCAGAAGTTCTTCCATGTGAGGGTGGTGAGGTGCTGACACAGGTTGCCCAGAGAAGCTGTGGCTGCCCCATCCCTGGCAGTGTTCAGGGCCAGGCTGGACAGGTCTTGGAGCAACGTGGTCTAGTGGAAGGTGTCCCTGTCCATGGCAGGGGGTTGGAACTGGATGAGCTTTAAGGTCCCTTCCAACCCAGACCAGTCTGGGATTTTGTGAAAATGGCACAAATAGAAGAATTGGTCTGAAGTATTTACACGTATTTGTAAATATATGACCATAGAAACAGATGTATTCTCTGACATCAAATTAACAAGAATAAAAATTCAGCCTCTCATGAGGAAGAGCAGTGTGGCAGAAGATAGCAGAATTGTGCTCGTTTGTAAACTCATGTTGGACAATAGTTTATGTATTAATTAATACATTAAAGATAGCTAATACTTTCTCAAATAAAATAGTATCATCAGCTTGATTAGATGCTGTTATACTAACTAGAGCACTTAAAAATTCTTATTTCATATTTTATATAGGTTTTTTTTTTTTTTTCAAGGAGTGTAAAACTCATAAAGGGCAAACACATTTTACATTTGTTCCTCATCTGTGCTTTCTCTGCTTCTTCTGTGTTCAGAAGTTTATAGAGTTTGAAGATGCACTGGAGCAGGAGAAGAAAGAACTACAAATCCAAGTGGAACACCTTGAATTTCAGACTCGACAGCTGGAGCTGAAGGCCAAAAACTATGCAGATCAGAGTAAGCAAAGTTGTACACCAGATGTGTTTATAAAGTTTGCCTTCCACACATAGGTAATGCTGCTCTGAATATATTTTTCATACTTTTTGTATGTAATGTAATTTATGCAAAACCTGAAATGTCTGGTTATGCCTTGCTTTGTTATAAAATTCAGAGCCTTCTAAAGGATGGAATGTATCCAAGCTCATTTAATAAAGGCGTCATTACTTTTTTGTGTGGGGCATGATCAGTCTCTGCAAATACAAGATCTGAGCCATTGATAAAGCTCCGGAACCTAGTTTCCATTTTCTCCTTGTCCGTGAATAGAACCTCCCATTTATTTTTTCTCATGTAAACTATTACATTCATTTGTTTATTTATTACAAATACTGCCTTGACGTGTGCAGCCATGTTTTGTTGGATCCCCTCAGAATTCGTTGGAGTTTTGTCCAGTACTCCTGTTCCTTACATAGCCAGAGGATAATGCTGGTGGCTCCTCAAATAGCCCATCCCAGAGGGTAATTTAAATCGTTGTCAAACTAGGACACTTGGAGGGCGTCAGGATAATGCTGAAGAACTCTGCTTCTGTGGTCTTGTTGCACTATTTGGACTCCTTATTTTGGGAGGTACCCTTGGATTGAGTTTGTAATTAAGACCAGATCCCACAATGTGCATTACTCTATTTCTGTTTGTTTTGTTCAGTAGGTATAAATTAATTTGTAACAAAATAGGCTTTGAGACTTCAAGTTTCTATTGAGAGTCTGGTGTGTGCTAGTTGATGGTTGGAATCTTCTCTTGGTAGTTTCACGACTGGAGGAACGTGAATCAGAAATGAAGAAAGAGTATAACGCTCTACATCAGCGTCACACAGAGGTAGGATGTCATCTCATAATTTCTGAATAAATAAACTTCTTGCCTACATATGAAGTCATGTCAAAGAGTTCAGCTTTTCCCCTACTAGCGATGACTACAGCTTCTGAACTTTGGGAGTATCAGAAATATCTGAATGGAGGGTGTTAAGAGGCTGGAGCCAGGTTCTTTTCAGTGGTGCCCAGTGACAAGACCAGAGGCAACTGGCACAAACTTGAACACAGAACGCTCCCTCTGGACATGAATAAAAACTTCTTTACTGTGAAGATGATGAGCTCTGACACGTGTTGCCCAGAAGTGTGGTAGAGTCTCTATGCTCAAAAGCCAGCTGGACATGGTAGGCAACCCTGTTTGAGCAGGAACATTTGATCTGATGGACCCCAGGAGGTTCTTTCCATCCTCAACTGTTCCGTGATTCTGTGAACAGTGCCCCACTCTCTCACCTCCCACTGCTGGTGAGAGACTCCAAGAGACGTAAATTATTTTTGGATGTGCTCTTTCATGGCTCTTCTGAGATTAATTTTAAGTAATTTCCAGCACTGTTTGTTCTGAGATTTTCTGCCAGATTAGTCCATTCACTTACATCATCAGCTTAGAAGACAAGAGCAAAGGCGAGATGTGCAGGAAAAAAAAAAAAAAAGGAATTGGAAATGGAATCTGGAGGGGATTAAACAAAAGCAGAAAATGAATCTCTTGTCCTCTGTTTGGCTCATGATTTTTTCCCTCTTCACAGATGATCCAGACCTATGTGGAACACATTGAGCGATCCAAGATGCAGCAAGTTGGGGGAAATAATCAAACTGAGGGCAGTCTACCTGGGAGAAGGTAGGGCCATAACCTTTCCATGTAATGTATGCTGCCTGGGAACGCACAGACTGAGTGTGTGCATATCTGAGAGAGAGAAACCAAAAGTAGGATCTTTCCTTGTGGGCATGGATTAAAGTTGGAGTTTTTTTTTTTGCAATGAGTTTTGGGTGAGTTATGGGGATATTTTCTGAGGCTTGATGACAAGGAGCTTTATGTGTTATGTTACAAAGCTTCAGCTTTGTCATGCTCCTGTTGATGAGGGGCCTCTGGAAAAACACATTTATATTCTCAGGTAACATGTAAAAGGTTTATCTATAAAATGGGTGAAGGTGTTGTATAAAGTATTTGTGTGTGTGTGTGTGTGTGTCTTTCTTTGTGGCTGTATGTGATAGCCAGAAAAAACACAGCAATTAAATTTGTTAGCTATTATGGATTTCCCTCCCACACCATTCCTTCTTTACAGAAAAGGAAGATATCTGTCAGTCAGTCAGTCAATAGGCTTACTTATGCCCAAGAAATTGGTGTCCTCTCCCCCATTTTTAGAGCACCAAACTGGTAAAAAATCAGCCTTTGCTTAAATAAGGCAGTGGTAGGAAAGAAGTTCAATATATAGAACTAGTCTGTTGTAGTCTTACAACAGAAGTTAAGTTCATTGATTCAGTCCAGATACATCTAGTTTTAAGTGGTGTGTGAAGGAATCAAATGCTTTCTCTCTGATGGTACTGTATACCAGTAACATTGCTCACAGGGTGGCAAGCAGAAGTGATGTTCCATAAATACTGGTTAGAAAAGTAATAGATCATATAACACATAATAGATTCTACTTAATCGAAGTAAATTAAGTCAGCCATTAAAAAGGTTTTTTCTGTGGCAGTTTTTATGTGTGGCAGATTGCTGTTTGTGTTAATCAGTGCGTGCTAATGCAGTGATTAACACTGTAATGAGACTGTCTAACCCAGGAAGTTTTAAACTAAAGCAGTGTTTTCCAGGTGAGCAGTGTTGACAAAGTAATAGGCTGCAGGAGATTAAATCTTTTTGCTATCCTTCCCATCTTTAATTTCCTCTGGCCTTGAGGAATGTTAAGAGGTTTTATACATATGCTGACTACAAGCCATGGCAGCTGCTGGTCTGAAAACCAGACAGAGACAGTACGAATTGCATGAGAATACTTGGACAAGAGTGCCTGCTGCATGTGTCCTCCCTTGTCTCTTACAAAATATGTCTGACTGTTCTTGGTTATTATCTGTGAACTTCAGCTGGACTTCACCCGTAAACAAAATCTTTAGGAAGCATTAGGCTGTGAAAAGGATTGGGATGGTGTGTCACACTACACACAAAGGGCAGCATGGGCAGAAACACAGACATGAAAATGCTGGGAAAACAAATCAGTGGAAAGCCATGAAGCTTTGTGAAATACCATGTGGTAGGGATGATGAAATGCAAAAGAGGAGCATTGAGCAAAATTATTTGAAATTAAGACTGAAGGAAAGTATGAATAATAAAGGAAGAATTAGGGTAATTTAGAAACTTGTATTTAGGTTTGTAACACTTAAATAGAATGTCAGTTGGTTTTGGGTTAATGTAATAGAAAGCAAATTTCAGGTCTTGGCACAGGACGCACGAATGCCCTCTGTCTGCTGTGGTTCTCTGTTGCTGGGTTGGACTGCTCTGGAAAAGACAGGCTTTGAACTGCCAAGGTTAGACGTGTATTGTAGGAAAGAAAAAGGAAGACCCAATCCCACCTTGTCAAGCAGTAAAAGACAGGAATCTTCAGAAACTTCAATGACTCCAGCCGAATTCCCTTCAGCCTTAGAGCCAGGCAATATCCTGAGCTGGAAGGGACCCACGTGTGGATCATGAAGTCCAACTCCTGACCCCACACAAAACAACCATATATCTAGGAGCATTGTCCAAGCACTTGTGGAACACTGACAGCTTCGAGGCATGACCAATGCTTGACTGCCCTCTCTGTGAAGAATTTTTTCTAATACTATCTGTTTGCTATTTCATTACCTCCCATAATAATTAAAGATACTTCTGTAGGCTAGGAGGATAACTTGCAGTTGGAAGATACTGGTATCTCAAAGAAAGATCCTTTATTTATTCTGAATCAGTTGATAACAGATGGATAGGGGCAAAGTGGTTGACATCACCTACCTGGAGTTGTGCAAAGCGCTCGACACTGTCCCACATGGCATACTTGTCTCTAAACTGGCGAGACATCAATTTGATGCATGGACCACTTGGTGGATAAAGAATTGGCTGGATGGCTGCATGCAGAGAGTTATGGTCGATGGCTCAGTGTTCAGCTGGGGATTGGTAATGAGTGGTGTCCCTCAGGGATTGGTGTTGAGATTGATCCTACTCAACATCTTTGGCAACATGGACAGTAGGATTGAGGCACCCTCAGCAAATTTGCTGACGACACTAAGCTGTGTAATTTGGTTGGTACACTGGGGGGAAGGGATAGGATCCAGAGGGACCTGGACATGCTTGGGAAGTGGGCCAATGCCAGCCTCATAAAGTTCAACCATGCCAAATTCAAGGTCCTACACCTGGGTTGGGGCAATCCCGGGCATAGCTACAGGTTGGGCAGAGAAGAGATTCAGAGCAGCCCTGTGGAGAAGGACTTGGGGGTGTTGGTCAGTGAGAAACTGAACATGAGCCGGCTTCAGTGTGTGCTTGCAGCCCAGAAACCAACCGTATCCTGGGCTGCATCAAAAGGAGCGTGACCAGCAGGTCGAAGGAGGTGATCCTGCCCGTCTACTCTGACCTTGTGAGACTCACTTGGAGTATTGTGGGCAGTTCTGGTGTCCTCAACATAAGAGGGACATGGAGCTGTTGGTGCAAGTCCAGAGGAGGCCTCGAGGATAATCAAGTGCTGGAGCACCTCCCATATGAAGACAGGCTGAGAAAATTGTGGCTGTTGAGCCTGGAGAAGAGAGGCTGTGTGGAGACCTCATAGCAGCCTTCCAGTATCTGAATGGGGCCTACAAGGGTGCTGGAGAGGGCCTCTTCATCAGGGACTGTAGCAGTAGGACAAAGGACAATGGGTTCAGACTAAAACAGAGGAAATTCAGGTTAGGTAACAAGGAAGAAGTTCTTTACTCTGAGGGTGGTGAAGCGCTGGCACAGACTGCCCAAAGAAGTGGTAAATGTCCCTGGCAGTGTTCAAGGCCAGGTTGGACAGAGCCTTGGGTGAGATGGTTTAGTGTGAGGCGACCCTGCCCATGGCAGGGGGGTTAGAACTAGGTGATCTTAAAGTCCTTTCCAACCCTAACCGTTCTGTGCTTCTACGATTCTATGATAAGATTGATATACTCTCATTTGTAAGGCTACTAGAGCCTTACCTAGAGGAGGGAAAAATACATTTATATGTGAATCAAGAGGGCCTGTTTACCCTTGTTCTTCTGCCAGTTGAATAGTCCTTTCAGGAAAGAATATCTTACGGTGCTTCTAGAGAGGATTAACTAATGGCTATTGCAGTTGGTAGTGTGCTATATAGTGAGTTATCTCTATGCTGTATTTTCTGTGAAACAGTAAATTATTCTCACAGCAGAGAGTGGCTTAGGAGAATGAAAATAATTACAGAACACTGTATTTGGGATCTGGCTAAAATTTCAGTATCTTAAAATCTGTTTGGGGAAAAAAATCAAAATACAAATGGCAGCCTTTTTAGGCAAAAGACAGGTATGATGGGTGTAGAACACAAGAGAAGATGTGGTGTAAAAGGAACCAGTAGTTTGCAGATGTTCTTCTGTTCATAAAATTTCCCTTACTGAACTATATTGATTCCTTCTCCTCTCCCTGTCCTGGTCTGGAAGTCTGTAGTGAGCTCCCAGAAGGTGGTCTGATCCTAGTGTGGCAGCTGAAATGGGATAAGTGTATTAGACTGGTTTCCCTTCCCGCTTACATTTCTGTAAATAAAAATCTATCTGTGGAAGTACTTATACCGTAAAATATAAAAGTACCGTAGGCAAAAACATACTTTAGGGCTTCTGTCTTTTACAGGGTGGTTTATATATGCACCTGCCAAATTTTGGTGGACTGCACGGTAGGAGTTAATTTTAATGAGCTTTTCCTTCCCTGATTTTCAAAGAAGCTAACATTAATTGTGAGTTTATGTTATCATTCCTTGAAGGAGATGCATGGATAAAATGTTTCTGGTTATATCTACAGGACTGCCATTCTCTGGGACAAAGGGAAAAATTTTCATCAAGAATTACTACCTCTTTGTATTAGAGAAATTAGTCTTTTACCCTTGTGAGTGTGTCATATTGCTAGTCTTGAGAGAAGAAAAGTGAAACACTGTGGATCTGTGAAAGTCCCCGATGGGGCAGTGACCTGAGTTTGTAGGAGCCACCAATGGGAAATAAGACTTTTCCTTCATCTCAGCCTTTGCTCTGTTGGTGTGTGTGTGTAGCTCTGACTGTATATGCTTCTGGACAAGCACTTGGGACAGATGTGTGTTTTTGTGTTGCTGCACAGCTGGGTGGGGGTGAGCACCAGCTTTTGTGTATCCTGATGCACTGGTGTGCGCTGGGGGGACATGGACATGATTTCTAATAGCCTGTCACATGAATTGGGGTGTATTTATTTATTTTCATCTGTGGGTGTGCTTGAGTGTGTTAGACTGCATAGGGGTGTGTAAGACTGTAGTGTGCATATGACTGTAGTATGCTGCACATGACACCAAGTATGTTTGCTTGTCCCTTGTGAGAAGTTTGTGCAAGAACTGTTGGGGGCCTGTATCAACAGCCATCCAGGAGGAGTAATGAGCACAGCACACATTTGTGTGTGGGGTGGATGACAGTGCATGCATTCTCCTTACCATTGGTAGGACTGCATGTTTGCATGACCTCTGGTCTCTAATGATTCTTTTCTTGTCTCACTTCTTGTGCAATTGCTGCTCTGTTTTGGCTGTTATGTTTGTCACGGCAGTCATCGCCAGTCATGGAGGAAAAGGTAAATTCTGTTGCTGCATCTTCACTTTGTTAATCCTGGTTTGGGAGATTGCTGTTGACTGGCAACAGGTGGTGCTGGGAATTTGCCCTCTGTCTGTTGGCACTAGGGTTAGACTGGCTCAGCGGATGAGGCAGAGGGAGCAACCAGGCTGCTGTGTCTGGAAGGATGTTCTCATCAGGAAGAAGCTTGTGAACTCAAATGCAGAAGACTCGGGTCCCATAACAGGATCAGTCCTCTGTGATTGGACATTTATACTTCACGTCCCAGAATATTTTATAAGTCATCTTTTCTCCCCTATTTTACTATAGAGTATGAGGCATGTGTGTGTTCTGAGTGGGCAGAAAATGCATGTTGCTCTTAGTGGCCCTCTGAAGGCACTCCTGGGTTGGGGAGTAAGTTCTGCATCTGGAGCCTGCAAAGAGTAGTTCTAATCTTTTAAGTGCTGGCAAACAGATCACAATTTTGTTACGTATAATAAGCATTAGGATGTTACCTGTAGAGCATCCTAATCCCAGGTTTTCGTTACTGCAAACTTTTATTGAGGAGTTTGCTGTTTACCTCGTAATGTAAGGTGTAATCAACCAAGTGTTATGAAGGTTACTCCAGCACTCAAAATTTAGGCCATTCCTGAGGGTACTCCAAATTTCTTTGAAGACTGATAGTCAGCTCCAAGACTGCAAAGTTGAAGTTAGCTCTTCGGTGGTGTTTGCTCTTTCCCCTTCCCTGTGAGATTTAGAAAAGGCTGGAAGGTGTTTCCAGAGAAACTCGACAAGGAAATTTCCTAACTATCTATGTTAAAATGCTTTCCTGGAGATCCTACAGCTTCTGACGCTATGGAGATCTTGTCCCATGTCTTCTGGTTAGCAGGGACTGTGAAGTTCATACATTCCCTGTACATTCAGTGGGGGGCTGTATCTCCTTGCATGTTAAATGTGTGCGTGTTTGTATATGAATGTAGAAATAAGCTATGGCTTCCCAAAAGAAATCTGATAGAAATTACCTAAAGAGGGAGTATTATGTCTCAGCATATGTTTGGGATGGCTCATATTTCCTGGTGTTGCCAGTGAGTTACATCAGGCCATCCCAGCACAGTCACAAAAGCGTTTCTGTTGTAGCATGTTGTTAGGTGTTCTGACTGCACCACTTGTTCTGCATGGAATGGTTTGCAGCTACAGGACATTTTCTCCAGCTTTGAAGCATGACTCCCTTAAGACTATCATCCTAACCTGAAAAAGAGGAAAGATAGGAAACTATGGCTTGGTTTTTTTGTTTGTTTTTTTTTCTTTTTTCCCTTGAAAAGAAAGATTCTTTTGAATTAGACTTTCTTTGGACCCTTGAGTTATTTCTTTAAAACTAGGAATTTTCTGTCTTTGTGGCATAAAGTTCTAATTTCTAGTTTTGAATCTCTTCTTAATCTCTTCTACATAAATGGCTATACTTTTTTGTGGCACTTAAATCAGTGCAGTGCTGGGGTGAAGATTTCATATTAGGGGAAAAATTCCCTTGGTGTGTTATTTAGAAACTTAGCAGTAGAAACTTTCAGGGTCTTGGAATGATAGAAGTAGGATAAAGAGAGGCAAATGCAGGAAGACGAATAGAAGTAAGTGTACTAAGGTATCATGACCTATTAAGAACAGGTGTAAATACTAGGATAGAAGTCATAAATAGGTATTTAGACAAGCAGACATGGAATGTTTTCTGTAAACCTTCAGCAATTGTTAGCATTTAAAACTAACAAGCACCAAGGTGCCTTTTGAGTGGAAATGCTACGAGAAAACTGGTAATCCCTGTCATGTATGAATCTGATTTTAAATCTGTTGAAAGATAGTTGCATCTTCTCTGTGAAAGAAAGTAAGGTTAATCAGGTTGTGTCAATGATCTGTGTTCCTCTAAAATCTATTTATGGGCTGCCTTTGTGTCCTGGGTTCAGCTGTAACAGTTATTTTTCTCCTTCCTAGTCGTCTGGTGCAGTGCTGTGTTTTGGCTTTAGTTTGAGAACAGTACTGATAGCACACCGATGTTTTTAGTTGTTGCTAAGTAATGCTTACCCCGATCAAGGACTGTCAAGTCTGCCAGTGAGGAGGGGCACAAGAAGCCAGGAGGAAGCAGAGACAGGACACCTGACCCGAACTAGCCAGAGGGGTATTCCATACCACATCATGTCATGCCCAGTATATAAACTGGGAGGAGTCACCTGGAAGGGCCAGATCACTGCTTGGTCAGGCTGGGTATCAGTCAGCAGGTGCTGAACAATTGTATTGTGCAGCACTGCTGGTTAGTGTTTGTTTTTTTTCCCCTTCCCTTTTTAGTTTTATATTCTCTCCCCTTGTTACTTCCCTTATTATTATTAGTAGTAGTTTTATATTATACTTTAGTTATTAAACTTTTGTTATCTCAACCCATGGGGTTTACATTCTTTCAATCCTTCTCCCCATCCCACCCAGACAGAGTGAGGGGTAAAAAGAGGAGAGTGAGCAAGCGGCTGTGTGGTTCTGGGTTTAAACCATGACACTTTGTAAGAGGGTTTCTCTATGAAACTTCCATGTATGAATCTTTAAGGATCTTCAGGAGGGGATTTTAATGCAGTCTTAGGAAAAGTGCATCACAAATCTCCTTGCTGGCCCACACTAGAAACACCTTTTTGCCCCTTCTGTCTAGCCAAGATAGGCCACAAGTGATTATTCCTTAGCATGAGCAATGTTGACACAGCGGTGCAGCATGTTGTGTTGGCCAGACAGTGCTGGGAATGGGAAAGTCTGTTACTTATTCCACAAGCATTGTTTCCTCTGCTAGACACTCCACCTCCTTCCTTCATAAATGAGCTGATTCATGTACCATCTCCTGTGTTAGTGTGTTTGCGTATATCCTGGGGGTCCTTACGCTTTACTGCAGCTGTTTCACCTATGGTCATGGCTGAGGTGGTTTTGGTGGTAGCCCAGCCTGATCATCAGAGCAGTTCTGATGACTGTTGAAGAAAGGCACAGGAAGGTCTGCTGTTATTAATACTGGTGTACAGAAGGGTGGATTTCATCATTCCCCACACCAATAACCAGAAGCCCTATACAGGAGTAAGTGAAGTACCATCAATGAACCCCTTTATGGGTGCTTGTCACACAGAAGATCAGCTTAGCTTGTCTCTGCAGAGCCACTGGAGTTGGTGAGTGCAGGCTGCTGGGAGTAACCCCAAATACATGTGTGCTCTGTCCCTGCAGGCCTGCTTCTCTGGCATAAAATCAGTTGCTAGTTTCAGCAAGCTGCTGCAGCCTTTTCCACCTCCACTGCCTGCTCTAGATTTTCTCCCACTGGAGCTTGGTCTCAACACTTGTGCCAGCTTTTATGTTCAGAATCAAACCTGCAATTACCTAGTTACCTGCAGTTGCCCAGAAAGAAGAGGATGAAAAAAACATAGTGACAGACATATGTCAACATAAATGATGTATTCATTTACATCTTCAATTTCTGAATTTTGAGTTAATTGTAATATGGATTTGAAGAGGGGATCGAAAAATACAGGTATTATTTTCTTAATACTGAAAGTGATCCAGAGCCCTTTGATTTCTGCTCTTAGAGCTAACAGAATTTGGGATGGAATGTACAGAACTGCCCTTTAGGTGACTCTTACTTAAAAGCCCCATTTTTTGACCCAGTGATGGCATCTCTAGGATCTATGGGAGCTTTAATTTTTCTGTGAGAGTTGTTTGCTGTGGGCTATTTTCCCACAGTACCTTTGTTTCTCAGAATATACACTGACTTAAATTGACTGATGGTTCCTGCACTTTTGCATCTCCCCAAAATGTTTTGTGTTGTTGGAGAAGGCAGTTGTGCCTGTTGTGATCACTTGGCCTCCTCCCTCTTAGAGTCTCACAAGGAAGAGGCATGGCTCTAGCAGCAGACACCATGGGTCTGGGTAGACAACAGCATGGAAGTGTGGGAAGTGGGAGTTCATACAGCTGCTATGTGAGGGGCAGGAGTGCAATTCAGTTTCTAGTGACTCATGGTTCATATAAGCTAGTGTGCTGTTTCTTTTCTGCAGAACCTTGTAAATGGCTAACAGATTGGTTTCCCCTCTCTGTTTGTCTGTTTAGCAGGAAGGAACGTCCTAACTCTCTGAATGTCTTCCCCCTTGCGGACGGCATGGTACGTGGGCATATAGGGGCCAAGATCATCCCAAAACTGGACCACTGGCACCTCAGTGACCTCAGCCAGCTGCAGTCCAACTCCAGCTACAAGGTTTTACAGATCGTCGTGGAGCAAGAGCTTCTCACTCTCACACTGTCAACAGCATCCCATGTTTTCATTAAGATGGAGACCAGTCTGTGTCCATAACCCTTTGCAGCCGCTCCCTTTTGTGTGTCTGCTCCCTTGGTAGCTGTGCTGTAGGTGGAAGGATGTTCTTGTGCAGATCTAGTATATGGTACAGGAGGGATTTGGCAGCTCCTTATGCTTTTTGTCTCAGTGATAATCTCCTTTACTTGACTCCAAGAGGAGAGGAATGTATGGGGAGGCATTAGGGGTTTAGGGAAGATAAATCCTTCACTTGTTTTTGCAACTTACTTGGGAGAGGAACCTGGTCCCTCTCTCCCCCTCGATAAGAGTAGTGCCTCAATATGCATAATGTACTTAGCTGAGACCAGGCATTGGGTTGTGCTTGCTCTCCAGTGTTTGTCATTTTTGCCTAATCCTTGTTCTGGCATTCCTGTCTTCAGGAAGAAGGGCTTCTAATCCTGTCTGGATCCCCAAGTCTTGCACTGTGCTTAAAGGTCTTCAGTTCCTCCTATATCTCTAGTCATTGCTCTAGACTTGCATTTGTATACCTGTCACCTTCAGTGCACTGCCTTCTGCATTGGGGCTTGCCAAATTGCTCACAGCATTACAGCTGCACTGAAGCAGCTGCATGGTTTTGCCTGTTGCTTGTGGGGCTCTGCTCTGCCGTTCAAGTGGCCAGCCCAAAGACCCAGATGTTTCAACTGACAGCTCACTGCAGTGCCTTACAGTTTAGACTACACATGGTGACCACATTTCTGATGAGCTGTACCTAGAGACCTCTCGAAGTCTTTGTGCTGAGGATCCCACCAAATTCCTCTGCTTAAATGATCATTCAATCATAGAATGGTTTGGTTGGAAGGGACCTTAAAGATCATCTAGTTTCAACCCAGTACATGGTGACAGGCCTGAAAGTCAGTGGTGCATCTACCCAGCACCAGTATCTTACAGAGCTTCTGGTCTGCTTTAAAGGTGTCTGATAAAATTTGCTTTCTCTCTGCCTGGAATTTGTGGAACATCGAGTGTTTTATATGTCACATCTGAGGACTGATCTCCTTTTGAGAAGTTTGAAATCACTAACCTGTAAAATAAATTGAGGCAGTAAAGGCAAAGAGGAGGAACAAAACCAAAACCCAGCTCATTTTTGTACCTATTCTTCATGTTCCCAGGTTACATTAATGGTACTTTGGCATGAGGGACTGTAGGAGTGGCCTCCTTGATGCATAGCAAAAGAAATCTAGGCAAATTCAGAATTTACACAGCAAACAAAGCAGCAACTTACCTTTTTTAACACCGCCTCTGTTAAGTGGCCAGGCTAAGCACAGCACAAACCTTAGCACTTGGGCAGCCCTCTGCCTCCATGGAAATTGGAAATACCAAAGGAAGGTCTTTGGATAGGGTTGAGACTGTTCTTGGAACCCAACCCTTGCTGTAGTATTAAAAGCACAGAAGCTCAGGAAACATAGCACCTTGCAGAATGCCAGTCATTTCCTGCAGTCATTTCTGGAAAACTTTGCCTGGAATTAGGGAATAGCAATGCCACAGTGCAATAACATAGTTAAGGATGAAGATAGAGCATGAATGTGTTTGTTCAGAGTAGTGCTGTGCCAACACAACACTACTGCAAGGACACAGCCAGCCACGAAAATGCACAGAGACCAACCTCCTTCTTGTTCTGGACCCTTGGTATCTCCAGGCAATGCTGCACACTATGCTGTGAGCATGTCCTTAAGCTCACTAGTCATGAGGTGTGTGTAGCAAGGGTTATTTTTTGGAGAGGAGCAGTGAGGATGTTGGGGTTAGATCCTTCTTCACAGACTTGCTAAGGTGTAATTCTATAAGCAGTACCATTGCAGAACTTGTGAAAGAAGTTTAGTGGATCTCACTGATAGCCCAGTATCTGCATTGCAGGAGAATGCAACAGGAACCCAGATAAATGGAAGCTTTGATGTCCAAGTTCAGGTAATAAAGGATTTCTGACTGGATCTCTTAGTGATTCGGTGGTGGTTCTGTCACGTAAAGAAATCCATTTCTGGTTACAAGAAAGCTTTGGGCAGGAGTAGTGTGCTACTCGAAACACCTGACAGTGCTGGGATTTTTGTTGGTGATCATTAGGGAAATTCAGAAGTGGGGTGCTGGGTTTAAGGACGATGCCTGATATGGTAGAGTTAGAGATTCTGGGCTGTGAAAGACTTGGATAGGGTAATGTGTTATGGAGAATTTCCTAAGAGTATGGAGCAAACCTATGAATGATTAAAGGATGTGATTGACTGACTAGGTTTGCAATTTGAAATGGAGATTTTCTTCCTGCGAGCATCTTGCACACTCTCTGATTGGAATGTTTTTTCTTAAATATTTTGCATGACTGAAATCTCAGCAGTGCTGCTTGTGCATTCCTCATCTCTTCAGCAGCTCAGACACTTAGCTGACATCAGCTGCACAGACAGCTCACCTTTCCATATGTGTATCCAGACTCTTCTGACTAGTTTTTCTTCTTCATGGGGCCATACTGTAGCTACATTTTAAGTGTCCTTGTATGCTTTCTGTTATTTTGTGTTTTAGTTGCTGTCATTATTTTTACATTCAGTTGTATGTTTATTTTATACACCATTTTGGAGATGAAAGTCCTTAACGTTTTTGTTTTTATGTACTATGCTTTCAGTGTTATAACCATACAATTATGGCTTCTCATGGTGACATATGACTGCTATGAATGTTGGGCCTTTGCAATGCATTTTGGAGGTCACTACTACACATTTGATGTTTAGGAGGTTGACAGGTATGGCTGTAGGTAAGTGGTGGTTGTGAAGAGTTATTCTTTGGGTGAGCTGTGGGTTATGGAGAATGCCTCCTAAGCTGTAAGGGAGAGTCGTACACTTAGTGGAATATTTAGCATTAACAGAGCACTGAGGACAACAGAAGAAGATGCCAGCAAAGATTAATAATGCTTCTGGACTGTGAAGAGTAATGCCTTTTTAGTATTTACATCTGAGACAAATTTCTCCAATGGAGGCTGGTAGGCTGATAAAGTACGTTTTCTAGGTAAACATAAAACTCAGATGTATAACCAAAAAGTAAGTGAAAGACCAGGGTAGTTTTACTCACTGCTGTGTGCTGGGTGAGGGCTGGATTATGTCAATAAGAAATTAGAACATATTTCTGATACAGATAGTGCCCTATAGACATTGATGATACAGGGTTTCTGAATGACATCTGCTTCAAGGGATGACGTGTGGACCCACCTGGCTGTCTCTTTTTGAAGGGCTAGGATGCTCAGACACCTGCAGTGATGTTTGGTTATTATTACAGACTTACAGTGGGTACAAGAACATCTCTGAATCCTTTCATCCAACAGAAGTTTTGTTTGGGGAAGTAGGTTTTATGGCTGCACTTCACACTTGAATCTCTTTGTCACTTTGTACATAAGGAAGCACAGCAGGCAAACTGCAGTTGAGGTAGTACAAGGCTTACTGGATCATATTGTCAAAACATATGTCAAAAACCTTGTTTGATTTTTTTTTTTTTTTTTTTTTTGTCTCTTTATGAATTCGGAAAGTAGCTCCTGAAACAGGAGTTTGAAGTAGAGGTGAAAAGTGTGGTTATTACATGCAGCAGCCTAACTGAAAATTCTCCATCTCAGTCTTAATGCTAAGATCAGCAAATGTGCAGGGAGATGAATTGAGTGTAGAAGTGTGGGTGCTGTTTGGACTGACAATGCAGAAGCTGCATACAGAATATGGATTGTATTTAATGGCAGCACAGTTTTAAAAAGTCTTAATTTCCAATATAAATGCACAGAAGCAGTGTAAAACCTTTGACTTCCACAGTGTGGTGTACAGCAGGATATTTTAAGATAAGCATACAGAGGCCAGTCTAATTAAAGGAAGATCTTAGTAAAATTACGGATTAAAAGTGTACATGGCTGCAAAGGGTTACGTCAGCTTTTTCTTCAGTCTTCTCTCTCATCCTGTTTTGAATTTGTCATGTTGTGCAGTTACTACTAGAACAAGAGAACTAGACTTCCAAATTGGTGAAGTGAAACAGCGTCACAGCTCCAAGGTTGGGAGGCTCAGAGCAGGATCCTTCTAGTACTTGCACAGAAGGGGAAAGGCAAATAGTAAAGATTCAAGCAGGGTCTGTATGTGTAGGTGCTGGATGTCACTGCACCCAACTGCAACTCATTATCACATCTAACTTGCAACATGAATTTTGTCATCCACCTGCAGGCAGTGATTACAGTGGACTGCCATGAGGAATGGGCAGATCTCATTTTGGTCTGGGAGTTATCACAGCATTGGTCAAGACATTAATTGGTTGACTGAAGCAGTGGTGACAAACAGGAGTCATGGTATAAAATCCTGACCGAGCCTTGAAACCTCCCATGTTTTTCAAGAGGTGTTATTGCAAGAAATGGGGCTGTAATGTCTGTAAAACTGAGAGCCATTTGTGTGCATTTCACCCTGGGGATCCATCTCCTTTGTTGATTTATCATTTTCTCATTTTTTAATTCTTGGGTCTTGTCATCCTGTTATTTGGAAGTGGGGAGACCAGCTGGGTTTTACTGTGTTGTCAAGCTAGACCCATGCCTGGCTAGCTTTTGAATAAGGTGGTCTGGAGACACAGGTCTCCTGAGCTAACAACAGTCAGAATATCCCAGCTAGGTACCTGCTTTGCTGCTCCAGTTTAGTGTCAAAATCATTTTGTTGTTATCTCATTCAGGTTCTGTTGATGACTTAGAGTAATGACATCATCCAGGACCTCTTAAGAGGCCACTTCAGATCCTTCCCAAGCAATATCCATGTTGCCTTCCAGTCTTGGTAAATGCTGGTTTAGCTTGCTGCAAGTGTCAAGGCCTTTCAGCTTCCACTGCAGTCAGTATGAGCTACAAATACTTTTTACTTATGATAAAGCCACTTTTCCTGAGATACATGATGAAGAGATCACATACTGATGTGATTTGTAAAGAACAATGTTTAGTGGTAATGGAGGAAGGATATCATTCTTTTCCTAGGTGGGATTTGCTTGTTGAGTTCAGCATGAAAATTCACTGTTTCATTGAGGTTGCTGTGCCTAGCATCACCAGCAGGCATTGGACATGTAGCTGGTACAGGGAGGAAGACTCATTCTCCCTAATGCTTTAAGCAGCCATACACCAACAAATGGGAGATTAATTGAAATGTATAGCTATGCTTTTCCCTTTTTGTTCTTCCCCCACCCTGGAATTGTCATAGTGTCCTCAAGATGAAATGTCCGAATCTGGGCAGTCTTCAGCAGCTGCCACACCGAGCACCACTGGAACGAAGTCCAACACTCCCACATCATCTGTGCCCTCTGCTGCTGTCACACCCTTGAATGAGAGCATCATTCAGCCCATCAGCGAATACAGTGGCACAACCAAGAGCAGTAAGAGAGCACGAGAAAAGCGAAACAGCCGGAACATGGAAGTCCAGGTCACGCAGGAGATGAGGAATGTCAGCATAGGTATGGAAGTTGGAGTTGGGTACTTGATCATTAAAATAATTGAATTCCCAGTGCTTTTGTCCCTCTGTTACAGGAAGAGGCTAGGAGACCAAGGGGTAATTGGTATGAAAAGTATAGAATTTGAGGAAATCTTACTCAGAAAGATATACAAGCGAGGCAGGGCTGATGGGATGTTTTCTGGGTAGCAGATTTTTAAAACATCAGTAATACGAATAGCTTCAAAAATAGACAGGATGTGAATAGGTTATTGAGTTCAGTCCCCTGTACTTGCATTCATCCATGTCATAGGACTTCTTCCATGAGCAGTCAAGTCCCTTTTTGGTCTGATGTTTTTGCAAACTGAGGACCTCATCAATAACAATTGTTAAAAACTTCCATTTAGTTTTATGTCTGGACTTATTTGTAAGTATTTTATTTCCATTGTTTCATATCCCAAATTTGTTAGTTAGGTTAAGTAATTGTTTTCCCTTTTGTGTGTTTATCCCCTGCTTTGATGAGTTTAAAATAGCAATTATATCCAGCTGTTTTTCTTAGCTAAATAAGCTGTTTTCTTTTAGTCCCCCTGAAATCTTTAGAAGTTATGCTTGTTTTCTGTCCACTTCCTGGAGTCCTTTAGTAACTTGAATTCATGATTTCTTGTCAGGTAAGCCTTCACCTAACACTTTAGCACCAGGCTGTTTAAATAAAGAGAAAATGATAAAAGCTGTTTTCTTTGTTTTTTCATATAGCTGTGCCAGTGTTGTGTCTGAGCATGTATTGTATTTAGGCTTGCAGCAGCCTTCAGAAATGAGAAATGGCCTGTAATACAGGTCATATACAAAACAACTGTAAAATTAGCTGAAGATCATAAGGGAAATCTGTGCAGGAGCACATGAATGAGTGTAGGTCTCCAAGGTTAGGATCTGAGCCAGATGATGATCTTTTTTCCTGAATAATACAGAAATTCTGCTAACATTCCCAGGCTGGTTCCCAACAAATTAAGACTATAAACCAACATGTAACATCTTTTGTTGCAGCATTTGAATGGGAATTGCAATGGCTGAATCCCATTCTTCATTTATGTTAGCAGCTGAGGGTGTTCTGGGTCGCAGATGTCAATCTGCCAGAAACTAGTGTAGTTCTCCATAAAAGCATGTGACTTCTGCATAGCCAACTGTTGAACTGTGATCTGTTCGGTGATCTTGGCCAAGGCAAATCAGCATAAGCGTAGGTATCAGAGAAATTGAGAACAGATGTCAGTAGTTCGAATGCCCATAAATTCTTACCCTTATTTTTACAGCTGTTGCTTTACACGCTCTTTTACCATCAATAGCTTTCTCGGATCAAAATTTTTTCTCTTGTGTGTGTGTGCAACTGTGAAGTAATTTTCATGTGAAAGCTGCTTTTTTCTTGGTGGTATTACCATATTGTGGAACCAGCTCAAGGCAGATGCAGTATCTTTCCCGTGTGCTCTGCATATTCAAACTTTCAGCTATTTCTCACATGTAATGCAAAATCGGATCTTCTTGCTGAAGAGAAACACAGATACTTGAATTTTGATTATTTTGTGCCTCTTACATGGTTAATTATAGATGCATAATTATGTCAGTGATACACATACATGCCTTAGAGCTGAAGTACCAAAAAAAGTACTCAGGTATTTGCAGAAAAGCTTTCCAGCTTGAAAAAAATGAAGAGGAAACCTGTTTCTGTGAGTTTGAGAGCCACTGGTGTATGGATGCCTGCTTTGGCAACTGATACATATCATGCTTTGTCTTCAAATATGAAACTTGTTGCCAGCTGGAGCACAATGCCAGCCTAAGAGAATAAAATCAACACACCAGTTGCCGTGGCTCTGATATTTGGCTTCTGGGGCTGTTTGGAATGCCAAAAATTTCACATCTAACAGGGACTAATGCAGTTTACAAAGTAGGTCTTTAATCCTTCAAGAATTTCTTGTGTGAACAGGCACTGTGTTCATATCCCTTGTTTAGAATAGGTGCAAGCCTGGGCTTTGGAACAGTTTGGTAGATACTGTCTTCAGGCTCTAGATTATACAGAAATGAGAACAGATTTTAAGAAAGAAATGTAGAAATAGATTTATTAAAACATTTATTAAGAAATGTAGCAGATTTTAAGAGTAATTTCAGTGTAGTGGGTATCTAAAGCAGTTGTAGACTTGAGAATCTGTATTGAAATTTTATTTCTGTTGAGACTAAATACTGCCAGTTCACAACTACAGTATTCTCTGTGAAGCTGTACAATTTTAAATCTCAGTTAAAGCTGCATGGTGATTGAAGAGTTTTTATTGACAGAAAAATAAAGTTTATTTGTCATTTAATGGGTGAAATGTTGCTGGTTATCACTTTTTAATGAGGATTCGGGCCAGTGACCTTGGTGACACTCTGGGCTGGGAGGGAGATGCTTGAGGTCTTCCTGCTCTGGAATTATGAGGGCACTTTCCCAGCACAGGTGCATTTATGACTCCAGATGATCAGCCACTTTCTCTTCCTATTTTAAGACTTGACACTGTAAAGTTTTGAAATGTTGATATTCGAAGCTGTAACAGTCACTTCAAGGAACACCATCCTGTGAAAGTCCTGATACTACAGATCGTATCTTCTGTCTTACCTAGGAATGGGCAGCAGTGATGAGTGGTCTGATGTTCAGGACATCATCGACTCTACCCCAGAGCTGGATATGTGTCAAGACCCCCGCCTAGAACGTACTGGGAACAGGTATTGACTGAATTTTCGCTGTGTGCTGTTTTGCTTGTTATGAGGAATGAGGAATGGATGCTGTGGCTTACTCTGAGCTTAAAGTACAGGTGTTTTAGAAAGTCCATATGTTCTGCTGAGTATGATATGAGGGGCTCTGACTTTCTTTGAGTTCTCTGGAGGCTACAAATGTCTCGTGATAACCTGCACAAAGACCTGTCCAGCTGACCCAGAACTGAGCTTGTTTGCCTTGTTAGATCAGAGGACACAGGTGTAGCAGCAAAAGGTTTGAGGCGCAAAGTGAACATGGGCTTAAGCTGTCAAGAAGAGGGAAAAGATCATAAACTCGTAGAATAGTTTGTCTTGGATCAGCTACTTGCAGCTCCCTGGCACAGGCAGGGACACCTTCCACTAGAATGGGTTGCTCCAAACCCCATTCAGCCTGGTCTTGGAACACCTCCAGCAGTGGGGAATCCATAACTTCTGTGAGTAACCTGTTCCAGTGCCTCACCACTCTTATGGTAAAGACTTGTTTCTTCATATCTAATCTAGATCTATGCTCTCTCAGTTTAAAACTGTTACCCCTTCTCCTGTCAGTACAGGCCCTGGTAAGAATTCTCTCTCCATCTTTCTGATAAGCACCCTTTAGACACTAAACTGCTCTAAGGTCTCCCCTTAAGGAGCCTTCTCTTCTCCAGGCTGAACAAGCCCAGCTTTCTCAGCCTGGCTCCAGAGCAGAGCTGCTCCAGCCCTTGCAGCATCTCCGTAGCCGTCTCTGGACTCGCTCTAACAGCAACACATCCCTCTTGTGTTGTTGCCCCAGAACTGGATGTAGGACTGCGGGGGGCGGGCATCTCTCCAGAGCAGAGATGCATATGTCTTATGAGAGATCAGTTCTGAATCCAGTTTCAAAACCTCAAGCTTTTTTTCAGTTCTATTTTTTTTTAAGTGCAAGTTTTTTTCTATTTTTTTTTCAAAAGCAGGAGCAGGGCTGTTCCAACAAGAAGACAAGCAGGAGTAATCCCAGCAATCCCAGTCCCTCAGGTTCTGAGCAAAGAGGGTAGAGCACTGATGATGAGCTCAATCAGCAGCCCCAGACCAGGCAGTGGGAGGAATTAGGCCTGGTACTACCCATGAGGAGCAGGAGACAGGGCTGAATACACTACACCTACATGTAGCTCAGAGGACTGAAGGCCTTGGAGCAGTGGGTGGGTGTGGTTCCTCATACAGCTGGTCAGAGCAATTTTAACCCACCTGTGCACTCAGAACCTTGAGAGTTCTCTCAGACTTTCACTGAACTACTATGCTGCTCTGGTTTCTATCCATTACCCACTTTGTGTTAAATAGGAGGCTCCCTGAAGGCCATTGATACTGGTACCATATTTCTGTGTGGCATGTGTTAAGTGTAGAATTATTAGTCTAGGTTCCTTGATTCATTTTTACTGAGGTCAGGAGGTTAATTTTACAGGATTTGTTAATTTTTACCCTCATCTAGTGGATAATTTGGTACTAGAGTGGCAAAACCACATCCTGACTCTTAACAGGCATGCAGAAGACAGTAGCCTGACAAAGTGAAGGTGAGGTTTTCTCACAGTCTGAATCTGGACTAGATATACCCTCTTGAGCACCCTCCTAGAGAAGGGTATGAGCAGCAGTAACAGATGCATTTCTCACCTGTAAAACCACATACAGCTGAGCTCCCAGCAGGATATGTGGGATGTAGGGGCAATTCTTAGAGGCGGATGCAGGAGATAATTAGATAGCTGAAACAACATTTGTACCTTTTGATGGTAGTAAGAGGTGGAAACGTGCTCCTAGAAGGTATGATTAGAAAACATTAACTTTGATTTACCTTTCATGAAATAAGTTTTGTTGACAAGTGAAAGCATTTTGGTACATAGACTTGCCCAAAAAAGAAACTAAACCTTCAGGGTGATTTCATTTACTAGTTGGTGAAGGAAAAAAGACCATTGCTCTTTTCAGCATTTGAGTCTTTATCTGATCTCGCTATCTAAGGTTGCCACCTAAACTGATAGGAGTGTGGGAATCCTTGCAGAAAAGTCAGAGCTGAGAGCTTCTGTGAGTTGAATATTTCTGTCAAATATTGAATAGTCATTAACTGTTATGACTTTAAAGGAGGTCAGGTGTGTGAGCTTTGGCATTGTACATGATGAGTACTTGCTCTTGATATGGCAAATGAACCATTTTTTCTTTAATCAGTACGTTCTCTGAATCACCTTATGATGAAGGGGTGGAATGTGCTCTGAGGGTTTGATTTCAGTGGTCTGGTATTTCAGAAATGTTTTAGCTTCAATATCGCCAAGTAACAAAAGTCCTTCATTTTTTCTCTTTCAACAACAGCCCAACACAGGGGATTGTGAACAAGGCATTTGGCATCAACACAGACTCTCTATATCATGAACTCTCTACAGCAGGGTCCGAGGTTATCGGAGATGTTGATGAAGGAGCAGATCTGCTAGGTAAAAACTTGCTCAGAACCATTCTGTTTTCTCTGGTACAATGACAACTGTGTTAAGCTTCTAGAGGCACTTAAACTTTTTTTTTTTTTTTTTTTCCTCCAGAACTTCAATGTTTAGATTTAAAAAAATGGCATGGGAAATAGAGACATTATGTGACTGAACTATGTACCTGTACCTGCAGTACAGTAATGCTTACGCAGAAAATAACTTAGGTAACCTTTATTTGGGTTGTCTTTATATGCATAAGTTATTTTTCTACAGGATTCTCCCACACAAACAAATCAAAGACAAAATCTGCTCCTTCTGCTTCCTCCTCCAAATTTCAAGTAATTTTACACATTAGCAATTTCACTTGGAATAAAGACTTTGTTTGAAATTTGGGAGAAAGTAACTCCTTTTGTTAAATTTTTTAAATTTAAATTATATGGAGATATTATGGTCTGTACTGCAGTTTTTACCCTTTTACTGTCAGTCTAAGACATGTAGTAATTCACTTTTTAGACTGATTTTGAAGGAGCTTGTAATGCCTGAAGTCTGGTTGTATTCTGTATTCATGAGTTGCACTTTGAAACAGGCAGAGAAGCATCTTTGCCTCAGGTAGCAATCTGAGCCCTTGGCATACTTTCTGGTGTTGGACTCTTGATTACTAGACCTTAATTTGTGACAGAATTTAAGTCCCTGCTGACTGTTTTCCTGAATCAGAGCAATATGAATAGTCAGATAACATGGACAGCTGACAAAGTTATAACTGTGTAGCTCACTTTCCATTTTACTGCTTGATTTAAGGAGACTTAGGAGACATGAGAACTCCAAAAGTATGCCTTTTATGCAAAAGATATGATCTGAAAATGTACGTTTCCTTTCTGGTGATTACTGATGTTGCTTGTGGAAAATCTTGTAAGTTTGGTTCTGAATGTGTGTCCAGAAGAGGAGGAAGTTGAATCATGTCACAGATTGGCAGCAGTTCACCTTTGCAGAAATTTAATTAGGAAGACACTTGTATCAGCTTTGAATACGAGTCTTGTATTGGGACCCTATAAAAGTTGTGTTTCTGCAGAGAGGATAGATTTTGCCCTGTTCACTGGAGACTTCACCATGAAGATGTGGGCTGAAGACTTCCAGAAAGGATATTAATACCATACTACTTGCTTTATCTAAAACAAAGTGTCTGTGAAAATGTTACTCTTGTAAGTAATAATGTAACTGGAATCTAAGAACAAGATTCAAACCATCACCAGAATGCTTGCAATACCTTTTTGATATGGGTAGGTTTGGTTTGGGGTTTGGTTTTTTTTAGAAGCATGGTGTTAGCCTTGCAACATGCGGGAGAGCTTTTGTGCATGGATTGATGACCGTTGCCTGAAGTGTTAAAACATTTAATGTTTCACCTCCAACTCAAAACTGACAGAAGAAAAAAGCCTGCAGAAGATTTGGGAGGAATGCATGGGCTTTCTCTGCCTGCCATTGGAGGCAGCACGTGCAGATACTTACAAAATGAAGAATATAGAAGGAAGAGCAAGATTTCCAAGTTGAGAATCATCTGGATGCTAGCAGTCATTGCAGAAGGACTGGGACTACTGCTTGAAGTGCAGATAACAATAGGAACTACCTGTGATGGTTATAGCTTCATCTGTCTATTATTGAATGAATAATGGTTAGCCAGCCCTCATATGTTACCAGGAACTCTTCTAGCAGAATCAAAGTATCAAAACCAATTACAATCTTGACATTGCCATCAGTTTTATCTTGGTCCTCAGGTGCTTCCTTATCAATACTTATCTGGGACAGTGCATAGCTGATTCTATGGCTATCTTCCACTAGTCACTGTGCCAACTGCTCCTTTCCTTCTCGCCTGCAAATGGCTGGGGCACCAGCTTCTAAGAGTTACTCATCAAGAAAATGATTTGCTTGGTGTCTGAACGGCTTTGGACTACCTGTTCTCCACTTCTGGAAACCTGCCTTCTGGAAGTCCACTTGCCCTTTGGATTACCCTATAGTTTGACCCAGTGATCAGTGACAAATTCAGACTGTTGTTTTTGAAGGGCCAAAGATTTTAGTTGCCCAAACTTTGTAAGGTCCATCACCACAGTAGCAGTTAAAGTAGCAGAAGTCAAAGGTGCTTCACCTCTTCCAGTAATAAGGCTGCTTAAAGGCCAGTGATTGATTTTAGGTTGAACAGTTCCTGTGTAAGTGTGGCTTATGAAGACCACATAGTGTGTGTAGCTTATGAAGATATCATTTCTGTGCTGGGACAGTGTTCTGGTTTGAACGGAACATCAAAACTCCTGCAAGTGATCACATGGTGGGTTATCAGAACAGGAAGGCTTCTCCTGGTTCGTTTTCAAACCTGGGAGATGGGCTGTGATGAAATTGGGTAGTTCCGTGAGTTTTCTGTGAGAAATTTTAATGAACACATATGTTGCCAGGATTGTACAAAGAAAGGCAGAGAGATGTCTTAGAGGTCGTATCTCTCACCAAGAAGTGAGATTTGTACTTGTTTTTTGGCTTTGTGCAGTAGAAGGCACTAAGTCTTCTTCCACTCAAGTTACTCAAACTTTTGCCTTTCTTGTTAGAGTAATTTTTCTCTCTTCCTGCTTTGCCTTTGAGTTTGAAGAGCCATAGAGGAAATTGTGTTTTATGGTTGTGATGTAAGAAACAAGATCCACAAGCCAGAAGAATTCTCTTTCTGGGTCATTTGGACTTTTCCCAATAAATTAAAAGATTAGGTGAGGTTATGCCACCTAAGTAAAATTTTAATACTACTTCTGCTGTCTCACAAAATTTAGCAGTCAGTCTTTGAAGACTGTTCTCTGCTTTTGGACTCAGTTTCTTAAAGGAAGAGAAATCTCACTGAAGAGAACTTTAAAGTAGAAGGATCTTACTGAAATTACCATTGAGCAGTAGCTGGCAGGCAAGTCTTGTTTCTCAAATGGAAAATCTCACTCATTCTTTCTGGATATCTGCAAAGCAGCCATCATCTCTTGGTACACAAGAGATGCTGTTGTATATAAAATAATACTATTTATGTGAGTTCCCCCTGCTGCCACTAATACTGCTTTATATACATGAGTTTGCATAGGAAGTATTCTGGAGAAAAATACGGAGTGCTTTTATTTACTAGTAGTAATTGTAGATCAAATTCCCTTTTTTTTTTTACTACAGCCTTAGGAACACTAGTTTTCAGCATATTCACTTGTTAATACAGATACTAGAGAGGGACTCTTCATCAGGGACTGTAGTGACAAGACAAGGGGGAATGGCTTTCAACTCAAATGGGAAGTTCAGGTTAGATTTTAGAAAGAAGCTCCTCTCTGTGAGTGTGGTGAGGCACTGGCACAGGGTGCCCAGGGAAGCTGTGGCTGCCCCATCCGTGGCAGTGAACAGTGTTGGATGGTGCTTGGAGCAATATGGTCTAGTGGAAGGTGTCCCCGTCCATGGCAGGGGGTTGGAACTGGATGAGCTTTAAAGTCTTTTCCAACCCTGATTCTGTGATTCTCATCACAAGTTCTTACCTCCTGATCCTTGGCATCTTGTCCTTCTTCCATCTCCTGCTGCCTGCTTTTCCCTATCCCAAGAGTTTCTGTGAAGGAGAACTCGCAGTTTGATTATGCACTATGGGCAGGTCCTTTCTTTCAGCTTTAGGATGCCCAACTGTGTTTGCTTTGGAGATTAAAACATACCTTCAAATAACAAGATTTTGTGGTGAAGACAGAAATTCAGCTATGTTAGTGGTAAGTTTATACTTCGTAGTTGAAATGGAATTATCAAACTGTGTCCCAGCACTGCACTGTGAAAAAAAAAAAAAAAGCCCAACCCCCCCCCCCCCCCCCCCCCCCAGATTTTTAAATGCAACTAATTGTCTCTTGCAAGCTGAGGTATCACTGAAGAGGCCATGTGTTATCAGAAGATTTAGTTGCTAAAATCACAGGGGGAGTGGAAAGGAGAAGGTAGTGGGAACTAGCTTTTCTGCATTTAGTGATACACAACTAAATAAAGAGAAAATAAAGGGAAAATAAAGGTTTATCCAGGAACATGTGATTACCTGAGATTCATGTCTGGAAAACTGGAGGTAGCTGAGGAATGTGGTTGCAGTTGCACCACAGATTGCCTTCCCTTAATTTATTTATTTTTTTTTTTATGTCCTGTATGTAGAGTCATGCCATCTACAGTCATGGCAGGTCCTGTCCTTACTATCTCATGCCTTTTGACATTGAAATGGCTGAATCATTGTTAAGTTTTTTTTTAACAATTTTTTTTGTTTTGTTGGTTTCAGTCACTGATTGACCCTTTTTTTCCACTTCCTTTTTTCCCCCCTGTCTCTCTGTGCTTCGCTGGACATGGCCCGTAGGGGAGTTCTCAGGTGTGTATCTCCTTTCCTCAGTTTCCTTTCTTGTTTCTTTTTACCTTGTTGAGGTCAAGTGGTGTGGTATACACGTGTGATACTCCCCTGCTCTTGTCCAAACACGGTTGGCTTTGCAGACTTCTCCTGCCTTGCTTGGTTGCCTTGCAGCGGTGGGTCCCTGGGCAACAGGATGTCCCCACTCTATGCTCACGCCCGTTGCATTTCAGTAAGCTTTTCTTGTGTGGCTTTATGCAGGTTTGTTACACTGGCCTGTCACTCAAGTTCTTGGGTCTCAAACTACTGTTTTTTTCTGTCAGGACGGATGCTACGGTTGGAGCAGAGCTTGGGTGGGCATGGAACTGAGTGAGGTTCCCACTGTCCTCTCAGTGAACTGTGCTGTGAGGAATCCCTCTGTGTCCATGGTAGTCACTGGGTTAGTGGATTCACACTGGCCTTCTGGGATAGCTGTAGTAGTATTAAAGACACTTGCTTGATGGATTAGAGTGGTACAGCCTCTGTCTTGCATGGAAGCTTGGCCTTTCTGGCAGAACTTGTGATAGCTCTGTCTTGTTTTAGTGGAGGAGACTTGCTGCCTTAGGGCTATGCTCTGTCCTCAGAAGGCACTTGGGCCTTGATGGAATTTCAGATGAAGTCAGGGGGATCTCTCTTGATTTCAGTGAAAACTGGATGAAGTTTTCTTTGTAGTGAAGGCAGATGCGGTACCATAATACTGTGTGGTAATGAGCTCTCTCACATTCCTTTACCCGGCACCTCTTGCTGTTGGCTTTAGGGTTACAAAGGAAAGGAATGGCATCATCCTTTCTCTTAGTTCAAACTGCTTTTACTCTGAGCCGCTTTTTCATGGATGTTTCTCAGAAAACCTCCTGCTGAAGTTGAGTTGGAGTTTGTCAGAGTGGGGAGGTTGATTTGTGCTTGTACAAAAAGTCCAGATGAGAGCTTTGATATCCACCCTCCTTTTGTTTTCTTCCTGCCCTTATCCTTCCCTCTCCTTGTTCATAACGTCTGTTGAACCATCTTGTTGTGAGGATCGGAAACTCAAATACCTCTAGTGCAGGGAAAATGATGAAGATAGAAGAAACTCATTTTGAGCTTGTCCTGACATCTGAAGTGTAAATCTCTCCTAGGCCGGGCTGCAGCAAAACAAGTGTAGATCAGTTACTATTGAGCATCACCTCTAATGGCACCACACACAGATGTACATATGCTGATGAGCTGCTCTGTTTTCTATTTACAGACTGGTACTTAATGACTGCTTTTGTTTTTCTCTTCCTTTCTTCCCCTTTGTCCCCATCTCTTTCTGTTCCCTTTCTCGTATGGGATGGCTCTCATAGTACGGGATGATTTCTTTGGTAAGGCGAAGGCCTTTTTTTTCCTTTTTTTTAATATGCATTTTTTTCCTAAACTTCTTCCATTCACTCAACATCCCTCCATGTGTCTTGCATTTCCTTGGTTTGTTTTTTTTTTGTGATGGTGGTGTCACCTTTCCAAGAAGCAGGATGCAGCTGGTCAGTAGCAGTGACTTGTGGATTCTCCTCTGTTTCTTGTGGTGGATTATCCACTTTGATGGTTCATACTATTTGCCTGGCTATGGAAGGTGGACAGTGTAGGATGGGCTCTGTTTAGGGCTCTGTCCAGATGTCTTTTCCCTTTGCTTCATGCCACAAAGGAGTAAAGAGATCTCCTTTTAGTCACTCCATGGTGTTTTGGGTTTTTTTCCCATGAGTAGGACCGTCCCATTACAGCCTGCAGTTATCTTCTACCATACATTCTGTGGCTCTAGGAGGCTTCATCCATTTCTTGGTTGCAGGACTAGCCCTTCAGACCTCTCACTGGTTAAAGGTTTGGGCTGCACTGTGTCACACACTAATAAAGTAGAAGGTGTGCTGAGGATGCTGATGTTTGGATGCTGTATGGCTTTTAGTCATATGGTATGATAGCTCACTCTCTTCACTGAGTTCCTTTCTCTCCCCAGAAGAGCTGCAGAGAAGGATAGATGACTCAAGGATAAAAAAAATTTAGTCCAAAAAAACTGGGCTGAGCTCTTTCCCTTGATGTCCCTCAGCACCTGTAATGTCCTTGTGCCATTTTAATGTCTTACTGGCAGGATATTTGATCATTTGTAGAATCACTAAAAAGGAACATAATTTAAAAGAATTTAATAAAGTGATGACTTCTTGGTCTTCTAATCAACATATGGCATGCTACAAAAGAAAGGGCTGTAGGTCACTCACCAAACCAAAAACACACTTGAATTTACTCTTAGTTAGTGTCTTTTTTGCTATTTGCAGTATTCTCTAACACAGCATCCAATGAACACTTTGCCTGAAACATCAAAGTGATTAATTACCTGCCTACTGATTTTCCAAAAGTTACTTGAAAATGCTGCTTCTTACTTGTTCTTGCTGGGAATTTGCTTTTGCCATCATAAATTCATCCCATTTAAATGTGGGAAGAGGAGAGTTGTGATGTGTTCTCACTTCCTGTATGGTACCATGTTTTTCTTAACTTCCATTTACTTCATGTTTGTGTTGTTTTTATTTTATTGCAAATATTAACAAATCAATCATCAAATAATGGTTCATGAAAACTGTTGATGTTTTTGCTGTAAAGGAAGTGGTAGTTCAGAGGGTAGGACAAGGAGCACGTCAGCGCACACACTGATGGTTGTGAGGCTTCTTCATGTTCTGGGATCTGTGGTGAGAAATGAGCTACAACCTTCAGCATTGTTCCCCAACAGGGAGAGGCCTCTTTGCCTTCAGTTCTCAGGTGGCCTCTATTCCCCATTGTAAGACAGAAGCTGACGCTGGCAGCCAGCAAGATCCTGGCAGCAGGAAACAATCCACATGTGCTTTTGGTCCTTAAATTCCTTTCCATTTGGTTTTGTGAAATAACTGAGTTTGACTTTCACTCTTAGCCCTAGGTTTTTCAAAGCGCTTGCATCCCAGTCTGCGTATTGCAGTCACTGTATGTTGATGTCCAAGTGCAAGTGCAGTGTGTCTGATTTACATGTTTTGGGTGTGGGTCTTGAGTGATGGGACTGAGACTTCAGATTTTAAACGTGTGAGAAAACTTTTAAATGTAGAGAGATCAACAGACAATATGAAGTCTTATTAAAATTGCTCTCATGGAAGGCTGATAATGGGAAGCCTTTCATATGCATGAAACTGGTCACAGTCATGATTCCAAATTAGTACCATGAAACAGAAAATTTGGCTTATACTGAGAAGGAAAGAAAACCACTGATGTGCAGATCTGGCCAGCAATTTTGACAGTGTTTTGCTGTCCGCTGTGAAAAACCCATGAACTTCTTCCTTCTTTCTGTATGAGTGATGATAAAAAGTGGTTGCAGTAGCTCATGGCTGAAGCAGGAGTTACTGACTTGACTTCCTCTGATTGGCATTAGTGAAGCTTTCCTCTGTCCCTCTTAAGGGAGCCTGTGAAAGTTTGGGGTAGGAGGCTAGGTCTGCATTTGGGCTCTTTACAGAAGGACACATGGGTGTCTTTGCTTGTGCTGCATGGTCTTTCAGCAAGAGATACTCCACTCTCCACAGCAGGATACAAAGCCTAGAGAAGCCTAACAAAAGCAATTCCTCTTCCTCAAGCATGAGTCAGGCAGTGCCACACAAGCTTCACATTTCTAGGGGAGCAGGTGAAAACTTCCTGGCCTTTCTTTACAGGAATGGGCAAAGAAGTGGGGAATCTGCTGTTGGAGAATTCGCAGCTACTGGAAACCAAGTAAGGAACTTGCATGCTCTGAATGGCCTGCCTAGTAGTTACGAATGACGCGTCATCTTGAAGTAGGTCTTGGACAAAACTCTGGCCTCACAGGGGCTTGCTTGTTTGTCTAACAGGTTCTCTTGAATACTTGCTGTTTGTTCAATTGTAGAAGAGGAATTGCTTTTCTGAGCAAGTTTCCTAACTGTTTCCTTTCTGGAGGCACTTGCAGTCTCTTAGGCATGTGCTGTTAGGGTCTGATCCCAACTGAAATCGGTGCCAAGCTTTTAATTTTCAGTGGTAATCTAGGTGTGGGTGTGATCCTCTGTGAGGACATTGCTGATTTTATTTGCAAGGTTTGCCATTTGGAAAGATAATTTTCTTACTATTGAGAAGACTTTTCAAAGAGTAAAGAGATGATAGTGGAGAAGCAGACAATGTAATGGACTTATTTTTTGAGAAAGGCTGGCAAACCAGATAGTAAAGCTAAGCAGCCAAGAAGAGGAAGGTAGAGTACTCTGAAGGCAGAGTTTGAGAACTTTGTATGATAGGATGCTGATTTTAAAGATTTTAAAATACTTAACAATTTAAGATATTGGAAGTGCTTATTTATATCAGCATCATCCACAGTTATCTACAATTACAGATAATAGCAGTTATGAAAGTTGTATTTCAGATCTTCAGTATGTTAAAAACAGATTTGAGCCTTATACAGGTGATAGGTTACCCTTACACCTGCTTCCTGCAGTATTCTCCTATCTTCTTGAGGAGATGGTCTGTCAGTCAGGATTCAGGACTGGCCAAACCTCATCCTGACCAGTTATGGTGATCCTGTGTTCTTCTGCATCTCCTTCTTGCCCAAATCTTTTCCATGAATTAGAGCTGGTCTAAGTTGTTTAAATACACCCATTTCAACTGTCAACTGGTTTTGGGCATTTTTTGCTTACTGTCCCTTTCACACCTTAAAGAAATGCTTTGAATGTTGTGAAGAATGATTTGATTGCCAAGGTGGACCAGCTGTCTGGAGAGCAGGAAGTGCTGAAGGGAGAGCTTGAAGCAACAAAGCAAGCCAAAGCCAAAATGGAAACCAGAGTCAAGGAGCTGGAGGAGGAGCTGAAAAGGTGAGTGAAAAGGAAGCTGGGAGGACATGAGTGTTAAGCCCATTTCCTCTGCTGGTTTTACTGTGTTCCCCTCATGGAGTTCAAGGTACCTTTACAGAGTACTTCAAGGCTAGTGGTAGCTGACTAGGAGATATTTTTAGTGTTATGTTGTTTTTGCTGAATTGGATTATTGAACTTTAGAAAACCTGCAGTTTTCCTCTCCAGGAATAGGATTCTGCAGCAAATCCAGGCTTCCTGGAGCGAAGCGTTCAGGGTTTCAATTTGCAATAAAAAAAAAAAGGGACTTTCAAAACCATCAGTTTTGAAGGAAACTGTCAAGAGTTTCATCCTCATAGCAGCCAGTATAGCTCTGAGGGTAATGAATGCTCAGTTAATGAAAGAGCTAATACAGCTTCCCATAAACAATATTTAAATGCCAGTATTGGCAATTGTTTCATTGTTCATAAAATGAGAAGAAGAGGCAGAAGAGATTTTAAAGTCCTATGCAGGTAGCATTTGGAGTGATCCCACTTCTTATTTTCCACTCCATCTAGAGAAACCGAAGCCTGAATGCCTAGCAAAGCCTGTGATGATTTCACATCCATAAAGCTAAAGATGTCACATGGAGCTCAAAGAAATACAATTAGGTTTTAACTTGCACTGCAGTATCTCAGTGAAGGGGACATGTTTGTTTTGCAGCTGGAGTCTGGAAGGTTGCCTCTGTAATCCGAGCACAGAATGACCAAGAATAACACAGACTGGTCATTTAGGTGTTCAAAATGTCTGAAATGAAAGGCTCACAAGCAGTGGAAATTACGACTGATTTTTTTTTTTTTCTTTTTTTAATGTCTTCTGAGTCATAAAAATATATCATGTGTATAATATAATAAATATGCTGTAGGGACATGGACTTCTAACTGACAAGTGTGTGTTTTTTAGATGGAGACAGCTTTTTTTTATGCAATGTCTATACTGGTAATAAAAGTTCTTGTAATTCAGATGGGATTGTATGACTGCACCTTGTTATGGAGTTTAAAGAAACTAAAAGCACTCAGTTAAATATGTTATTTTATTAACATGGATGTGCTGTTCTCTTCTTTACTATTATGGCAAACTGTCCTTCCCTTTAGAAGCTTTTTTCACTGCACTGAAAACAGAAGCGACCCAGAAGAAGACCTTGAGCCAGTATTTTTACTGTTGATAATGGCTCAGTTTCCCCATGGTGAAGATCTCATCAAACATTTGAACATAGACTATGGCTCTGAAATAGAAATTGGCTGGACTGTTTCAGCAGTCAGTATTTTGGTGCTTGCATTAAATGTTCCAAATAAATCAGGTGACTGTTGGTGAAGCTGTTCAGAGTAATGTGCTGCAAGAGAGAGGGAAAAATATCAGAGAGCTATCTCATGGTTTGTATGGTTAGCTCACAGTTCGAAAGTGTTTCCTTGTGATGCATGCAGACAGAACATCCCATAGATGGTTCTCCTCCTAAAACCTCAGGGCTAGCTGTGGTTTCACTTGCTAAGTTGGATGCCTTTCTTCCTCTTTCCTAGAGTGAAATCTGAAGCCATTGTTGCCCGACGAGAACCCAAAGAGGAGGTGGAGGATGTAAGCAGCTATCTCTGTACAGAATTGGTATATTACATTACTAAAATGCCTGCGGGGAAAGGGGGTTTATAGACTTACTCTGTATTAGTTCGTATATACTAGTCCCAAAATGCAGCATGATCTGCCTGTGTTAACAGTGAAGCTAAATCTGGTGAACTGAGGGTTGTTGCTGATGGGTGTTGCTAGCCATGAGATTACCTCTTCAGATGACTTTCAAACCATAGTTTGGTTTGAAAAGATGAGCAGCTGACACCATTTACCTGCTTCTCCCTAATTTTGAATTAAAGCCTTGTGTACAGTGTGATTTCTCTCAGGGTCGTGTGATAGTCAGGCTTCTCCAGAAACAGTTGTCTTCACTTTGGCAAGGAGACTGTAAGCCGTGAGGACATTGTGCAGAGAAATTCAGGTTATGCAGTCAGCTCTGCATCAGTAACAGCTGCCTTGTATTAGTTCTGTAATTCAGTCTTGCAGCATTGTTTTTCTCGTTATTTGTTTTACACAAGCTAGTAGTGCCTGTTACAGGGTGCAGGCCAAGAAGGCTTATGGGCGTGACAGCTCTTGCAGCTGTTCTGGCTAAGCTAGAGGTTTTTCAACAACGATGAACTGTAGCCAAAAAAACTCAACCCAAGCCTAAGTACTAACAGAGATTTTTCATGTCAGTGTCAACTGCTAGGACAGGGAATTAGATACACTTCAATATTACTGTGTTCTTACTTTGCGAAAGGTACTGGAGCAGACTCAGTTTGAGCCTAGTTTTCTTGATTTAACTGGGATAAACTTGTTCTGTTGAGAATTTAGGTAGTAAGAAAATTTTCAAGTTATTATTGTAAAATGCTGAGGAGGGATGAATTTCTTTTAAGGTGAGCTGACAGAAGGTCTGTTTTTTTAATTAAAAGAAAAAAGCTTGTAAAATTCCTTTTAATTTATGCAGTTCTTGTTTTGACTGCTCATACAGGTGTATTCCAAGTCCAGGAAGGCTGGAGAGGGACTTGGTTAATTTGTGCTATTCCAGCTCCACCAGTACTCACCAGCCAGGCTGAGCTTGGGAATTGCCAATACAGAGGCAACCCAGTGCCACTTCCTAGTAATGAGTTCCCAAAATCTTTAGAATTTCCTTTTTGGCAAATATTTTCCCTAGCTTAGTGATGTTACTCTCATTTTCCACTCAAAGGAGACAAATCAAATCTCATTCCTGCTGCCTCCTAAGCCATGTGCCCTCATTGGAAGGCCAAGTTGTGTCACCAGAGAGGAAAAGGCTTTCCTTTAATTTCTTGTGCCCTGCACCTTTATCAGTGTGTTACTACAGAATGCCTCCTTCCTAGTCATGTTGAGAAAATGGATAGCATTATGTGGTAGCTCCCTGCTGCTCATGCCTGGCTTTGCTAATGAACTAAAACTTTGATTTCCAGACTTCTGGATCAATGGACTACTGTGTATTCTCATAATTCCTTGCAGATGATGAAAACACCTTGCTGGCAATAGTCCCTGCATGGGGTTTTCAGTTTGGTGATGGATTTTATTCCAGTTTCCATGGGTTGGTAGAATACCCCAAAAGTCCATGGGCTGTTGTTTGGAGTTCACTTGTCTAGAATTAGCACCTCCTAATGGGGAATTCTGGGGCTAATCAAACAGAGCAGGAAGCGAACTAACAAATCTATCTTTCTGACTCCTGACTTGCCCTGTACTAACATCAGTCCCATTCCATCTTTTGTTGGCTGAAGCAGTGCTCCTCCCCTCTGCAGGACAACATTCCCATAGCTCAGCGTCGCCGCTTCACCCGTGTGGAAATGGCCCGGGTTCTGATGGAGCGCAATCAATACAAAGAGAGGTTGATGGAGCTCCAGGAGGCTGTCAGGTGGACAGAGATGATCAGGTGAGACTGGATATTGGTGAACATTCCTATTTAGGAGAGAACCTGGCCATGGTTGACCTCGTGGTCAGTGGAACCTCCACCAATAGATAGGTTGAAAAGTGTTGAAAG
This sequence comes from Pezoporus occidentalis, assembly GCF_034315485.1. Classification (NCBI taxonomy): domain Eukaryota; kingdom Metazoa; phylum Chordata; class Aves; order Psittaciformes; family Psittacidae; genus Pezoporus; species Pezoporus occidentalis. The sequence goes on from NW_026914907.1 coordinate 317,434, forward strand.
TTTCTGCAAACTGTAGATGCTTCTCTCCTAGTAGCTAAATTCTTTCCCTCTTATTCCTGAACCTGGGTTGCAAATCTCAAGTTGCCATTTTTCTTTGGAGACACTGGGCAGTTCTTTGTCTTGTTTGTTTTTTGTGAGCTAATTACACTAGAAGAAGCTGTAGGGAAGAACATTGCTTCTAATTGAATTCTAAAGGCTATGGCTTGAATTGAATATTATGCTGGGGTTTATAGTTACCAGCCTAGTACTGATAATATTTCAGGGAGTTGATAAAACTCTTAAGTTGAACACACTTACTGTCACTTCATGTCTACATTGAAACATAAAATAGTTGTGTGTGCTCACTTCCTCTGCTGTGTTTTGAAACATGTCAGAATGAATTCTGAATCTTGACGTGGCTTTCTTGATGGAAATGGCCTGTTCATTGGCGAAAGCTTGGGTAAGAGATGCTGAAATTAACGTGCTTCTGCTGTGTTTGTCATTAGAGCTTCCCGTGAACACCCATCCGTCCAGGAGAAGAAGAAGTCCACCATTTGGCAGTTGTAAGTGCTTTGGTGTTTTGCATAGCATTGAGAAAAGGGGAAGTGTTGCCAATTCTGCTTTAGACAGCAACTTAGTAGACTTCAGCATTAGTGAAATGTCAGCTAAAAGTGTTGTTAGCTGAACCCATTTGCCTTCAAGGGCTTCCTTTGTTCTTAGTGAAATTAAAAACAGATCTGAACCTCTGTACTGGTTTTGTTTTACTGAATGAAAAAGATCATGAGTATCCTGGAATGGCAACATACATACACTCACGATCAGTTTTAATAAAGGGCTGTTTTCAGAAGGTATTTGTTTCTGGAAGCTAAAACCTCATGTCAGTCAAACTGAGGACTTGGCTCTCTGTTTGAAATAGGATAGTTTTCATGAAGGGCATACAGCCCCTGATTGCATACCTCGTTTCCCTTGTTGTGAATCTATGATGTGTAATCTCTGCCAGTATGTTTTCTCTTATCTCTGGGTCTTCTTGTGTCCTCAGCTTTAGCCGTCTGTTCAGCTCTTCCTCAAGTCCTCCACCAGCAAAGAGGACCTACCCGTCTGTGAACATCCACTACAAGTCTCCAACAACAGCAGGGTTCAGCCAGCGTCGCAGTCACACCATGTGCCAGATCTCCTCTGGCAGCCGCACCCTGGAGTTCTTCCCTGAAGAGTGAGTTCTCACGCTGTGTGCCAAGCCAGCTCCCCTGCAGCATTCCTAAATAGGAGCTTTTCTTAAAATAATCTGTTTTCTGTGTTAAAAAAGGTCTGTGTGGTGTTAATATGTTTCTGTTCCTTGTGGTTTTGGTGATCTCTGTGATCTTTCGCTCATCAGTTACCACATGGGTGGTGGGCTCGGCAGACTTCGTTCTTTCAAACATATCAGTGCTGTGGAGCTCTAGGCTGTGATGGTTCATCTCAGTAGGGACCACTGTAGACTTGAGCTGGCCTCAACCCTGGTTCTGCACTCATGTTTGCAGACTGTGATAGAATGAAGTAGAGTGGTTGTGGTAGAGAGTGATGGCAGCACTGGGACAGGAGGGTGGAATGTCTTGCCCGACCCTATTGACAGGGAGTTCAGGTGAAGACAAAAGTTCTCTCAACAGCACATTTAGGTTACAATATTTGGTTTTAATCTTGGAATGATATTTTAGAAACCTGTTGAGAGCCAGTTGATTCCCTGTTTCTGAAGGGTTTTTTGAGCATTGAAGTGGAGATAACAAAGATTTGGCCTGCAGCTATAGATGCAGGATGCCTCTCTGTGCTTCCTAACAGAGTTTTTCTCTCTCTGATGTCCTGCATCTGTTTTCAAAGATGGATTTAGTTTGCTTTGTGTTTCCTCCTGCTATGGTGACGCTCCCTCAACCTTCAGTTTCTGTTTTTAACCGCAGACTAAGAAGTAACACTGTTGGTTCTCTCCTCAGTGACTGCACATCCTCAGCACGTCGTGAACAGAAACGGGAACAGTATCGCCAGGTCCGGGAGCATGTGCGGAATGATGATGGGCGATTGCAGGCCTGCGGCTGGAGCCTCCCTGCCAAGTACAAGCAGGTAGGAACCTCTCTCTGGGTAGGCTGAGGCAACATTGTCCCTCGCAGTGAAACCAGGGGAGACCTAACTCTCCCACTGGTAACCTTAGTCCTTAAATATTTCAGTTAGAGGTTTCATATGCATGTATGTTTTCATGATAATTGTAGGCACAAATCAAATCAATGTTTGCTGTATCCCCACTGAAGTCAGTGGAGGGAGCATTCCTCTGCCTGCATGAAGGTGCTGAAAGAACCTACCTTATACCAAAAGTAATTAAACTGTGTTGTCCAGGCCCCATTACTTAATCATAGAACCACAGGATCATAGACTCACAGACTGATTTGGGTTGAAAGGGACTTTAAAGTTCATCAGTTCCAACCACCTGCCACAGGTAGGGACACTTTCCCCTAGACCAGGTTGTTCAATGCGCCATCCAACCTGGCCTTATTTACTTTGTTATTGTAACCGGGCTTTAACATTATGTATTTTGTATACACTCTGAGAACTTTACCAGTCATTCAGTATAAAAGCCAAATGCACTGCAGTTTGCTCCCACTTCTTCCCAGCAGTAACACAAAATCAAATTTCATCAGCCTCATTTCTTAGCCTATAGGCTAATTTCATTTAACTGGTCAAAGACCATCTGAAAGGAAGGAATCTTGCAGTGTGGTTTGAAAGTGAATGGTGTCCCTGCCCGTAATAGTGGGTTGGAACTAGGCGATCTTTAAGGTCCCTTCCAAGCCAAACCATTCTATGATTCTGTGAGTTTCAGGCCATGATGGAAGGAATGCCAGTGTTCTGACTTCTTTGCAGGGAGCATCCATTAACAATCCATCCGTTAGCAGTCTACTAGCAGTGCAGTGTGTCCTCTGTTAACTGTAACTGGGGCACAATATCATGGGGAGAGAGGCATACTCTAGGGTAGGCTGCTTCCTCCCTGCAGGGACTCTGTTTCATACAAGATGTGAGATGAAGCCTTAGTAGTACCCACGTCATAGACTATTAAGTTTGGTTCTGCCGTAGTGGTTACAGATCTCTCTTACCATAGCCTGGTGTTTACAGCTTTGTACTGTCTTTTTCCTCCTCTCTTCCTCCACAGCTGAGTCCCAATGGCGGTCAGGAAGACACTCGCATGAAAAACGTCCCCGTGCCCGTATATTGTCGCCCATTAGTAGAGAAGGACCCAACCATGAAGGTATATTGTCTCTGCATACCATTCGAGGTCCAGAAAGCGGACATGGAATAAGCAAGGAGTTTTAGTCACTAAACGTGCAATTTTTACAATAGTCTGTATTTTTCTTAAATTATATATTCGAAATTTCAAAATCTTCTGCTACCTTTTTTAGAATATGGTTTCTAGTGTATGTAGGGAAAAAAGTACATCTCTGCAAGGACATCATTCTCAGCAGATTTTGGTTGCCAGGGCCTATGGTTCTGTCTTACACCTTATGCTTTTTGAGACAATTCTTACATAATATCAATGACATTTTGTGCTTATAAGACTTCTGGTAAAACTTCTTAGGGTATAATACAAAACAACAGAAATTAATAAAAATGATTAGGTGAAAGTAAAAATGCATTTCAACACTTCAGATTCCGCTGTTGACAGGGATCCACTGGTAACAGGCCAAAATTACCTAGAACAGGTATTTGTGAAGCTGCGTCTGTCAGTACTAGAGTAGAATGGCAATAATAGAGTAGAACTGCAGTTGAGGATAGGTCATCTCTCTGCACATATATTGGCGATAGCTATTTGTTTTGAAATAAGCACTTTGTTGTGAACTTAATTCAGAGCTGATTCTGGGATGTCATTCTGATGTTTCGGTTGTAAGAAAATTCTTACTCTGTTAATTGTTTCTAGCAGTTTGACTTGCTTTTTGGATAATACTCTCTTCAGCATCTTTCCATTATATATTTGGTTTTGGACTTTCCTTCCCAGCATTCTCCTAAAAAACTGTCTGGAAGTAGCTCCAGGGCGTTTAGCTAGATTGGATTTCAGAAAATATTTAGTGTGCTGCTTTCACTCTGCACTAGTTACGTAGAGAGCTAAACCAGCTCCTTTTCCTTTTTTGGGGGGGAGGGGTGGGTGGTTGGGTTTCTTGTTTTGTTTTGTTGGGGTTTTAATGCTGTTTTGTTGTCGTTTCATTTTTTACTGTCTTAGTTCTGTAAATAGCGTTTTCAGCTCCGACAAACTGATTTTTGGGCAAAAGCCTTATGAGGAGGCAAGAAGAGTGCAAGGGATGGGAGGGGGACACGACTGCCCTGAATATATTTCCTCAGCCAAGCAGTCACTGTCAGTTGTAGTTAAGCAGTCATGCTTTTCTTGTAGCCCAGGCTAGTAACATCTGCCATGCCCTGCTTGCTTTGCTACAATGGCTTAGGAACCCCAAAGTCAGAAAAACTGAGGAGCCTGGTTTTAGGCACCTGATTTATTGTATTTATTTTCTTTAAATCTTTCATTTGCATCTCTGAAGAAAAAAAAACAACTGACTTGTCGTGGTTTAAACCCAGCCACACAGCTCGTTCACTCACTCCCCCTCTTCCTCCCTCTTTCTTTCCTTCCCCCCGCCTCTGCTCCCGGAGGGATGGGGAGGAGAATCTAAAGAATGTAACTCCCGTGGGTTGAGATAAGAACAGTCCAGTAACTAACGTATAACACAAATCACTACTGCTACCACCAGTAATAACAATGATAAGAGAAAATTACAAGGGAAGAGAATAGGATACCACCCGCCGAAACGAGTCCGACCCTAAGAGAGAGCCCCATGGCCTTCCGGGTAACTCCCGGTTACCTCTCTGGGCATGACGTGCTGTGGTGTGGAATACCTCTTTGGTCACTTTGGGTCAGGCGTCCTGTCTCTGCTTCCTCCTGGCCTCCCCTCCTCCCTGGCAGACCATGAGACTCAGAAAGTCCCTGGTCAGAGTAAGCATGACTTAGCAGCAACTAAAAGCATCGGTGTTATCAGCACTGTTCCCAGGCTGAAAGTCAAAAACACAGTGCTGCACCAGCTACTAAGAAGGAGAAAAAATGACTGCTACTGCTAAACCCAGGACAGTATCCACCCCTTATTCCATACCATTCACATCTCAGATCCCACATTTTCAATATACCATCGCTCTTACATGTATATATGCATCCACATACACACACAGACAGAGAGAAAGAGATCATTTCTTAGTGCATGGACCAAACCCTATAATGCTGCTGAGTCCATTCGGTCCATATTATCAGGTTCCATTTCTTGTAACAGTCTTTCAGGGCAGGAAAGGCTGTGTGCAATGTTGGATCGTTGCCTGCTGATGCTGATCATTCCTTTACTGCAGAACTCGTCTGGTTCTATCAAAGTTCATTCTCTGTTGGGATGATGGTTGGGGGGAAGTCAGGGCCAGTTGCTGGTGACTTGAAGACATCTAGTTGATGGGCTATAAAAGCATTACACAGCAGGCAACAGCATACAATTAAGTTCATTGGCTGTTTTCCCCTAAAATCAAATCCCCTTGAGGTATGCATTGGACTTCCCCATCTTCCCGCATTACCCACCAAGTATATCTGGGTCCCTGAGCAAAAGCAATCCCACAAGTGGGTTTGCCTTTACCTGAAGCAGGAATAACCCAGACTGTCTTCCCCAGCAAATTCTTTATGTGCACCACAGGAACTTTGTCCCCCTCTACAATATATAAAAGTTCTGACTGGGCTGTTGGCAGATCCTCTGGTGTTGACCAACCAGGTGACCTTTGGTAAGTGTGTATCCCAGTGCTTGAAAGTTCTCCCACACATTGCTCTCAGTGTAGTTTTTAACAGCCCATTGTACCGTTCGATTTTCTCAGAGGCTGGTGCATGGTAGGGGATGTGATATACCCACTCAATGCCATGCTCTTTGGCCCAAGTGTCTATAAGGGTGTTCCGGAAATGAGTCCCATTGTCTGACTCAGTTCTCTCTGGGATGCCGTGTCAGCAAAAAATCTGTTTCTCAAGGCCCAGGATAGTGTGGGCACAGCATATGTTTCCAGCCACCTGGTGGTTGCTTCCACCATGGTAAGCACATGGCACTTGACTTGGCGGGTTGTTGGCAGTGTGATAGAGTCAGTCTGCCAGGCCTCCCCATATTTGTACTTAAGCCATCGTCCTCCATACCAAAGAGGCTTTAACCGTTTGGCATTTTTAATTGCAAGCACATGTTTCACAGTCATGAATAACCTGGGCAATAGTGTCCATTGTTAAGTCCACCCCTTGATCACGAGCCCATCTATATGTTGCATCTCTGCCCTGATGGCCTGAAATGTCACGGGCCCACTGGGCCAAAAATAATTCACCTTTATGTTGCCAATCTAAGTGAATCTGAGCCACTCCAATCTTAGCTGCTTTATCCACTTGTTGGTTGTTCTGGTGTTCCTTAGTGGCCCAACTCTTGGGTACATGTGCATCTACATGGTGTACCTTCACCACTAGTTTCTGCACCCGGGCAGCGATATCTTTCCACAGTGCAGCAGCCCTCATGGGTTTACCTCTGTGTTGCCAGTTGCTCTGCTTCTATTGCTGCAACCACCTCCACAGGGCATTTGGCACCATCCATGAGTCAGTATAGAGGTAAAGTACTGGTCACTTTTCTTGTTCAGCAATGTCCAAGGCCAGCTGGATGGCTTTCACCTTGTCAAACTGACTTGATTGACCCTCTCCTTCAGCAGTTTCTGCAACTTGTCATCGAGGACTCCATGCACCTGCCTTCAATCTTCAGTGCTTTCCCATAATACGGCAGGACCCATTAGTAAACAAGACATACTGTTTGTCACTTTCTGACAGTTTATTATATGGTGGGGCCTCTTCAGCATGCACCACCTCCTCCTCTGGTGTCATTCTGAAATCTTTGCCCTCTGCCCAGTCCATGATGACTTCTAGAATGCCTGGATGACTGGGATTTCTTGTTCGAGCTTGTTGTGTAATTAGTGCAGCCCATTTACTCCATGTAGCATCAGTTGTATGATGTTTAGAGGAGACCCTGCCTTTGAACATCCATCCGATCACAGGCAGCTGGGTTGCCAGGAGGAGCTGTGTTTCAGTGCCAATCACTTCCAAAGCAGCTGGAACCCCTTCACAGGCTGCCAGTATCTCTTTCTCAGTTGGGGTATAGCTGGCCTCAGATCCTTTATATCCCTGACTCCAAAAGCTGAGCGGTTGACCTTGAGTCTTTGCTGGAGTTTTCTGCCAGAGGCTCCAGGTAGGACCGTTCTCCCCAGCTGCAGTGTACAGTACATTTTTTACATCTGGCCCGGTCAAGACTGGTCCAAGGGCTACTGCGTGAACTGTCTCGCGTTTAATTTGCTCAAAGGCTTGTTGTTGCTCAGGGCCCCATTTAAAATCATTCTTCCAGGTCACATGATAGAGAGGGCTTACAATTGAACTGTAATTTGGGATGTGCATTCTCCATCCAGAACCCCACAGCACCCAAGAAAGCTTGTGTTTCTTTCTTATTAGTTGGTGGAGACATTGCTGTTATCTTGCTGGTCAGATCTGTGGGTATCTGGTGATGTCCATCTTGCCATTTTATTCCCCAAAATTGAATCTCCTGTGCAGGTCCCTTGACCTTACTCTGTTTTATGGCAAGACCGGCTTTCAGCAGGATTTGGATTATTTTCCTCCCTTTCTCAAAGACTTCTTCTGCTGTATCGCCCCACACTGTAATGTCATTAATGTATTGCAGGTGTTCTGGAGCTTTTCCCTGTTCCAGTGCAGTCTGGATCAGTCTATGGCAGATGGTAGGGCTGTGTTTCCACCCCTGGGGCAGTCTGTTCCAAGTGCACTGGACACCCCTCCAAGTAAAAGCGAGCTGTAGCCTATACTCTGCTGCCAAAGAAATTGAGAAAAATGCATTGGCAATATCAATCATGGCATACCACTTGGCTGCCTTTGACTCTGATTCATACTGAAGTTCTAGCATGTTCGGTACGGCAGCACTCAGTGGTGGTGTAACTTCATTCAGACCACGATAGTCTGCTGTTAGTCTCCACTCTCTGTTAGACTTTTGCACTGGCCATATGGGGCTATTAAAGGGTGAGTGGGTCCTGCTGATCACTGCTTGGCTCTCTAGTCTACGGATCAGCCTATCTAGATGGGAATCAGGGAGTCTCGGTTGGTGCGATATTGCCACCGGTGCACTGTTGTCGTCGAATTGGCACTTGTTGTTCTTCGACTTTCAGCAACCCCACAACAGAATGATCTTCTGAGAGACCAGGGAAGGTGGACAGCTGCTCAATTTCCTTAGTCTCCAAAGCAGCAATACCAAAAGCCCATTGGTACCCTTTTGGGTCTTTGAAGTACCCTCTTCTGAGGTAGTCTATGCCAAGGATTCATGGAGCCTCTGGACCAGTCACAGTGGGGTGCTTTTGCCATTTCCTCCCAGTCAGGCTAATTTCAGCCTCCAATACAGTCAATTCTTGGGATCCTCCTGTCACTCCAGAAATACAGATGGGTTCCACCCCTTGACAGCTTGATGGCATCAGGGTACACTGTGCATGGGTATCTACTAGAGGCTTATACTTCTGTGGGACTGATGTGCCAGGCCATCTGATCCACACAGTCCAGTAAATCCGATTGTCCCCTACCTCCCCCTGGCTGAAGGCAGGGCCCCTCTAATGGTCATCACAATGTTGGACACTTAAGTCTTGTTGAAAGGGATTATTCTTCGTTATCACAGGAGCTGGAGTAAAATCAGCTCTTCCACTCCATCTGAGCACCTGCTCACCAGAGGCTGAAGCCGCAGCTCTCATGGGATGATCAGTCTTGGCCCTTGCTCCCCTCTTCAATTCACGCACCTGTTCCTCCAAAGCTGAAGTAGGTTTTCCATCCCATTTTGTCATGTCTTCTCAGTGATCCTGCAGGTAAAACCATAGGGTGGCCTGTGGTGTATACCTGCTGTATCTTCTCTCTCGAACAATACGATGCCTTTTGTTAATAGCTGAGACATATGTTGGTACATGTGAGGAGCTGGATAAATCAGATAGATCGTCTCGCGGTTGTTTGAGATCCTGGGACAGTTTTTCCACAGCTGAGATGATGGAAGGGGTGAGATTGTCTTCGAACTCTCGGAGTTTATGAATCATTTCATCCACTGTTAGTGGTGCTATGTCATTCCAGGTTACTGTTGCCAATGAATGGGCATATGATGGTGGTGCATTCCGTGTAAGTTTTTGCCACATGGGTCATGTACATTCGACTTCATCTGGGTCTATGGGTATATCCCCATTATTCAGCTTGATGTGATAGATCATCTCTACGATGGCCAATTCCCTCAGAGACTGGATGCCTTTGTCTAAAGTAGTCTGTTTGGCCAAACAATTCATAACATTGTCCTTGTATGGAAACTTTTCTTTCACAGCTGCCAAGAGCCACCTCCAAAGACTGAGGGGCTTTTTCTCTCTTGCAATTGCTTTGTCAATTCCCCCTTCTCTAGGAAGTGATCTCAGCTGCAAATAGATCTCAAGGGTATTAAAAGGCCATTCAAAAATTTCAAAACTCTAAAATGATGCTGTAAATGGTCTGGGGAGGGGGACTGAGAGGGTAAAAGAACGTCTCCTTCACAGGTTGACCACCCGAGAAGGAGAAAAAAGTTGTGTAATTGCTAAGCACTTTTATTATATAACTCCCAAAGTATAACGGTGGTGACCACACTGGGAACATAAGCCAGATTAGTTTCATGATCAATGATTCTATTGTATTACAAGTCATTACCATAAAGTACAATGAGACAAGAACCTTAGCCCAAGCCCCACACTTGAAAAACACTAACACAGCAAGTACCGGCTTTAAGTAAGGTACAATATACTGAAACTGTGAGATCAAGAGGAACAACTTTGAGAGCCAGTAAATCAGCATTGTGAGGAGTGACTATTAATCTAAACCAATGAATGCTTATCACAAATACGATTAGACGCTCTCTGGTCAGATCTGTTGATCTCAAGATCCGGTTATCTCAACCCTTTGTGCCCCATGTTGGGTGCCAGAAGGAATTGTGGTTTAAATCCAGCCACACAGCTTGTTTACTCACTCCCTCCCTTCCTCCCTCTTTCTTTCTTTTCCCCCAACTCCCCCCACCTCTGCTCCCGGAGGGATAGGGAGGAGAATCGAAAGAATGTAACTCCTGTGGGTTGAGATAAGAACAGTCCAGTAACTAACGTATAACACAAACCACTGCTGCTACCACCAATAATAATAATAAGGGAAATAACAAGGGAAGAGAATAGGATACCACCTGCCGAAACGTGTCCAACCCCAAAAGAGTGCCCCGTGCCCTTCCAGGTAACTCTCAGTTACCTCCCTGGGCATGACGTGCTGTGGTATGGAATACCTCTTTGGGCAGCTTGGGTCAGGTGTCCTGTCTCTGCTTCCTCCCAATTTCCCCTCCTCCCTGGCAGACCATGAGACTCAAAAAGTCCTTGGTCAGAGTAAGCATGGCTTAGCAACAACTAAAAACATTGGTGTTATCAGCTCTATTCCCAGGCTGAAAGTCAAAACACAACACTGCACCAACTACTAAGAAGGAGAAAAAATTGACTGCTACTGCTAAACCCAGGACATGACTTTTGCTGGTTTACAGAGAACCTTTATCTTGCTTCCAGTGAATTTGACATCTTCTAATAGAGATCAACAAGATCTGTTATTTCCAGCTCAATATTTTAGATGTTTGGCATGTATCCACAGTTCTTTACAAAGGTGCCTGATTTTAATGAGACCTTGGAGCCTACATAATTCTTAGTTCAAGATTCCTGTTTCTGTTGCTTAGCTGTGGTGTGCAGCCGGAGTCAATCTCACGGGATGGAGACCTTTGGAGCAGGAGCCTGGGAATGGGCAGAAATTGGAACCTGGACGTGATCCCCTTACCTGTGATAGGGAAGTGGAAGGGGAGAATGAGAAAAGTAACCATACTTCTCCTGAAAAGAAAAAGGTCAGAAAAAAAAATTTTTTTTTTTTTTTTTCTCCCTTCCAGTGTTTTGTCTCATTCCAGCCATGACATGCCCCATCTCTCAGTGCCTTTGTATTAGGCTATATGGTGCTTTAACTTATATTTTTGAGGCATCTTCTTGTAGAGCAGCATTCTGGTGTTCTGGCTGTTCAGTAACTTTCTGTGTTATTTGGGATAAATCATCCAGGATAAAGTTCTCCAACTTTTGCTTTTGAAATGTGCTGGTTTTTAATATTCTTAAGTGTTTGGGATTTTTTTAAAGAACCAAGCTAGAATTTCCAGGTGATAATACAGTGTTTTATCCTTTGTGGTTGTGGGCTTTTTCCCCATGACTGTCTTATGCTGCTGCTATAGTCTTCTGAGATCAGCTTGCCTAAGCTGGTAGGTTGAGTGCATCTGAGCTCCATGGCATTCTGACTGAAGTGAATGTTCAGTGATACATGAGTAGACATCTCAGAAATTAATGGTCAGACTGCTTTAGCCCTAAGGAGCCAGATAGGCTCTTTGGCCAGTGTTCCAGATGCTAGTGCAGCAATGTGAATAAAATTTGCATAGCTCACATTGTTTATTTGCATCAGCTAGGAAGAAACGTGGCTCTTTGAAGCTGACATTCCGGTATTTGCATGTCTAAATGTTGCCAAGCATTAATACGCTCAGAGAGGAGCACTGATTCTGCGCATATGTTTGCTCTCCTGAAGGGAAAGGAGCTCCATGAAATGGATGCCACATCCAGCCGTGTTTGGATCCTCACTAGTACGCTGTCAACAAGTAAAGTTGTAATTATTGATGCCAATCAGCCTGGCACAGTGGTGGACCAGTTCACTGTCTGCAATGCTCATGTGCTCTGCATCTCTAGCATCCCTGGTAAGTGGGGCCCAGGCACTGGCTGTAGTCTCACAGGGTCACCTTCTCCACTGAGGAATGACAAATGTAGTGTCCTCACTTCAGAACTAACCCTTGTACTCTGTTGCATGTAATTGTCCCTCAAAACCGTAACTCAGATCTTGCCTTCTTGTAGGACCTTCCATGGAGATCCTTCACTGTTGAGCATTTACTAAGTCATTATTTTGGCACATAAAGAATGGCTCCTTGGAGCAAGAGTGAGCCTTGCCCAGTTTTGAGAGGGCTCTGTAGATGGCCTGGGTGTTGATGCTAGGGATGAGGGGATTCACCATGAAATTGACTAATGCTGTGGTGCCTCCCTAGAGCAGTGAACCCCAAAGGTCAGCATCTTCCATCCAAATGGGTACCTTAGGAGTACTGCTGTATTTAAATTAGCAGTGCCAGCTAGATTTATGGGAGAATCTGTTCTTTGCCCTTCAGCGGCCAGTGAGAGTGATTATCCTCCAGGCGAGATCTTTCTGGAGGGAGATGTAAATCCTGAAGAGTCATCTGGAACAGATGGTGTCTTGGCAGGAATTACTCTGGTGGGCTGTGCGACCCGCTGCAACGTGCCACGAAGCAACTGCTCCTCGCGTGGTGACACACCTGTGCTGGACAAGGGACAGAGTGAGTTTTTGGACATAAAACTTAATAATAGTCCAATTACAGTTAGTCCCATATGAGCTTATGGTCTTACAGCTGTGTCATCCTGTCCTTGATTTATCTACTTCAGAGGCCTTAAGAAGTTTCGTTATGTGGCACAGGAAGACTGAAGCCCCTTTTGGTACATTTATCTTTAGAGCCTTTCTTTTCTCTCAAATGGATCCACATCCTGCAGCCCTGTGGTTGTCATACAGTGAAGTATTTTGGACAGGTCATATGTTTGCCCTCCTGTGGTTACTTCTGTTCTCGTTGCTTTCCCTGCTGAACCAGTGTCTACTCATGAAGTCAGTTAAGACCATGAAAACCATAATGATACCCTTGGTGACTCCATAGTGCAGTAGGCAGCCCTGCAGAACTGATGTTCTGCTCGTCACAGATTGTGTCTTGTTTTAAAATAGCCTCTGTTCCCCATCAAAGTGGGAAGCACTGGATGAGCTGCTGTCTGTGATGCAGGCATAGGGTTTGACTGAATTTGGAAGGATAAATTACAAAAGGAAGGATAAATTACAAAATTGACAACCTGATTTCTGTATAGCTAACTTACCAGCCCATTCTCCAGAGCATCTTACACTGTACTTCGTCTTTCAGGTGAGGTGGCTGCTGTATGCAATGGGAAGATCAACCAGTCAGAGTCTACTGAGGAGGCAACAGAAGCTACAGAGGTACCAGAGAATGGTACAAGTGAGGCAGAGCCTGCTCAGGCCCAGTTGGGGCCCCTCACGGAGCATGTGTTTACTGATCCTGTCCCTGCACAGGCACCTTTTAGGCAGAACGGGTAGGCAGCCTGGGGCCAAAGTGCCAATTCAGTTATTTATCAGCTCTGTTTTCAGAAGCTTTTTGATAGATAAAGTATCAAACATTTTTCAGTTCTGTGCCCAAATAGTGTTACAGATGGGATGATAGAGAAAGAAAGGAAATTAAAATAAACATGGTTCAGCCTGCAGCAAGCTATGTCAGCTGTCAAAGTACAAATATTTGATCTCTCAGTACAAATTTAGACCTGCTGTTAAGACAGATCTTCTAAAGTACACGTACACTAAATATGCTTACTGAAGGAGCTTACTGATACAAGTGTAAACATGATGATCGATTTATTCTTGTAGTACCCCTAATGTGCTGTAAAGATAATGAAAAATGTTTACCACCCAAAAATGAGTCTGGTGTGGTGACCTGAGGAGTAAGGTCTTGTAAATAAATTGTTCCTAAATGACCAAGTTTCAAAGTTTTTTTGCTGAAGTTGCAGTGAACAGAGAAAATATTGTTAAGATAATAGTACTGCCAAGCAGTTAAGTTTTATGGATTTTGAAGTACTTGCTATTTGTATTGGTGGGGAAAAAAGGAAGTGCAAATTGCAGATTTCAGAGTCAAGGAATTAGAAAACACTGAAGAGAAGGAAGTGATTTGTGTATATAAGGGCCATTATCTGCTTGTGAGTGCCAGACTAAGTGTAGATGGGCATTCTGTGTATTGCTGCTACTAAAGCCTCTAACAATGTTCTTTTGCCTCTTCAGGGAGAATAGGCAGCTGAAGACAGAGTCAAGCACAACACTGCCAGATCAGGAGTTGAATGGAGATGCTGCTGGGACTTGTACCAGTGCTGCCCCCACCATGTGGCTGGGAGCCCAGAATGGCTGGTAGGTTCCCCTTGGGCTGGCAGATCTCTCTGTCATTTCTTTACTCTGGGCATCTCTTTTCATCTCCTCACACCTTTAATTCAGTTCTTGTTTCTGGAGTAGGTTTTCATTGCTCATTGTTGTTCTGAGCCTTCAGCTCAATGCAGGCACAGGGATTTAACTTCACTTTCTTATTTAACCTCCACCTTTTCTACCAGAAGAAATGATTCAAGTCTAGTCGGGCTGTACTGCTAACTCTCCCCAATTTGTCCTTTCTCACAGGCTTTATGTGCATTCGGCTGTATCCAACTGGAAGAAGTGTCTGCACTCAATAAAGCTGAAGGACTCTGTACTAAGTCTAGTGTAAGTGTGCATGCCAAGGGACTCTGAAGAAGAAGGTTCAGTGCCTAAGCAATATTTCAAATAGTGGCAGGAGCTCTTTTTCAGTTATCTTTTAATTTCCTCTTCTAAGTGCATTGGTTTGTGAGGAAAATTTCCCTAGGTTTTTGTTATTGAAAAGCCTCATACTGAGCTGTTTTCCTACTCAACTGCAAACCTGACCCAATTCAGTGAAGAAGGTACTAAATTAGCTTAGCAGGATCAGGAGGGAATAAGTGGCGAACAGAAAGGCAAAATTTCACGAGGATGTAAATTAGGTGGCATTTGTTGAAGTCGATGGAGTTTGTAGTATGAAGAAGAAAGTAACCTCAGTAGAAAATCTGTGGATTACCTTACTATGACCCTTGGCCCTTGCAGGATGTTCCTGCAAGTGCTAAACTGAATGGGAATTGTAGAGAGAACATAAAGATAGTGTGTGTGTATCGCAGAATTGTAGAATGGTTAGGGTTGGAAAGGACCTTGAGATCATCCAGTTCCAACCTCACTGCCACGGGTTGGGACATCTCCCACTAGACCAGGTTGCTCAAGGCACTGCCCAGCCTGGCACTGAACGCTGCCAGGGATGGAGCGTTCACAACTTCCTTTGGCAGCCTGTGCCAGTGTCTCATCACTCGCACAGTAAAGAATTTCCTCCTTATATTTAACCTGAATTCCCCCTGTTTAAGTTTGAGCCCATTGCCCCTTGTCCTGTCACTGCAGTCTCTGATGAAGAGTCCCTCTCCAGCATCTTTGTAGGTCCCCTTCAGATACTGGAAGACAGCTGTGAGGTTTCCATGCAGCCTTTTCTTCTCTAGCCTGAACAGCCCCAAGTTTCTCAGCTCCCTGATCATCTTTGTGGCCTCCTGGACATGCTCCAGCAGCTCATGTCCTTTACGTTGCTTCAGCAGCTCCATGTCTTTCTTATGTTTCACACAGTATCACAGTATGCTAGAGATTGGAAGGGACCTCAAAAGATCATCTAGTCCAATCCCCCTGCCAGAGCAGGAACACCTAGATAATGTTACACAGGAATGTGTCCAGGCGGGTTTTGAATGTCTCCAGGGAAGGAGACTCCACAACCTCCCTGGGGAGCCTGTTCCAGTGTTCTGTCACCCTCACTGAGAAGAAGTTTCTTCTCAAGTTTAAGTGGAACCTCTTGTGTTCCAGTTTGTACCCATTACCCCTTGTCCTGTCATTGTTTGCCACTGAGTAGAGCCTGGCTCCCTCCTCGTGACACTCCTCCTTTATATATTTATATACACTAATAAGGTCACCCCTCAGTCTCCTCTTCTCTAAACTATAGAGACCCAGCTCCCTCAGTCTTTCCTCATAAGGGAGATGCTCCACTCCCTTAATCATCTTCGTTGCCCTGCGCTGGACTCTCTCCAGCAGGTCCCTGTCCTTCTTGAACTGAGGGGCCCAGAACTGGACACAATATTCCAGATGCGGTCTCACCAGGGCAGAGTAGAGGGGAAGGAGGACCTCTCTCGACCTACTAACCACCCCCCTTCTAATACACCCCAGGATGCCATTGGCCTTCTTGGCCACAAGGGCACAGTGTTGGCTCATGGTCATCCTGTCGTCCACTAGGGCCCCCAGGTCCCTCTCCCCTACACTGCTCTCTAACAGGTCGTTTCCCAACCTATACTGGAACCTGGGGTTGTTCCTGCCCAGATGCAGGACTCTACACTTTCCCTTGTTATATTTCATCAAGTTATTCCCTGCCCAACTCTCCAGCCTGTCCAGGTCTCGCTGGATGGCAGCACAGCCTTCTGGCGTGTCAGCCACTCCTCCCAGCTTAGTGTCATCAGCAAACTTGCTGTACACTCAATTCCCTCATCTAAATCATTGATGAATATATTAAGTAATACTGGTCCCAGTACTGACCCTTGAGGCACTCCACTAGTTACAGGCCTCCAACTAGACTCGGCCCCATAGACTACAACTCTCTGGCTTCTCTCCTTCAGCCAGTTCACAGTCCACCTCACTACCTGATCATCCAGTCCACACTTCCTCAATTTAGCTGTGAGGATGCTGTGGGAGACTGTGTCAAATGCTTTGCTGAAGTCAAGGTAGACCACATCCACCGCTCTGCCATCATCCATCCACCGTGTTATTTCCTCATAAAAGGCTAAGAGATTGGTCAAACATGATTTCCCCTTGGTGAAGCCATGTTGACTGCCCCTCATAACCCTCTTATCCTTGATATGCCTTAAGATGGCACCAAGGATAAGGTGTTCCATCACTTTCCCAGGGATGGAGGTGAGGCTGACCGGTCTATAGTTACCCGGGTCCTCCTTCTTGCCCTTTTTGAAGACTGGAGTGACATTTGCTTTCCTCCAGTCCTCAGGCACCTCTCCCATTTCCCAAGACTTGGTAAAGATGATGGAGAGTGGTCTAGCAATGACTTCCGTCAGTTCCCTCAGCACCCGCAGGTGCATCCCGTCTGGACCCATGGATTTATGGATGTCCAGATTGCTCAACTGGTCTCTAACCCATTCCTCATCAACTAAGGCAAACCGCTCCGTCGACCTGACTTCATCTAAGGTCTCAGGGGTACAGGGCTCTTCAGGACTGCCTGCAGCAGAGTAGACAGAGACAAAGAAGGCATTCAGTAACTCTGCCATCTCTGTATCTTCTGTCACCAGGGCACCCATCCCGTTCATCAGTGGGCCTACATTGCCTCTGGTGTTAGTTTTGTCTGCCATGTATTTGAAAAAGCTCTTTTTGCTGTCCTTGACCCTTCTTGCCAGGTTTAATTCTAAGGAGGCCTTAGTCATCCTAGCTGCCTTCCTGCATCCTCTAGCAGCAGCCTTATATTCCTCCCAAGTGGCCAGCCCCTCCTTCCATGACCTGTAAACTCTCCTCTTCCACTTGAGCATACCCAGCAATTCCCTATTTAGCCACGCAGGTCTCCTGGCCCTCTTCCTTGACTTCCTACGTGTCGGGATGCTCCGATCTTGAGCTCGGAAAAAGCAATCCTTGAATGCCAACCAACCATCTTGGGCCCCTTTACCTTCAAGCAGCCTTGCCCATGGGATTTCCCCCAGCAATTGCTTGAAAAGGCCAAAGTTTGCCCTGCTAAAGTCCAGGGTTGCAATTCTACTTGCTATTCTACTGGTCCTACCACACAAGATCCTGAACTCCACCATCTCGTGGTCGCTGCAACCAAGGCAGCCCTCAACCCTTACTGCTTCAACCAGACCCTCCTTGTTAGTGAGGATGAGATCCAGCAGCGCTCCTCTCCTGGTTGGCTCATCCACCATTTGCAGGAGGAAGTTATCATCCATACACTGGAGGAACCTCCTGGACTGTGGCTGGATTGCTGAGTGGTCCTTCCAGCAAACATCAGGGAAGTTAAAATCCCCCACGACGACCACGGCCTGTGACTGTGAGGCCGCTCTCAGCTGCCTGTAGAAGGTCTCATCAACTTCCTCACCCTGATCTGGTGGTCTGTAACAGACACCCACAACAGTATCGCCCCTGCCAGCCTGCCCCTTAATTCTCACCCACAGACTCTCAACTCGCTCATCATCTGTCCCTGGACAGAACTTGGTGCATTGTAGTTGCTCCCGCACATAAAGAGCAACCCCACCACCCTGCCTGGCTGGCCTTTTCCTATGTTGGGCACACCAGGACTTCACACAGTACTCCGAGCGGGGTCTCACGAGAGCAGAGTAGAGGGGTAGAACTGCCTCCTTCCACCTGCTGGTCCCGCTTCCTTGGTGGGTGTCAGAAAGGATTTGTTAGTTTCTTACTTCTACAGACAAAGTATTTACTTTTCTGTGATTTCAGGCATGTGAAAGGGAGGGTCCTTGTTGCTCTGGCAGATGGAACACTAGCCATATTCCACCGGGGAGAAGGTAAGAAACATGTATTAAGATTAAAACAGGTTGCCTGAAAGTGTAGCAGTGCATTAAGTGCTGCTCTGAATTGGGAAGGAAGAGTGCTAGCTTGCCAGAGTACAAACATGGTTAAAATGCACAACTATTACACACATGTATTAGTCATTCTAAAACATCTACACCATTTCCCGAGCTTTTTTGAACAAAAATATACGTATGTGCTGTGTAGCACATGCAGAGCAAATGCAGCACTTCCAGGAATACACATGCTGTGTAGTTGTTTGAGGCGTGCTTGGTGTAAGTGTAATACACATGGACCACATCAGTGTTACTGTGCTTTCACAAATCAGCTGTAACAGGGCATGTACAGGGAGCTCCACACAGCTCAGGCTGTACCTGAGCATATTATCCGTGCAATTGATCTGCCTGATCAAACAGAGAAGTTGGACTCTGTAAGGACTGGAATTGATCACTGCGTACACAGCAGGCAGAGCTGGGATTCACTGGAAGTCTGGAAATCCGTAACAAATGGCATCTTTGCGTTACCTTTGGATAGTTTTTCTTGTTGCAAAAAAGAGATGTCCAAATAATGTGACATGCCTTAATCTTGTGCTCTTCACTGTTATAGGTTTTGTTTCACTATGACTTGAGCAGTTTCTGAGCTGTGTTCATACCTTTTTAGGTATGAAGACAGCACGTGGGAATTTGCTAACTCTGACTAATGTTTGCATAGTAAGAACTTAGTTATTCATTGAGTAGCAGTTTATATAGGAAGCTGAAATACAGAGATTCCCTGTTTTGTGCAGTCTGAATTTTGATTCAGCCTTCTTGTGAGTTCAAGCCTGACCATTGACATACGAAAATTGTTCCCATCAGAAGCAGGATAAAGCTTCACAATACAGAGGCCATCTCTCTGTGAAGGACACAGTATCTGCCTAGTTAGCTAGAAAATAAGCCTGAGAGATGGGAGATCTGATTCTGTATTCTGGATTTGTCACTTTGAGGGAATTATGTGTGTTATGAGGAATCCTTACTGCAAGGACTGTATTGTCCATTTCCTTTAAAGTTTCTCCATAGTCTTGTTAGGCTGTCTTTCCTCTTCCTCTTCTGTTTTTGTTGTACTTGTTAGAGAAGCCTGTTCACTTCATTACAATAAAAGGATGTTTAATTTATCCTGATTTGGAAAGCTTTCAGCCCACCAAACTAAGCGTTACTGTCATGTGTTTTGTAAGTACAAGGCTGGCCCAAAGTAGTAGCATAGATTCGTGGGAGTTTACAGACATAAGCAAGATGTGCATTTGAGTGTTATTAAGCCTGTATATTTAGGTATATGTGGTATACTGACATGTCATGAAGGAGATGCATATTTCCACACTTGTTTTTCACCTTAGATGGTCAGTGGGATCTCAGTAATTACCACCTAATGGACCTTGGTCACACTCACCATTCCATCCGTTGCATGGCTGTTGTGTATGATAGAGTCTGGTGTGGCTACAAGAATAAAATCCATGTTATCCAACCTAAGACAATGCAGATTGAGGTAAGAGAGCAAATGTGTGTACATGCATGCACATGCTTATGTTGTATGTATTCTTAGAGCTATTTTCTGCTGAGTGTATGGAAGTGCAGAACTTTTGTATTGCCACTGCTGACTGTAGGACCCAAAAGGTCAATCTGGGTCATGTTATGATCCAGTCTGCCAGGAGGTATTCATTCCTTCCTCTCTTTCCAGAACTTAAATCTTCAGGTAAGTCTAAACTGAGCACTTTCTTTGTCTTTACTAGTGAGTCTGTGAGGCCACATGCTGTACAAATATATGTGCATGCCTTCCAGCTACTTTTCGTACATGGTCTAAGACTTCTTCTTCTATAGGGATTGTGGCAGAAAGCAAGCTGCAGTGATCCCATGTGCCTGAAGAAAAATTATGTTTAGAGCCTTTTGGTTGAAATTCAATACACTGGTGTTGGTACAAGGCTATTTGACAGTGCTTGGAGTAATTCTAATCAAAGGCAGAAGTGCTGAATCTGAAGTTCATATCAGTGAGCCAAGGCATTTTGATCTTTGGGATTTATACTGGAGTTGTGTGTTTTCCTTTTCTGCCAAGGACACTGAAAGCTCTTGGTTTCTAAATGTTCCTGAATGTTTCCTGTTCTAAATGCTCCTGAAGTAGCCTGCGAAGACTGTAATCTCTGCAGAGTCACTCAAGTGAGGGATTTTCTGTATACTGTAGTGAACTTCTGAGGTCGGCTGGCATTACCACATTTTTCACCAAGAGCTTTGAAGCCCAAACAAGTGATCTCAATTGAAGACAATGCAGTATACATGTAGATAATTGCAAACATTTTATGAACCCACGTTGTTCATCTACTTGGCATTTCAGAAATCCTTTGATGCCCACCCTCGGCGGGAGAGTCAGGTGCGACAGCTGGCATGGATTGGAGATGGAGTATGGGTTTCCATCCGCTTGGACTCGACCCTGAGGCTTTACCATGCCCACAGCCATCAACATCTGCAAGATGTTGATATTGAGCCTTATGTCAGCAAGATGCTAGGTGAGGCAGTAGGAACTGTGAGTAAATGATTTGTTGCTGACTAAGAACAGAGAGAAATCAAAATTCACAAGCAGACCTTGCCCAAAGTCGTAACTGACTCTCCGCTTCTTATTCATGCTTACAAGGCACCGGAAAGCTGGGTTTTTCATTCGTGCGGATTACAGCCCTGCTTATCGCTGGCAACCGCCTCTGGGTAGGGACAGGGAATGGTGTCGTCATCTCCATTCCACTGACTGAGAGTAAGTGCCATCAACTGCAAATACTTCTGCCTTCCCCTCCTGTCCCACCCTACCCATTCCCCCCCACCCCCCCGAAAAAATGCATTTATTTGCTATTTGTGCAGCATGGAGGATGGCTCTGGCGTATAATGCTTTCCAGACATTCTTACTCTGAACCTGACACACCTTTGAACAGTGTTCAGAGAGAAGAGTCCTGAGTATGAGCAATCCTGAACTTGGCTTAACTCTTTCTTACAGAGGAATTAAGTGTTCAGTTGAATGGATTTAACTTGTTTAAAACCAAACAGGTATTTATTACTGTCCCTTTCAGTGCAGCTGAAGCAGTTTCCTTCTTGGGGGACCAGTGACCTTTCTACCATCTGTACAGTTGTCTTTTTTGAGCATGACCCTGACAGCGTAGACTCACGTGAACTGATTCTGTAGCTTCTGGAAAGCAGGAGAAACAAAGCTTTGGGAATTGCAGGAAGTCTCCAAAAAGAGGCCATAGTATGAGACATCACAAGGGAGAATTTTATTTTGGCATAGACATCTAAACATCTCCATAATAGTATTTCCCAGAAACTGACCTTAGAGTAGCTTAATTTGGTCAAATTAGAGCTCAGGTTTATCAGTCAAGTAGAAATTAGTATCCCAACAGTAGTAGTTAATAGGTGCATCTCCAGAGCTGGAAGTTTAGTTGATACTGTTAGTAATCCTGTTCTGTACCTGTCAGTCTGCATCTTATTTTGAAGATCTGTGCAGTTTATAATGGGGGAGTAGGATTTGCTTTCAACAGAAAGCAGCCAAGTTTACGTTTCTTGCCACTGCTCACAATAAATCTGAGAAGCAAAAGCTCTTACACAAAAAGGGGAGCAAACCTGTTGCAATATTCCTGGAGGTCAGGGTTGAGATGGTCTCCTCTAAGGCTGTTGGAGCTGGATATGCCTGGGGCTGACACTAGTGACAGTCATCTCTGCATTGCAATTTTGGTCTCATTTCTGAATCCCTGTTTTAAAGCCCATTCTTGCTTGGGCCTGCTGTCCTAATTCTGAGTTAAGCTTATTCTCTGCTGTAAGCCAGTTGCATTATTTTTTGGTGTTTCTGTAAAAATGTGGTAAACAGTAAGGTTTCCCTAGAAATCTTAGCAGTGGATCCTTGTAGCCGTAGTCCCTCTCCCATCTCAGATACTACATTCATCCTTGTAAGATAAGAGCAAAGTGAGCAAGAACAGTGTTGGTATTCTGAGTCTTTAGCTTCTGTTGCGATTTCTCTAGGTCTTATACATTTCTGTTGCTCCCTGAATTTTCTCCCAGTAATCAGCATTCTCTTCTCTTTTGTCCTGCCTGTCTATTCCCATGCCCTTCTGTGTCCCCACTCCTTGCCTGTGCCTAGCTGTAGTCCTCCACCGAGGCCAACTCCTTGGGCTCCGGGGTAAGTCCATTGCCTCCTTCCTTCAGCATTCACTCCTTTTGCACCCATTCACCCTTCCAGTTGCTTTCCCACCCTTCCATTCTGCCACTCAGTTCTCTCCTTTCATTCTTTCTCATCACTCTTTTGTTTTTAGTTCCATCTGAGTAAAGTAACCAGAGACAGTAATGAAAATATCCTCATTTGCCATGGCTAAAATAATTTTCATCCATCTCACCAGCTGACATGTGGGATTTTTTTTTTTGAGTTAGGAGTACTTTATTCTTCATCTGTAGTTCTCTTGTTGTGGTAGGCTAGGTTTGAGATGGGGACTTTAAAGGTTCATTGAGAGGATTCCAGGAAGCAGGGAAGTCCTTGGAAGAACAGTTCAAGTTCTTCCTTGGTCATCCTTGGCTTTCTAAGGATGTGTTTCATCAGTTCCAGGACAGTGGCAGTAGGTGCTGTGACAAAAGTCACCTAACTGAAATGTAGCCCAAACCAAATAGAGAACTATGGATAATGAAACAACCAATCGAGTTCTCTCATGGAAATTGAAAGCCTGATCTTAGTACTGCTTCTGTTCTACTGGTGGGGGTGCATGCAGAAGGAAAAGCATT
This sequence comes from Pezoporus occidentalis, assembly GCF_034315485.1. Classification (NCBI taxonomy): domain Eukaryota; kingdom Metazoa; phylum Chordata; class Aves; order Psittaciformes; family Psittacidae; genus Pezoporus; species Pezoporus occidentalis. The sequence goes on from NW_026914907.1 coordinate 340,612, forward strand.
TCCCGTCCTGAGCTCTGAGCAACGATATCTGTTTCTTGCTGAGTGGAAGCATTCACATTCTCAGAGCCTGGATGCAGGCCCTTGAGCCCACCTTGAAATCCTTGGAAACTGGGGATGGTGAACATCTTTCAAATGTTCACTGCCTGAGTAGCTGATCTTCTGGTGTCACAGCTAAATCAAGGCTAAGGAAGGACCTTATTCCACTGCTGTGGCATTTACTGGGCTAAGAGGCCTCCACCAGGTCCAGAGACTGCCTTCAACACCCTGTGTGCTCAGGGCTTGGCATGAGCAAAGTACTTGACTTGGAAACCAAGGAACTTCACCGGTCTAGAGAATAGCAGGAATTCTCCTCCAGGTGCCCTTAGTGTTTCCTGCGTACAGTGGACACCTTTGGATACCCTCCCAGGTGTGAAAGACCAAGGTAGATCCTAGGACAGCACATCATTTCTAGAGGCTGGACAGGATTGCTGGTGGTGAAGAGGCTTTCTCTGAGACAGCTCAGAGATGTTGTTTAGCTTGCCCTAGGATTACTCTTGTCCAGCACCTCCAGGGATGAATACCTTATTTGAAGCCGAATACTATATTTGATGAGAAAATGTAGTTTGTTATCATTGGTCGTTAATCAGCCTAAGAGAGAGGGACTACATAGTCTAGTGGTGTCTCCTTCATCACATCCTTTGTGCAAGATCTTTAAAGAGACCTGTGCCTTCAAAGGTTTTTCTTCATGGCTCACAAGTTTTCTCTTTGACCAAGTGCCTTCTGTAAATGGAACTCAAAGCCTTTGCTGACAATATTCCTCCCTGTCCCCAGCCAACAAGACCTCACCAACCTCTGGAGAGGGCAGCCGCTCTGGTGGGGTCATCCACGTGTATGGTGATGACAACAGCGACAAATCTGCCAGCAGTTTTATTCCCTATTGCTCCATGGCTCAGGCACAACTCTGTTTCCATGGCCACCGGGATGCTGTCAAGTTCTTCGTCTCTGTGCCTGGTAAGGATCAGTCCTTGTGAGGTTCTTGTCCCACTGTCTGTTCTTGAGCAGGGGCTTGATCTGATCTGCAGACACCCATCCATGCATTCCTAGCACTCACAGGTCACTGTGACTCAGACTATTTAAACACTGTGGATTAGAGTTTGACCTACAGTGTTTAAACTCTGTGTTTAAACTGCAGTGGCTTCTGAATTCCACCAGCAGAAGGACCGGGCCTGCTCAGTTGTGTTCTTGTGTGTGTGTGAACTGCACAAGGGCCTAGCAGAGGCACTGACAGCAACTCTGTCTTCTCCCAGGCAATGTCCTAGCAACCCTGAATGGGAGTGTGCTGGACAGCCCTTCGGAGAACCCCAGCACAGCAGCCACAGAGACTGAGGGGCAGAAGCTGAAGAACGTCCTTGTGCTGAGCGGAGGGGAAGGGTACATCGATTTCCGGATTGGTGAGTGCCTGTGATGGAAGGAATCTGGGACAGGAGGGGTGTGCAGGGCAGAGAGGAATTGGGGTGGTGGCGAGTGAGATGTGAAAAGCACTGAAAAGCACTGATCTCTGTCTCCTGCCTCTGGCTGTGAGGGCAGATAGTGAGCATTTTCTTTGCAGAGCCTGAGGCTGCCATAACCTGTCCCTGCTTGTGCCTGCAATGCCACAGAATCTGTTCATGTCCCTGGAAATTAAAAAAAACACTGTGCCACTGGCTCCAAACATTGCTGCTGCACTGTGGTCACCTGCGCTACTTAAGGGCGCTTGGTGTTACAAACACTGGCTTCCCTGAAAGGAATTCCCTGCTGCTGGAGATTGCTTGTTCCATCCATGCGGTCCTGCTTCAGAAAAGCACCATGTTGCTAGAAACATTCTCCGGGCATAAAGGAAGATCTCAGCTCATGATGTCTGTTGTCAGGCTGCCAAGATTGTATCAGGGGTATGGGTCTCTTTGGAAGTATTCCAGAGCACTTGCAATTTGGGATTTTCTTTCTTGCCTTTTTTACTCTCTGTTTTCTCTCTTCAGGGGATGGAGAAGATGATGAGACAGAAGAGAATGCAGGAGACACCACCCAGGTGAAGCCAGTACTTTCTAAGGCTGAAAGGAGCCACATTATTGTGTGGCAGGTATCATACATCCCTGAGTGAGAATTTCTCCTTTCCCACCAATGTAAGTGTCCCTCCTCCTGCCTGAATGCCAAGATGTACATACAGAACGCGTGCATTATCCTACTGCTGGAAACCGACCCCAGACAACTGCAACAGCTCCTGCCTCGGACTGTGACCCCCTTCTCACCTCGCTTTCATCTTGAGCCCTTGCACTTTCTGCGTGGTTGGGTTATTGTTCTGCTCTGGAGCTGGCATGTACAAGGAGAGAAATGACAGTGCATTGATGAAGTGAGGCTGGAGCTACAACTGTGCAAAGCCTTTGCCCAGTGCACAGGAGCTGGCAGCTGATGGTGGTGGGTCAGATTCTCTGGCAAATTGTCTCACTTCCACCTGCATGAGAAGAATGTGCATCCCCTGCCAGAGCAGTGGTGGTGAATCACAACTGCTACAGCATCCTCGCAGAAATCCTTTCTAGTTCACCAGTGGACTCTTCACCTTATCTACCCTTAAGCACAGAATAATGTCCCACAGACTGAGAGCAGGCAGGTCTAAGGAGCTCTCAATAGAACAGAGTGTCAGGGCTTGGGCAGCACTTAGGCTCTTTGGCTGGAGAAGGCAGCAGTGTCATTACTGTGGGAAACGCATCCTCCAGACTTGCAGGTGGAAAGTCTTCTTTTGCTGCTGTTGTTGCAGCAGTCATGTGCTGGCTGACTGCATGTGTCTGGAGAAGATTGGGTGGTAGTCTCAGACGGGAGATGAGTGACGGTGGAGGCTACAGAGCCTTTGGAAACTGGTAGTAAAGGGGTACTAGAGCCTTGCTTTTTTAAGAGCAGAAAAGGCAGCAGTACTTTTAACACCCCTTCCAGAAATGCCAGGTAGAGAAGAACCCTTGAGTTCTTTCTCAAAGGTTCAGGAGAAAGTTATCTCTGTGTAGCATTTGTTGGCTTTTAAAGCATAAATGAGGGCAGGTGATGTTTGTCTGCTGTGAATTATGCATTAACACATTGAGGCTACCTGGACTCACAAGGCTGTGTCCCAGTCACAGGAACTGTCCGTTTTCCTTCACACTGTGGTTGTCATTGTAAAGACATTGTAGATGCGGTTGAGGTACAAAAAGGCTATATATCACCTGAGGTCACACAGAGAAAGGAACTGAGGCCAGATCTCCCAATCTCTTAGCTAACATCATGAGCATTGTATTTATTACTAAGTAGTTTGAAAAGCTGCAGACTTCTGACTCCTGGAAAGAATTGACAGCCCTTGAGAAAAAGGCATGCTGGCCCTCATTGTGTGAGCAGTGCTGGGGGATTGCAACTATATGCCCTGCTTACAAGAGAAGCAGTAAAAAATGGGGCCGGGGAGAGTGGTTCTGAAATCCTGGTACAGAACATGGCCACTCCCGATGTAGAGGCAATGGTTTGTCCTCCCTTTCTGACAGTGGAAACAGTCCTGTCTTCAAAAGAACAAGTTCTGTTTCCTTTGAATGCTCCCTTCTGGATGTGCAGGACTAGATTGAGTAGCAGTTGCTAGCAGTGGATTTGGAAGCCTCTGGTGGTCATCTTGTTTGTTCTCTGAGCTGTATAGCAGTTGAGGGCTCATGGGGATGTCCGTGTGCCAGTGTGGTGGTATGGGAACAGCAGGGGGAAGCCTCCATCTCCTCGAAGGCTCCTGGCTGTGTCCTGTGCTTGTTGCCAGAGACCAGGCTGCCCCCAAGGCTGGTGGTCTAAAGCTACTCATGTGCTGCAGGAATAGTATTCCCAGGGGAAGCTCTGACATGTGGCATCTGTCTCAATGCAGCAGCACTGAAATGATTTTTGAATCCAAAGTTCAGAAAAGGCTGAGGCTTACGTTTCCCCTCAAGGAGGCAAGAGGGACATCTCTGGAGATGCTACCAGAGTAGAGCCACAGCAATGCCCGTGACACACACCCACACCGAGGTGGAACACAGCTGGACAGTGTCCTCTGGCCGTTGGCACACTGGGCTCTGTGGCTGGCATGTGGTGAAGGGATGCTTGGAGCCACCACCGCCGTGTGGGAAGACCTCTCACCAGGGACATGTCACCAGGGCACTGCTGACAATGCCAGGCTTTGTTCACTTCCCCAAAATGCTTTCTGGTAGGAAGAGCTATTTGAATCACAACAGAGTGTACTGGTGTTAACAAGATCAACATTCAGAGCACAGATTCCACAGACATGTAACAGCTGATCAGTTAGGGCCAGGTAAAGTTTAGGATTTGGGCATACTGAAGAGGAGAGGATTAAAAAAAGCCCTAGTAGGGCTCAGTTTGTTGGCTCTGTCTACTCTATAGGGAAATAGAGAATTGCAGTGTTCTTACCTCTTACTTTTTGTTCTCTATCTGGTTTTAGCAGTTGAAGTGACAGTACTTGGTTTCCTGTCAGCCCTTGCACCCTGCCAACATAAAGGAAACCCATCTCAGGCCTCTGTCAACAGGTTCCTTTCCAGCTCAGTGCAGAAGCGCATGCCCAAGAGGGGCAGCTACAGCTGAGTAAAACCAGCCTCTGCTGTCAGCTTCTGGAGGCATTTGGTGGCTGCTGGGCAGCAAGGTAATAACTGACTGGCTTCAACACACTTCCCTGTCATATCTCCACTGTGATGTATGTAAAGTATCTTGTATGTTATGGAAGGATTTTAAAAAGTGTCTTAAGGCCTGTAAACTCCGCTCTTTGGTCTGAAGATGGCATTCTGTAAAGAGACTGCTGTGTCAGTATGTTCCCATGCTTTATCCCCTACGCTATGAAACTATAATCCATATCTGTTCTGTATGTAATAAATGTGTTAACATCAGCAAGTGTGGGACATCTTCCTGCAGAGGCACTGGGAGTTCTGCTCAGTGTTTAATAGCTTGAGGGCACTTAAAAGGGTGGGAATGGCAGCTCAGATATTCACCATTAAGCATTTTAGTGGCAAGGAATGAGGTGTAGATTGTTCACCCCGTCGGAGCAGAAGGTCCTGCAAGCCACAGGTGCAGCCTGTAGCTTCCAGTGTCAGAAGCAAAAGGGAAAAAAGACAACGATTCTGCTGTCCTGGGGTGTCCCCTTCAGGTGAGCTGCAAGGGTTAACACATCAGGCTCAGCTTTCAACACTCAGTTTGCCAATGTCTTCTGTCAGTACCAGGTGGTACTGACACAGGAATGGGTGATGTTCAGCATGCAGGAAGTGAGCTCCTTTTAGTCCCAGCAGCACTTAGACACATTCATATTTATTTTGTAGAACTGCATTAATTCAATATGTACAGCTATTAATTCAGTGGCTGTACATAGCAACAAGGGAGCCACCTCCTTATGCCCCACCAGGATACCTGAAGTGACCCACCTCCATGGTTCCAGGCCAGGTAAAGTACCATAGGCACTGCTCCTGAGGTAGTGGAAGCACCATTACAATGACGTTTGGAAATAGGCCCTAGGGCCCATCCTGCACTCCTGGGTCTGCAGTTGGAGCAAGGCACTGGATGAAGTGTGTGTCTCGCACCCACCCAGGTGGGTGCAGTCATCTGTGCACAGGTTTTGAGAGTGCCAGCATAGCTCCTGGTGTGTTCTAGGCAATTAATCCAGCACACAGTAGAACAGGACTGTGCAGCTTTCCAGAAGGGGACCTTCATGATGAGACAAGGCTCTCAGGTTGCCCAGGGCTCTGTGTGAAGGCACCACTGCCCTCTGCCAAATGTAAGGCCCTGAGGTCACCAGCAGGCCATGATTGTCCTGATCAGAACAATCCCATCCATGCATTGGCCCTTTTCACTCATGGTCCAGGAGCCTCATTTAAGCACTAGCTGGGGCCTTTAGTCTGTGCCTGAGCTGTGCTTGTCTCCAGCTGCTCCTAGATGGACCCCTTGGACTTGGAGGTTTGCATTAGATGATCTGCAATGGTCCCTTCCCTCCCTAGTCATTTTATGATTCTGTGCCTTACGGTATATTATCTCCATTTGCCTTTGCTCCTGGCCAGGCTCCCTGGATAGATGGTGGTCATGAGTCATTTCTTGATTTGTCTAGGGCTGTTGGTGGACCCTGTTAACAGTACTTGGCTCTGCCCTTTGTGGTCAGACAATTCTTGCATAGCCAGAACTGAACTGCGTTGAATTCCTGGCAATGCAGGACAGAGGACTAGGTTGTTCTGCTCATCCCACCTAAGTCACATCTACCTCTCCTCTCCCATCTTGCTTGTCCTCAGAAATGTGCTGGCTCAGTAGTACATTGACCATGGTAAAGACAGCAAGGCATCAGCCCAGCACCTGTCAGCGGAGGCTATGGAAGTCAGAGACACTGTCTTCCATCCAGAGCAGCTGCAGTGGGAAGTCTCACAGCCCCAGTGTTTGTGCTTCTGGCAACACTCTGGATTTTCCCTCCTCTGGCTTCTCCCATTGCTTCTGAAGTCAGTGAAGCAGCAGCCCTACAGAGCAATGAGAGATTACCTCTTACCAGCCTTTGCTCCTCGTCAAAGGACCAGCTCATGACCTCCACGCACTGAAAAAAAATACCATGTTTTCTTCAAAAATTTATTTTCATTAGTAGATACAGTCATACACAGTTCTGTGAAATAATGCAATATTCTCAATCATTTTGGTCTGATTTATGTAGGACCCAAATTATTAAAAACCCCCAATGTTCTTAAAAAACTAATTTTCAGGCTGAAAAGGAAATTGTGCTCCAAAGAATTGCAGCTAGATGACAGGAGCTATGCGTTCAGAAACTATGCAGGGAACCAAGAAGGTTCCTCTGCTGACTGAGTCCAAAGCTACGGTAAAAACAAAGCTGAATGTATCTGCATCTTCCAGACGAGGTGACTGTACAGGGCTGGGGAGAAAGTCAGGAAACCTGGACACACCTTATCGCAGTGGACAAGGGAGTCTTCTGCAAGATGCTGTACTTCTAACACACTGAGAACACATGGGAAGCTCAAGACATTGGACAAGTCTTTATACTGGTGTCCCTGTAGTTTTTTTCTTTGCACACTGACAGGGAGAGGCCATGACCTTCTCCAGGTCAATCATCGGCTCCTCTGTGATTTGCTTTCCCTCTTTCTGCCACTGCGCCAGGATCATGGCTCGGAGCAAAGGTGGGTATGGCAGGAACCGAATGATCTTCTCCTGCACCGGGGTGAATTTCTTGAAGGCCTCCTCCTCGTGTTTGGGCACCATACGCCAGTCATGGTACATGACTTTGTCAATCTCTCTCACTTCTTCTTCAGTTTTGCCTGAGAAAAGATAATGAACACAGTGAACAACACTATCCACAACAAACTCCCTCCAGGAAATGCAACAAGTTTCAGCTCTAGGATACCAAAAATCCTACAACTGGCAGTAACTAGTAAAGGAAGTTTCTCAAATGATCCGACAGTATCTTCCCTGCTATACTCTAGGATCCCACTACTGTCCTTGGAAATCCAAAGAGAAACAGGCTGAAAGGAATACAGGGAAGTTGTTCCAATTCTGTGGTTGACTCCCTCTTTAAGTTAAAATGTCACTTCATCTGTCCAGTTCAGTTTCCATGGCTAAGGGACAAGAGTTCTTTTCACTGATTACAGTTCCCTGGGAAATATTAAAAATACCCAACACCTTTAAAAACTCTGAATAAGAAATGTTTCAAAAACTCTAGTAAGTGACACTCATGTGCCTAATATAAAGCAGCTTTAGAAATGGTAACTGAATCCCTCAACTCCAAGTGTTAATTTAAAATCCCACTAACATAAGTTTACTTGACATCACTCCTATTTTACTGACAATTTTACCTGGAATACCTTCATGCATTCATTTTATGTTTTGCTTTTGAAGACTCAAACTAACCTGTCACCTCACTTAACTCCCTGAATGGCATGCTGTCCTTCCCCATAGTCAGCCTACACTGGCTATCTCACAACATTCCTTAGAAAGGCATCCTGTGGGGGCCAGATCCCAGCACTGGAAACCGAAACATGCAAAATTTTGTCATTGACAGATCTGAGAAAAACTTATTTCCCAAGTAGGAAGGCTGTGGTTTTCCTGCAGCTCCCTCACCCTCCCATATGCCTCCACTTGTTATTCTCTGGTCCCACTTACAGATGCTCTCTCCAAACCTCACATGTAGGAAAATAAGTTGGTTTTACCTCTGAAGGTCAGGTAACCCCAAGCTCTTCCATGATCCATATTCTGCAAAGAAAACAAGAACCTGTTGAACGGGGAATGGCTTTAACCTGACAGAGGGGGGACTGAGATGAGCTCTTAGGCAGAAGTTCTTCCCTGTGAGGGTGCTGAGGCGCTGGCACAGGTTGCCCAGAGAAGCTGTGGCTGCCCCATCCCTGGCAGTGTTCAAGGCCAGGCTGGACGGGGCTTGGAGCAACCTGGTCTGGTGGAAGGTGTCCCTACCCATGGCAGGGGGTTGGAACTGGATGAGCTTTAAGGTCCCTTCCAACCCAAACCAGTCCGGGATTCTGTGAAGCAGTGGGCTGTGAGGCGCCGGCGGGGTGGTATTACCTCGGCCATGTAGTCCGCCTTCACCTTGGTGATGACCCAGTAGCAGGGTTCGTCGTGCGCCCACAGCCAGGACTTGCGGGTGACGGTGCGGCCCACGCCGAGGCGCGGCAGGCGGCAGAGCAGGGCCAGCAGCCGGTTCTCGTATCGCACGTCCTCCCAGGCCAGCACCGGCAGCCGCTTCTGCGTAAGGGGCCGCCGCATGGTCTCGTAGTCTAGGGCGAAGCGCTCCGAGTCCCGAGGCCGGTTCTTCAGCGCGCGGTACTCGCGGATCTTCTTGGCCATGGCGGCGATGGGCCGGTGCAGCTTCTTGCGGGCCATGGCGCCGTCCTGCAGCACCGTCCTCTCCACCACAGACCGCCGCGACCCTCCACTTCCCGGCGAGCCCGGAAGCCGCCCGGAGCCCTTGTGCAGCGGAACCCTTGTGCAGTGGCGCAAGCGGCCGGAGGGACACTATCTCCTCCCCGCGTTCCGCCGCTCGCGGAAGTGTGTCGGCTGCTCTCAAAATAGCGGCGGGGGGCAGTAGCGCCCCCGCGTCCTACCTCCGGAGCTCTCGGCGTCGGTTCTGCAGACACAACACAGCCGTGCAGCACAGATTTAAGGAATAGAAAACTGTAGGTCTGGTTGTATTAGCCCCTGGATTTTGGCTACAGGCTGGCGTCCTGGGTTCGCCTAGGATAGAGTTAATTCTCTTCTTAGTAGCTGGTGCAGTGCTGTGTTTTGGCTTTAGCTGAGAACAATGCTGATAACACAGCAATGGTTTAGTTGTTGCTCAGTAGCATTTACCCTGGTCAATGACTTTTCAGTTTCATGCTCTGCCAGTGAGGAGGGGCACAGGAAGCCGGGAGGAAGCGGAGACAGAACACCTGACCCAAACTAGCCAAAGGGGTATGCCATACCGCAGGACGTCACGCCCAGTATATAAACTGAGGGGGTGGGGGGGGGGGCTCACCTGGAGTTGCTGCTGAGGTCAGGCTGGGTATTGGTCACCAGGTGCTGAGCAACTGTATTGTGCATCACTACTGGTTAATAGTTTGATGGTCTTTTTCCTTCACCTTTTAGCTTTATATTCTCTCCTCTTGATCTTTCCCTTATTATTAGTAGTAACAGTAGTATTACACTGTACTTTAGTAATTGGGCTGTTCTTATCTCCACCCGCAGGTTTTACATTCTTCTGATTCTCCTCCCAGGGGTGAGGAAGCAGCTGCTGGTGCTGAGCTACCGCCTGTGTTTCAACCACGACAGCTGGTAAATTTAACCTCTCAGGAGAAAAGTGGGTTTGGGTTTTCTTTTTTAAACCAATACCTTGTACTGAAGTGAATGCATCCATTCCAGTACTGCTACAGAGCCCTTTACTGAAGGCACTATAGTGAGACAAGGAGGCACAAAAGTACAAAATGTAAACAGTTCTCAGTAATGTTAAGTTTGATGGCTTTGTAATGGAAAATAACTGCGGTGCTTGGAAGTAGTTGACATAGTTTCAGGCCCTCGGTACAAAAGGTGTGAGAAAAGCAGAACAGAAGGACAGGACCTGGGATGGGGACTAGCAGATGTCCGGTATGAGAGCAGTTAAGCTAATTGATAAGTAGAAGGCCAGGATGATTGCTACGTCTGTAATGTTAATTAAGCTTGTTGGGAAAAGTAAACGACCCTTAAAGACCAGCGCATTTTTGTATGCATGCCGGAAACTTTTTGGAAAATGATGTAATATGCTCAGTGACCATGTAAGGATGACCTGTATAGCAATTTGAGGACACACGTTAGGAGGAGCTATCCCCCGTGTCTCCCGGCGCCGCAATGAAGAATACCTGCTTGTCAACTTGAAACTCTGTTGGCGAGTTTGTTCCTGGGGTTTTCTCCGAATCAAGAGACTTTTTTGTCAGCTTCCAAGATGGATGTGTGAAGAAGTGGAGAGAAGGGGGTCCAGGCTACACAACATAAAAAAATGCCTTTTTTAAAGGCTGTTAATGCTCTTAAAATAGGCCATTTTCTCTTAATATGGTGCATCTCTTGAAAAAGGACAGGCCTGTTGTAACAACGAGGACATACCTGAATAAACTGATAAACACTGATTTAGAGTAACAAGATACCTGACCTCAATCCACTCAAATTTGAGAAAAGGCAGAGCAATTAAGCCACTTATTACAGGGTACAGTTAGTACAGAGTGAGCATGTTGTATCCAGCACACCTGTTAAGCTCATACCCTTTAAGGCACTTAAGGTTTCTGTGGGGGCCCAGAGCAGAGAGGACACAAGAATGCTTGAGGAGTTGTGAAACTGGTTGAGTCAAATGTGCAGAAAGGTAACACCTGACACAGATTCACCAGGAAAAGCTGGTGTAACCCTACAACAGCCAGCGAGAGACAGCATCTCCCGGCTGCTACGGCAGGCAAGCAGGTGCATACTACATTCTAAACCTGACCACTTCCTCGTCTGGCCTAACGGGGGTCCGTGGGAGATACACGTGCAGGTCACAAACGCTCCTTCGTGCCCAGCCAGCCCGCAGAGGCTGCACCTGGACAGCGAAGTGCCCTGGATAGTAGCAGAGTCCTCGGTCTACTTTTCCTCATGGCAAAATCCCGTATTAAAGTACACCACTGCGGGCTGCCGCAGACACTCTGGGAGCAGCGCCCTGTGCCACAGCAGGAGAACCGGCACCGCCACCGCAGTATCGTAACCGCTTGCTCCGACGTGTTCAGCACAAAATCCTGCTGCCTGACGGCTCCTCCTGAGACGCTGGCGGCAGCGGGACAGCCTGGGGCCAAGGTTGGACACACACGCCTGTGTCACACCTCCAGCGGCAGCCTGACGCCATTACAATACTGCCCGTCCAATCGGCGTCGCAGCCACTGTCACGTGTCCGGGGAGAGGTCAGTGACAGCCCTCCCTCCCACGTGACGGGGGCTGCCCAATCTGCGCTGCCGCTGTTCCCCTCCGCTCCCTGCGGCGGTGTCGTGTTGTCCCGGCAGGCTTCGCGCGGCGCGGCTGGGGCTCTGTCGGTAAGATGGCGGCCGTGAGCCTGAGGCTCGGAGACTTAGTGTGGTGAGTGGCGCGGCGGGTGGCGGAGCAGACACTTCCTGTGAATGAGGCTGAGGTGCTACCTGTGGCAGACGATGCGCGGGCGGGGGCTGTGCCCTGCCCGGGGGAGCGCGGCGGGATCCTGAATGCCATGACGAGCGCTGTCACCCCGCAGCTGGGGGGGATTCCCGACTCCTGGCTGCGGGTAGGGAGGGGTTCGGCAGCGCAGCGGGTGGGGAGGGTTGCCGCCCGGGCGGCTGGTAATGCTACTGCTGTCCCTCAGGGGCTGTGTGAGGTGGGGCGGGGGGGGGGGCGGCGATCCGCGGCAGTGTGCTGAAGCGGGCCGGGAGCAGGAAGGCTCGGTTCTTGGCCGGGCCCGCATTGGAGTCTAACGGGAGGCGGCGCATAAAAGAACCTGTGTAAGGTGGAGGGAGTGAGGGGAGTCGCGTCGGGGGCCGATCGTTGCGGGGCTCGGTTGGAAATACGGTGTTCTCCCAAAGGAGGTGAGAAGGGACATAAAGTTAGTAGGTGTTTAGGGAGAGTAGCGATACAATTTCTTGGCAGTGCTTTAAGGAACCAACACGGCAAATCGGGAAAACAGTGGTTTTTTTTTTCACGTTAGGATGTCCCTGTTGTAGCTCACAGAAGCCACTTTGTCACTCCAGTTCTGCCCTCTAATTGTTGGAGACCTGTGATTTTTTTTACCTGTATTTCCTGATCAGAAGGCAAATGCATCAAGCCCTGCAAGCACTCATTCTTTAAGAGCATAGGCTCTACTGTACTTCATCGGCCACGGTGTCCTGCTAGGGTTTGCAAGAAATAGCTAATTCTCAACACGCAAGTGCATGCATTTATATTTATATCCCAGATAAAAAGAAGCGCGTGCGCCATGGTGTGACAACTGCAGTTTCTCATCCGAAAAACTGACAATGCTGTGAAGTTGTCTAATTTATATAGCAAAGTAAGTACAGATTGGTTCCTTTTAGCAAATAATTTATTTTTTTTTTTTTGAAGGCAGATTTGGGAAGTACACTGCTCACAGTATTGGAACGCAGATTATCCTACTTTAGTTTTGTACATGACAACCTAGACAGGTGCAATCCCTAGAGCCGTCACAGAAGAGCTCTGTACAAAGACAGTAGCATAGGAAAGGCTTTGATGAATGTCGTGTTCAGTACAAGAATGGAGGTACCAAATATGAGACACGGTCACTGTTCCAGCTCTTGACAGCCTTCCTGCCTGAACATGGCTGTGGAATAGTCTGTGCAGCATTGCCATCTCGCAGCAGCTTGCTGAGAGTTACTGGTTTGGGAGTGGTGGTCTCCACAGGTTCTTTACCAGTCTCTTGCAAGACAATGACTGATAAGGTTTTGTGAAAGCATTGCCACCATGCTGAGGGCTAAGACTAATGTCTCCTCTGTGAATAAGTACTTTTGTGTAGTTTTCATAATAGATTCATTTGCAAGTGTAGGAAATAACTTTTCTGCCTTTTTAAATGGCTCTATTGTATCTTTAGCATGTCTTACTATGGTGGTGAGCACCTGAAGAAAGTGGTATGGAACTGTTCAGGGAATCCTGCCAGTAATTCTTTCCTGTGAGAGCTTTTAAGTATCTCAGTTCTCTGAGCTGGAAATCAGTGGCTGCTCTGCTCACTGGACTGTTATGTCTGATGACTATAAGTTACCAACCTGAACTTTGGTTTGATTGCTTGCATCAATATGTTTTTCAGTTCCTTGTGAGGGAATATCCAGTATTATGGGAGTAATAAGCATTGTAACACTGTGTTTTCCAGCAGTAGCGGTGCTGCTGCTGATCTGTTAATGTAAATTCTGATAAGACTAGTGAGATCGTGGTGAGAGGCGTAGTTTAGGTGCAGGTATCTTAACAGTGTAATGCTAGTATGTCAGCTGGGTGTTCTGTCTGTCACGATAGATTTAGAATGTAAGTAATACAAAATACAAAAAAATGTAGCATAATCCAAAAAGGTAAACATGGGATAGCTGGTTTGTTTGTTTGTTGGTTGGTTGGTTTTTCTTTTCCTCTGGTTCTAGTGCCTAATACTTTCGTTTTTCTCTAGGGGGAAGCTGGGCCGGTATCCTCCATGGCCAGGAAAGGTGAGATTTGGCGGCTGTTTGGTTTTTATTGTTTTTTTTTTGTGTGTGTGTGTGTGTGTGTAGGGTTTTGTTTTGTTTTTTTTTTTTTTGTAGTTGTTTTTTTGTTGTTTGTTTGTTTTCCCCATTATTATTGTATTACTTTCTTAGGTTTTTGTGGTGTTTTTTTGTTGGTTGGTTATGCTTTTTCCTTCTACACTGAGAGAGTTTTGCCTGAAAGCATTTCAGTTGAAGATTAATACTGGATCTTGTTTGTTTGTTTTGTTATGTTTTATTTTATTTTGTTTTTTTGTTTTGGTTGGGTTTGGTTTTGTTTGTTTGTTTGTTTGTTTTTAATACAAATTAAACTGTGAACCAGTTTAGGGCTTTATTTGATATAGTTCAGCCTGTCACTGACAGCTGTTAGTTCAGACAGAATCAAAAGTAACAGCAGTTCTTCCAGCTCTGAAACTGATTGTGTTTCCCAGATTTACTTATTTAATTCCTATTGGTTTCTGCAAGGTAAGTTTCTTTCCTCCCATAGTAAGTTGGTTGGTTAAATGCACTGTGTTAAGTAATAGAAATAGTCTGTCTTCTCAAGATATTTTTTAGAGCCACGTTTTTTGAGTAATCCTGGGGTAGGAAGTAGTTTAACTTTCTCTTCTGGTTTGGTTGGTTGGTTTGGATTTTTTTTCCTGATGAAAGGCCAAAAAGATTTAAAAAATTGTATATGCCATTTTTATTATTTCTACTTCTCTGTAGGAACTTTGTATTTATTTTTGGTGTATGTATGAGGATTAAGCATGCTGAGAGAACAGCATGTGGTAGGATAAAGTGTTGTTGATGTGTCTGACATTAACGTTTGGTTATTGGATCAAGTGGACTCCATGCTCCTCTAGAGCTTTTCTGGTGTCAGCTGTGTAACTGAATGACAGCTTTTTTCTAATATTTTAAACTTTATTAGCAATCTGTTGTGGGTGTGAAGACAGAGGTTTAGATGGAAATATTATTAATGCCAATTTTAAAAAGATTGATAACTTATCTATTGGAGATAAGGAGAAGAAAACCTCACTAATAGTGTAGTGGTGCATCCATGGAGTTTGGGTACTTTTTCATTCTGCTGCACCCTACCCATGTCTAAGGAAACACATGGCTTACATATTTACTTGAAAGACTTGTACAGATTCAGGATTCTCTTCCTAATCAGGTAGAAAAAGCAAACAAACCTACAGTAGCTGTAACACATGACGTAAAATCATAGAGTAAATTTTCATTTCAAACGTGCTTTTTAACTTTCACTTCTCATCACCTTCAGATTGTAAATCCACCTAAAGATCTGAAGAAACCTCGTGGGAAAAAGTGCTTCTTTGTGAAGTTTTTTGGAACAGAAGATCAGTATGTACCTGCTTGTTTTCATCTGGGCAAAATACTGTGCTATATAATAAGGATCTTTCACAGAAGAAATGTTTACTAACACAGTACAGTGGAACTTTGCAAAGGATTGTCTTTTATTTGCACTTAAAAATAAACTATCATTGCATGCTATAGCTGCTCATGTGGGGGTATGAAGACTGGAAAGACATCTCATAACTAAATCATGTTATGATTTCAGTTGCTGCTGTGAAGAAAAGCTCTTGATAACTTGCCGTTTTTAGGCAGTAGGTGTGACATGACAGGGTTAGATTTTAGCCTGTGTGTATGAGAAAGGTACAGCTAATGAGTGCATTTATTTTTCTGCTAGAGGAATAAACCAGCACTATATTTGATGTTTGTAAAAGAATATACTGTCATACCTGGTGACTGAAAAGATTCTTGCTGTGCTTTGAGAAGACTTTACAGTACAGGGAAGCAAAAACTATTGTAGGCTATCTTTTTCAAGGCAGAATTTATTGATTTGAAACACATCTACAAAATTATACTTGTCTACACTTAGATAGTTACAAACTGGAAAACAAACAAAAAAAAACCCTTCAAAACTGCCCAACCCCACCAAGAACTTCGGGATTTCAACAAACTGAAAATTATTATTCCCCCCCCCCCCCCCCCTTTATTTTCTGTTATTTTGTATTGAGTTATGCAGTAAGGGAGAAAATTGCAATTACCTGTGGAAGACTAGAAAACCCTTAACTTTTTTAAAAAAGGTAACTGAAACCATTTAATGGATGTTTGTTAAGGAAATGATTGAAAATAATAAATTCTTTTTGCTCCGTATTTAAAAATAAATTTCCACTAAGAACTGAGGTCTAAATTTGATGGAGTAGAGTGAATGCTGCATAATAGTATGAACTTTAGTTGGATCTCTAGTAGTCTAGGGCATGTGCAGTTGATATGAAGGGAGAGAGTGTTTTTTGGTGGTGAAGTTGTTGGACATGGTTATTTGAGCAAATCAAGTTCTAAAGTTGAGGAGATTGACTCTTTTTATCCTGATTGTTCTTGATTCTTGTATTTCACATTATTGAATCAATTACAGAGATGTTCTGTGTTAAAGACATCCCAGAGAGACTTTGATGTGCTTGTGAGGTGGGCAGATGCCAACCTTATGAAGTTTAACTGTGCCAAGTGCAAGGTCCTACACCTGAATCGGAGCAATCCCAGCTACAGCCACAGGTTGGGCAGAGAAGAGATTCAGAACAGCCCTGGGGAGAAGGACTTGGGGGTGTCGGTTGATGAGAAAATGAACATGAGCCGGCAGTGTGCGCTTGCAGCCCAGAAAGCCAACCGTATCCTGGGCCACATCAAAAGGAGCGTGACCAGCAGGTCAAAGGAGGTGATCCTGCCCCTCTATTCTGCTCTCGTGAGACCTCACTTGGAGTATTGTGTACAGTTCTGGTGTCCTCAGCATAAAAAGGACATGGAACTGTTGGAACAAGTCCAGAGAAGGGCCACGAGGATGATCGGGGGCTGGAGCACCTCCCGTATGAAGATAGGCTGAGAAAGTTGGGGCTGTTCAAGCCTGGAGAAGAGAAGGCTGAGTGGAGACCTCATAGCAGCCTTCCAGTACCTGAAGGGGGCCTATAAGGATGCTGGGGATGGACTATTCATTAGGGACTATAGTGATAGGACAAGGGGTAATGAGTTAAACAGGGGAAGTTTAGATTGGATATAAGGAGGAAGTTCTTTACTGTAAGGGTACTGAGGCACTTTAATGGTTTGCCCAGGGAAGTTGTAAATGCTCCATCCCTGGAGGTGTTCAAGGCCAGGCTGGATCAAGCCTGGGGTGAGATGGTTTAGTGTGAGGTGTCCTTGCCCATGGCAGGGGAGTTGGAACTAGATAATCTTAAGGTCCTTTCCAACCCTAACTATTCTATGATTCTATAAGACAAATTTGGAAAAAAGTGGTCATGTGTGGTACTGTAGCTGAGATTAGTAACAGGAATGCAAATAAAGAATTCAGAGCTTCAAAATAATCGGGATTTATTACACGATTCTAGAGCTCTGGCAAGGGAAAATCCAGTTGTCTTTCACAGTAAGGTAGTGTGGTGGTTGTCATGTCTCCCCCTCCCATCTCCAGCTTGGGAAATTTAATCATTTCCTGTTAATAATAATGATTTAGAAATTTGCTCACTTTGGCTGGCATACCCTGCTGGAAAATTAAATAGAAATTAATGCTGTCCCCTTTGTTCTGCTTTCAAATTAATTTTAAGAGAGAAGCTTGTGTGCCTGTTCTGTCCTGACTTGGAAGTTTAAAAGGGTGTGCTGGCTAGAACACAGTTAGGACAGCACAGTTCTAACCAGGATGCTGCTTGAGAAAATCCTGATCTTTGAGCGTTATCAACCAGATCAGGAAAAATGTAAATTATTTTACTTGAAATGTGAGCTTCAAGAGAAAAATCCCTTTAACTATTCTGTGGAGTAAACTAATGTGTTCTGCAAATACTTTTTTCTAAGTGCATGTATACAATAAGTGGAAAGACATAACTGATGAAATGTCACTACTCAACATACTGAAGAGTGTGACAAACAGGATTATGCGAAGTTCCATCATTAACTGTAGTCCATGTTGTGATGAGTGCACTTACTCGTACTGATATTCTAGTGTATATTGCTTCTGTTTTCTAGCACTTCACTCTTTCTGACACTTTCAGGTTTGTAAGGTGATGTTCCTTTATCACTGATCCATTTTTATACTTCTATTCTTGCTTTATTTGTCAAGGTTCAACAGGTAAGGATACAGGTATAAGCTATTTGCCTGTTGTCCAGTGTGTATAGGATGAAGGTGATGCTAGCTGCTGAGTAGAATTCCTCTCACAAACTTCTGAGGCTGGTTGCCAGCCAGTTTGTTGATGGGTAGGCAATCTCTCTATCACTTGATAGTCTTATTTTCTTATGAGGTTTCCCAGGTGACTGAGGTGGTCAGTAATGCCACAGTTTCAGGCTAAGTAAAAGCTGTTTCCTCCTGACTTAGGTGGCTTCAGTTTGCCATACCAAAGATTAAGGAAAAAGCTTTTTAGAAGCGAGAATTGGTGTGCATGCATCTGAGTGGAATGGAGGGGTAAACATAAACATAGTGATGAGTTTGAAAGTGGCTTTGGTGTAGTGTAGAGATAGGTTTTGATTATTTATAATTTAAGAAAATGTGGTTTTCCCAGTGCAATGCTGCAGTGACTAAGGAAATACATTAACTGGGAGGCTGTGAGTAGTTTTGGCTAAAGACAATAAATTGGGAGCATGAGTACATTCAGACTGTGGCCTAAGACCTGGCTTTTTGATAAAGCTTCTACTGAGCTCTGTGTTCCTTATGTTAATTGTACAGGTGGAGTCAGTTGCTTCTGATGTGATGCACATATTCATGTAGTGCCTCTTATTTACTTGTTCTCCACATTGATAAGAATATTTTTCTAGTTTGCCTAGGAGTTATTTTTCTGACTGCCTCTTCTCAGAGCAAGTCACATTAAAAGGGTTCTTCATCTAAAACTGAGAAGACCTGATGTTTACTGCCCATAGACCTGGCAAGGATGTAATAACATCAAAACATGGGAGTATAAACAAAACAATTTTAATTTAGTCTTTCTAAATAGAAGTGGAACTTTGAACTCTTACCTGTGTTTCTAACTGTGCTTTTAAGATAGTTTTTTAAGTCCCCTTTCATTTCCCAAGCTACAGTCTTGTCCTAGAAAGTCTTTGTAGGTCATTCTGTTAGTCAAGTATGGCAGTATAAGAACTTACACTTTCCTATATATGTGCCTTTTTGCTTTTAGTAGTTAGTACTAATAGACTGGCAGGCCCGCAGCTTGCAAGCCTGTCTTAGTGTGCTTCATCCAGTTCAAAATATTCTTACATTTCATAGCCTGCTTGGGAATTCATTATATCACACTGTTAAAAATCGGAAAAAAAATATTTTGAAGGTATCATTCTACTGTTTTTTGTAGAAATAGTAGCAAGAGTCCTATAGTTATCAGAGATGTGTGCACAAACATTTAGCTTGTGTCTCGCCCTCTTCCCCCTTTAGATAGTCTGTAATAGCCTTGCAATAACCTTTTAATAGGTCTTGCAAGTCATATATATCAGTCTTAATAGGAAGCTTGAGTAGTCCGTTCTTACTCATAGCACTTTTATGAAGCATCAGAACAAAACTAGTCTTAATAAATGTAGCTGAGTCAAGGGGCTCTTCCTGATTTGATGTATTAACTTAGAAGTTGAAAGCTTGCAATCCAAGATAAGTATAATAATCTGCAGTCTATTGCAGCCCTGAGAAGGACCTGGGGGTTTTGGTTGATGAAAAGCTCCCCATGACCTGGCTGTGTGTGCCTGAGCCCTGAAACCCCTCATGTGCTGGGCTGCATCCCCAGAGCGTGAGCAGCAGGTCGAGGAAGGGGATTCTACCCCTCTTCTTCCAGCTCTGGGACAACAACACAAGAGGGATGTGGAGCTGTTGGAGAGAGTCCAGAGGAGGACACGGAGATGCCGCGAGGGCGGAAGCAGCTCTGCTCTGGAGAGAGGCTGAGAGAGCTGGGCTTGTTCAGCCTGGAGAAGAGGAGGCTCCAGGGAGACCTTAGAGCAGCTCCAATGCCTAAGGGGCTGACAAGAAACCTGGAGAAGGGCTTTGGACAAGGGCCTGTAGGGACAGGACAGGGGGGAATGGCTTTCACCTGACAGAGAGGAGACTGAGATGAGCTCTTAGGCAGAAGTTCTTCCCTGTGAGGGTGATGAAGCACTGGCACAGGTTGCCTAGGGAAGCTGTGGCTGCCCCATCCCTGGCAGCATTCAAGGCCAGGTTGGATGGGGCTTGGAGCAGCCTGGTCTAGTGGAAGGTGTCCCTGCCTGTGGCAGGGGCTTGGAACTCGATGAGCTTTAAGGTCCCTTCCAACACAAAACAGTCTGAGATTCTGTGATAACTCAGCAATGAATTAATGCCCTACAAAAGCATTAGTGACATTACATTACTGAAGATGTCATATCAGCATGAGAGATTTCTGGATATAGTCTTTCTGAAATGTTCGTTCAGGTCCTGACATCAGAAAACAAAATTTGCCAGGTATTAGATGTGGTACTTCTTGGCAATCTGACGGTACAGACCAAGCTGCCAAGCGGGAGTTAGCTTATAGCACTGTTTTTTCTCAGCTAGGCAAATTATTCTATGCAGAGCTCTGTATAGCCATACTACTGTATAGCACAGCCAGCTGGCGTGTTGTTAGGCATCTCTGCAGGCAGAGTGCCGTAGCTGAAAATGACTACAGTAAAAACTTTTCCACCTCTTACTGGTATCTTGGGCTGTGTAAGTACTCTGCATCAGTTTTTTATTGCACAAATTTGAAAAACCTAGTACTTAGAATTTCTTTCAGTATTGCCCTGCTGCTTTGTTTTCTTTTGCTCAGTATGCCCTCCCTTTAGCTGCATGGGCAGTCATTCTAATTTAGTGTGGTCATTTTTTGTTTGTTTGTTTTTTTTTCCCCATGAAGATGTTTACATATCAAATCCTGTACTTGAGCTATTTGAGTTGTTTTACTGATGGAGATTGAGGCATTCCCTTTTAACAGCAGGAAACCCATTCTGATTTCTCTGTTTTGTTTGTAAACAATCAAGGAGATTTCCCTTGACTTTTGAAGTTGGTTGTGTTAGCATTTAAGGTGGATATCTATACTGGTGCAGTGTAGAACATGATGAGTTTTTTCCTAGACTGTAGTAAGTACTAGACGTTTCAAGATACCGTGCCACTATTTTCCATCCCTAAACATACAGCTTGCAAAAATTTTATGTTTGTGTACAGTCCTCGACTTCCATTTCTATAATTTATTATGACGAAGTAATATTGGAACAGTGTGGCTCGAATGCTGAGTGGTTAAGGTCTACTTGTCTGTGCTAAGCTTGTATCATAGATTTGAGTCTGGCAGCTCTGGTTGCATCTTTCCACTGCCACTGTTTTCCATGCAGCTCTAGGACACATTCATAGTATGTGTTAGGAACTTTTCTTTAAAAGCATTGGAATTTTTGAGTATTGTTCATAAATATAACATAGATTTGACATGAGTAGTGGTTTTATAAGAATGATATTTTGGAGAGGGTGAGGAAGGGTATGGAGAAACTAACAGAGAAACCCAATCCTAACATGTACCTTTTTTACATCTTTTCACTTTTTGTTTAGCCCATTTTTTAACAGATGTCAGATGACTCTCTGTAGCAGTATGAATGCAATTTCATCTTAAATATGACATCTTCAGTAATGTCATTGATGCTTTTCTAGGCATTAATTCATTGCTGAGTTATCATACAGGTTTGTGTTGGAAGGGACTTTGAAGCTCATCAAGTTCCAAGCCCCTGCCACAGGCAGGGACACCTTCCACTAAACCAGATTGCTCCAAGCCCCGTCCAACCTGGCCTTGAACGCTGCCAGGGATGGGGCAGCCACAGCTTCCCTAGGCAACCTGTGCCAGTGCCTCATCACCCTCACAGGGAAGAACTTCTGCCTAAGAGCTCATCTCAGTCTCCCCTCTGTCAGGTGAAAGCCATTCCCCCTTGTCCTGTCTCTACAGGCCCTTATCCAAAGCCCTTCTCCAGGTTTCTTGCCTTTAGGCATTGGAGCTGCTCTAAGATCTCCCTGGAGCCTCCTCTTCTCCAGGCTGAACAAGCCCAGCTCTCTCAGCCTCTCTCCAGAGCAGAGCTGCTTCCGCCCTCGCGGCATCTCTGTGTCTTCCTCTGGACTCTCTCCAACAGCTCCACATCCCTCCTGTGTTGTTGCCCCAGAGCTGGACACAGGACTGCAGTGGGGTCTCCCCAGAGCGCAGCAGTGGGGTAGAATTTGCTTCCTCGACCTGCTGCTCACACTCTGGGGATGTGCACTTGAGCCCAGAACCCTCATGTGTGCTGGGCTGCATCCCCAGAGCGTCAGCAGCAGGTCAAGGGGAGCTTCCCGTCACCCAACACCCCCAAGTCCTACTCCTCAGGGCTGCTCCATCCAGTCTCTGCCCAGCCTGTACTTGGGATTGCCCTGACCCAGGTGCAGCACCTTGCACTTGGCCTTGTTGAACTTCATGAGGCAGGCATTGGCCCACCTCTCCAGCTTGTCCAGGTCCCTCTGGATGGCATCCCTTCTGTCCAGCACGTCGACCGCGCCACACAACTCCATGTCATCAGCAGACTTGCTGAGGGTGCTTGAGCCCAGTGTCCATGTTGCTGACAAAGGTGTTAACAGCATTGGTCCCAGTATTGACCCGTGAGGAGCACCACTCATCACTGATCTCTACTTGGACATGGAGCTGTTGACTGCAACTCTTTTGAGTGCAGTGATCCAAATAGTAGTTCCTTTTATATGTTGTGTGCTGGAGGCCTCTTACCTAATATTTGACTTTGTTGGCATTGAGGTTGTTGCTTAACAGATATCTTGTGTCTGAACATGAATGATTGTTTTGGTGGAAAGTTCTTTTGTTTTCAAGTGTTCCGAGCAGAGATATATTTGTACCTTATAGAAGGTTGTCCACTTAAGTGACACACAAAAAAAAACAAAGTGGAAAGGAAAAGACTTATATTACTGTTTGGTTTTTTTTAATTTTATTTTTAACATTGAGACAGCATTTAAGACTTTCACTGATTAGTTTGCTTCTGAGATCACTAGCTCTTTGTCCTAGAGGATCGTAAGTGCCAGGATGCATCTTTGAAGCTATGATCCAGAAAGCTTTGTGATTTAGATGTTCTCCATAGCAAAGGAAAAGAAATGAGAAAGGAAGCTAATGGATATGTGTGGTGAGGAGGGATAGGATGTGCAGAAACCTAAGAGAATGCCTTGGTAGAAAAAAGTAATTTTTATTTAGAAATTCAAATTTGGCAACAAGGTTTATCACACCTTATTATAATGTACTCCAAAATTTTGGCTCCTTCATATACATAACGGAAGGGTTTTGTGAGCTGATGTTGTCTAGTATCGCTGACTACCACTCAGAGGAGCTTTACAGTAGAAGAGGATTTAAAGATACAGTTCACTAATGTCTGGGCAGCTAGATGGGATTCTTTGAACAGTTGCCAGATGGCAGACTTTAATCTGAAAGTAATAATTTGACTTTTTAATTTATATTAAGTCAGTATTATGAAGAAGATGTAAACTAAGCAAAGATTGAGCTTTGCATGCAAAACAGTACTGGGGTCTGCTTCAAGACTATGGGCATCCTGGTGTAGTCTGCAGTGGTGTTGTGGGAATGATGCCAGTGCGTTTTGCAGTCAGTTCCCAAAAAGCTGCAGTCTGCTTCAAGCAGATGGATTGCTTACTACAGTGGCTAATGCCAGCAAAGAGGATTTCCATGGTTTTAAAGAGTTTACTGAGTTATATTCATGAAGAGAGGACAAGCAAGATCCAGAAAGGCATAACAACAATAATAATAATTGCTATTATTTTCATCTTTATGTTCAGCTTAGCTGTGTGACATAATGCTTACTGTGTCTGAAAAGGCAGCTATTAAACCATTTCAACTGCTTGCAAGAGCTAAACTGCACTGGAAGATACTTAAAACCTATAACCATGGCTAGTTGATGTTTGTAACAGAGATGTTTTGGGACCAGAGAAAATCAGTTTGATTGGGTTTTACTGTGTGCTCAGAAGCGCTGTTAGCCATCGTAAGGGCAGGAAAAGCTTTTCTAAAACTTAGGCAGGTTGGTTTTCAGTTGGATGGAAGTAGCTTTGTAACAGTGTAGCTGATAAGCCTGGGCTTGAATCTGGGGAGAGAGGAAGGTAATCTGTTCTCTGAGAGCCGTAAAGAATTTTGAGAGCAAAGGCATTCCCCTAAGACACAGTGAAGGAGTGATAGAAGAACTTGTCAACCTCAAGGAAGGCAGAGTTAGTCACCCTATACTTGACCACTTAAACATTTGGTAAATATCAAGAAGTCCTATTTAGCAGCAGTGGGAAGTTACTTGAGTTTCCTCATAGGACTGCAGCCAGGTTAATGCTGTGCTACTGTACCAGTTCATCTTAAAATATCAGTAGTGAAGAGTGATTCTTTTCCCTCAAAAAATGACATTTTTGTGGTTTTGTGAGGAATATCAAGGTACATCAGAAATTTCTTCAGCAATAACCTATAGTGTTTGTGCTCATTTTACTTGTGATTTGGTCTATTGAGATATGTAATTTTGCTTTTTTTTTTTTCTCGTGTGTGCAAAGTATGTTTGAACAGGGGTGGATGGCTCAGAATTGTTTTGTGACCCCTGCTTTCAACAACCTCTTGAGCAGTTTCATATTATTGACTATCTTTTGTGGAAGCATGTATTCCCCCTAGTGATACAAGAGCAGTCACTAGGCTGCCTCTGTTCTAAACAAATACCTGTGATCACATCCAAAAGCTGTCTTGCTGACTGCATATATGAATAGCGCTTAGAGTGGAGCACTGCTAGCATAGGAGGATATAAAACTTGAGAGAGAAATGAAGTTCCAGAAGAAAGTTCTTGGTGAATGCAGAAATCACAGCCTTTCAGGCTGTAGAAAGCAAGTGAATTTGGGCTGCTATCATCAGTAGCTCTGGAGAAAAAAGGTGTATCTCTGCGGTTTTGGAAGTGGGATGGTTGAAAAAGTTGCTGTTTGGAGAATATAACTAACCTATTTTCTTGTTTCTAGTGCTTGGATCAAAGTGGAGCAGCTAAAGCCTTATCACCCTCACAAAGAGGAAATGATAAAGATTAACAAGGGTAAGCGCTTCCAGCAAGCCGTGGATGCTGTAGAGGAGTTTCTTAGAAAAACCAAAGGCAGGGACCAGGTGAGTGGTTTCTTTTTCACTCTGTGAAAAAAAAAAACAAACAACAAGTCTGGCATGCATAACGATCAGGTCCATTTCTGTGTGAAAGGAGTTTGTCACATCTGGCAAGTTGAGGGTGGATTCATTTTCACACCTTTGGGGTTCTTTTTGAAGTTTTTTTTCTTGTATCCTCTTTTCTTCCACGTTTAGTCTTGTTTGATGGGAAAAAGGTGGTGTTAAACTGATGGAGAAACTGAAGAGGCTAATTCATCTGCTTATGATGATTTAATAAATTAGTCTTAGGTCTTGGGCTAGAAGTTGGTATCTGATAATCTTGTCTTCTGTATACAGGAAGTGCATCTATCTGCACACGACACCAGCAAGTCTTCAAGTGGCCTATTCTGTTACTCCTTACTTAAACTGATGTGTTTTTGCAGGAGATCTAATCAGGAACTTCATTCACCAACTTCAAAGGGCTAACAAATATCTAGTTTTAAATAAGTTACTATGCTGTTGTTTTGCTTGTTAGTAATCAGCACAGGGTCTTTCACATCCTTGGTTTTGCATGCAAATTATTCCAGCTCTTCTTTTCTTTTCTTACCATCTTCTGTTCTGTAATCTCTCAGGCATCTTCCCATAACTCCAATGAAGAAAAGAATCGGCATAATTCCAGTGAAGAAAGAGGCAAGCAGTCTGCTGGTGAAGAGAAACGCAAAGCCAGTTTCCCTGAAGGGAAGTTGAAGAAGGGCACAGGGGAAGGAAAAAAGAGGGTCTCTTCTGTCTCATCAGAGAGAGGATCAAAATCACCTTTGAAAAGAGCCCAAGATCAGAGCCCCCGAAAGCGGGGGCGTCCACCCAAGGATGAGAAGGTTTGTGTTATGCATGTCCACCAGTGCCCTGTGGACTTTACAGATGGACTCAAGGGTTGACTGGCACCTTGATTAACAGGCTAGCAGGAAGAGTCAGTTCAGTCTCAAGTTTTTTAAGCTGTTCTGTGTTACTACTTCTAGACCATTTGGCCTCCTGATACCTTTAGCAAGCATGTTGTTGATTCTTCCTGTAATTTTCACCAGTTAGTTATTTTGAGTGGCTCTTTTCACACCTTGAGAGAGCTTTGAGAGCTGTATCCTGAGACTCCACCTTTCGTCTTGCCCATCCCTCAAGTTCAGTTTGTGTTGGAAGGTTTAGTGAAGACATGCGTCTTCATATGATTCCAGACTTCTCCCATCTCATCTACTTGGTATGGTTAAATGATTAGTAGTCTTACCACTTCGCCCTCAGTACTTAGAGGGGGTGCTGTGTTCTTAAGTGCTAGGTAGGACTTAAAGAAGAAACTCTTGTAGCCTGGGGAATCCACCAGAAGAATTAGTTGCTTTCATTCCAGCTTCTATGCTATAGGATGTATTTCCATCCACATCACAAAGATCCGAACTTGGAGCATTATTATTTTATGCCCATTAGTTCCCTGTTATTTCTGGATGTTGTGGTAGCAGCAATAGCCACTATTACTTTGTCTACCCTCATCTAGAGTTCCGGCCTCTTTATTTGTTGTGGAACTCACTGTTGTGGTCCAGATCTTCCTTTTCCAAATGGATAATTATTTCTTCAGTGGAGCATTGCAATGTGCATGCTCTGTCTTGAGACTACACCAGAAGACCATTGGAAGACCTCAGCTGATAAACCGTACGGCAGTCTGCTTGCTCATCTGTGCTCCAAAGGGATCATGTTATGCCATGCTTCACAATCTTTACTTTCAGTGTACTTCCGGTTGCAAGTCAAGACGGTAGTCTTTGATCTCCAAAATGATGAATGGATTTGCATCCACTGGTTGAACAGCAGACTCTTTCTTAATGTAGTAAAATGAAGCTGATAATCTCAGATAGTAGCTGTGAAGGAAATGCTGGATTTTTTTTAGAGCCATCTTCTGTTAAATGAGGCTGTGCAACAAAGCCCATCAGTTTCTCCTTTTGGGGAGGAGCTGGAGGAGGGGAGGAACAGATGCGTATTTTGAATTTTTACTAATGATTTTAGAACTTGTGACTTGACTGATGCAGGAAAATACTTCTCATGCAACATACTTTCACCTTTCATAGTGTCTTGCTATGAGCCTGTTGTATCTTCACATATTTCTATTACAAGGCCACAGGGCCTTTTTTGCTGCTTGCCATATGCTTTTGTGTCTTTGAGCTAGATTCATTCCAAAATTAATCAAAACTAATCGCTGGGAGAATTCTGATCATGCTGACACATTGCATGCTTAGGTTTTACAGTATTGGCTACCTCAGAGCATCAGAGTGCTTTGAGTGAGTTGGGGTAGTAGAAATTATTTTACTGGCAAATTGAAGGGGACTGGTTTTAAACAGCATATCACAAAGAGGTGACCAGCTATGTGATAAATGTCTAGCCCAAAATCATGAAAGTAAGCAGGCTAACGTAGGAAAGTAGCTTCTGGAAAGTAGTGTACTGACAATTAAAAGGAACTGCTGTGAAAATATAATAGTACTGCTGTAATACTATTTTGCAGCCTGTGAAATAATTTTAGAATCCTATTGTTGTCTTGCCTGGTTCTCGTAATTTCCCCAAATCCTTAGCTCTGGGGTAGAAAACACTAATGGCACTGTCCTGCATTACTGCAGTGTTGGGATCTGTGGGGTTTTGCACCGTCACAGTCCAAATTGTGGTTTTCCAAACAATAAGAATGCACAAAATTCAAGAACCCAGTTGTTGCTGAGGCGTGTTCTAGATAGAAAAGCTTTGTAGGCGTATGTGGTCATTCAAATACTCTTGCTTTTAAGCTTACATGCATGTTTTCAGAGGACAAACATGACTTTGTAGGTATCAGAGCAGGTTTCATCCATGCTTTACCAGTTGAAACAGCAGCATGATCTCTAAGGAGAGAATTTTAGTGTGCAAGGCTCTCTCTAGACACTTTAAGGTTGGAGACTTGATGTGTAAATTGTCTC
Source organism: Pezoporus occidentalis (assembly GCF_034315485.1). Taxonomy (NCBI): domain Eukaryota; kingdom Metazoa; phylum Chordata; class Aves; order Psittaciformes; family Psittacidae; genus Pezoporus; species Pezoporus occidentalis. The sequence goes on from NW_026914907.1 coordinate 368,377, forward strand.
TGCTAACAGATGAAACAGTTGCATCAATCTAGGGTAGTCCTAGTAGTTAAGACTCCAGCACTCCTGCTCTTACCTTTTTTGCAAACAGTACTCTTCTCTTGTGATTCTGCATAGACACTAAGGTACATCGTGCATTTGCAGGAAGTAATTTTGGAGGAGAGATAATATTATTCCATTTCTGAACCCTCATTTCAGGAAGCTAACACATACTATGCAGAAGTCCTTTACATTCTCTTCATATAACATAAGACCCTGTATGTCTATAGCTTATGTCTGAGCTATAGCATGAAGACTTATTTTAACCTATATATCTTTGGAAAATAAGAAAGATAAATTTTAATCTGTTCAACAGTTTAAAAAAAGAATTACATGACATTACAAATCATGGGCATGTTGAGGGAATGGGACAATCCACATGTCAGTTCTGTCTCATGGATTGTGCAAACTTGAGCAGATGTGACCATCAGCCGCAGGCTTAAAAGGTAGGCTACTTGTTTTTAAGATGGGAAAGTTGGAAGAGTTAGACCTCCGTGCAGAGGTCTGCATCCACCAGAGGAAAATGCTGGATCAGGTCTGATCGTTTGTTTCTCTGTTCGTTGCATGATTACACAATTGCGATGATTCCTCTTACATATGAAGAATGGATTCTCCAGAAGTGATAACTATGATTGATTTGCTTCGTTGGCAGTTCATGTTTTCTTCACCTCACTTGTGTTTACTAATACAGTGTGTGTTTAACTATGAACACTTCATGGAATGTCATGTGACATGGAAGTCATTTGTAATGCTTTTCAAAACTGTGTGCTCGTATTATCAGCTTGCTGTGGCCAGCCACTGAGCCAGGTTGTAAGCTCTTTCTGCTCCTCCTTCTGTCTCCTCAGGACCTCACAATTCCAGAGTCAAGTACAGTGAAGAGAGTGATGACTGGAACAGTGGCTGGATTTAAATGGCCACCAAGTGTCAGTGAGGTAAGAAACTTTACAATATATGTGATTTAGGAACTGAGTTTGTTGAAGCAAATCTAGAACCTCTTGTCTGGGCTGTAAACCTGCGAGATCTTTTCCTCTTGTAGGAACAAAAATGCTCTTGTTCTGTCATTCTGAAGTGTAACAAAGCTAGATGATATCCTGGGCAATTAAGACTGAAATCTCATTTCCCAACATACTACTTTGGGAAACCATTTGCGGATTCTCACTTAATGTGAATCTGTTTTGCACTTCTTGTTTCAAAAATATTTCTGGGACTGGCTTCATAGAACTGAAGGAGGTGATGTGGATAGGCTCTCCCTGTCTGAATATTATCATACAGAATAGTTTCATTTGATTTCTCTCATAGGCAGCTTTTGGAAATCTTTCTTTTTTTAATGCATAAATAAGTGTTCAGTAAAGCAGAGTAAGAGCAGTGTGACTGAAGGGTAGTGCTTATGATGCTTACTGGGGAGGTGAGATATTTGGGTTTACAGCCCTTGTTCCTGTTAATACGGGGTGCCTAGCATGTGACAGTGCTAAGTGTAATCCACAGCCAGTTCCCAGAATGCTGTTTTAAGGAGTTCCCTGGAAGCTGGAAAAAACTGTTTTCATTCCTTTGGGAAGAGGAAGAAGTGGGATATGAGATCTCTTCCTCCCATGTTAATCTTGCTCATAATCTTCTCTGGTTTTCCAAAGCTAGAGGAATTTGATTTGAATGGATTTGAGAATGAAACACAATATAAACTGCTTAATTGAAACAGGCTGCTTGATACAGCTGATATGTTTAATAAATATTTCCACCTTAATCTGTCATTCTTGTGGGGTTTGGGAGAACAAGGGAATTGTGCTGTGGTTGCTCAGTGACTCTCTGGGAATGTTTCTTAGCCTGTGCTTTCTCTCTCTGTAGCCTGTGAAGGACAGTGATCCACACTTCCATCACTTCCTGCTGAGTCAGACAGAGAAGGTGAGGATTTGGCACACAGGATTATTCTCCTGGTCTGTCTAGTTTGGCATCCTGCCCTGTGCTGGGATTAAGTACAAGGAGTATGTGTAAAGAGTTCATCACAAGAGTATCACACAAAAAGAGTATGTGATGCTCTGTTCTTCAGGGGCTAGGGGCAATTGGATTCTCATGTGTTTAATTACTTCCTAGCCTTAAGGTTTAGAATGATTTGGCATTGAGTTCAGTGAATAGTTTAAGTAATTAAAGATAACCTCACACCAGGATTTGACAGCTCTGTGTAAATTCTGTAGACTGAATGTTGAGGGGTAGGAAAAGATGGTTTTCTGTTTAAAATCCCTGTTGTTAGGTTGTCTTCTGTTGTCCTACCACTTCGTTCATCTGGATGAACTTGTCAACTAGCTGAATATGTCAGGATTTCCAGGACCAGAAAAGCTCTGTGTAAAATGTAGCCAACTTATCTCCTGAGAGTCAGAAGCCTTGCAGGATTTTATCTTCAGCAGTGAACATCAGGAGGAAAAGAAATTATCAAATCAAATGAAAAAGGATTTATATTTAGCTGAGGATCTGGGCAGAGCGAGAAGGATTAAGAGCAGCTAACAGTTGTAATCTAGACAAGCCTTACCATAAGCAGCATGGGAGGGAGCAGCCTTCACCTTAACATTTGCTGACAGCCACCTGCCTTCTCACATTAACAAGAAGGTTTTGCTTCCACAGCTGTATGGACTTACTGGGCATAGGTAGGAGGCAAAGGACTCTATGGCAGCCTTTCAAGATTTCTGTTTAATTTGGGCCAAATGTGAGAGTAGGGTTGCCCTCTTCTTGCCTCTAGAGGAGCCAGTCATGCAAACTGCAGATGGAAGTTTGCAGTACCTGCTGGGGCAGGGTGGGAAGGGAGGAGCTTAGTGTGTTGCAATAGGGGTTTTTTTTTCATTATTTTCTCCCTTTGAAGAAAGCCTAAGAGCTTTCCTCCTTTGCATATGGTGGTGGGAAGGTGAGCTGCCTGTTTTTTGTCTAACAAGGATTTGTCCATTTGCTAAGCACAGCAAATCAGCACTGTCGTTTCCCTGAATGCTTTGTCTTCTCCATGCAGCCAGCTGTCTGCTATCAAGCCATTACAAAGAAGCTGAAAGTTTGTGAAGAGGTAAGGCCAGTCTTGGTTTTGGTGGGTTTTCTTATTGTCTTGAGGACTTAAAGTTCCTCCAGAGCTGTGCACTCTATTTTTTTTTTTTTTCCCCTCTTGCCTCCCCCCACCCCAGGAAACAGGATCCACCTCCATCCAGGCAGCAGACAGCACAGCAGTCAATGGCAGTATCACGCCTACAGACAAAAAGTAAGATCTCCAACGCACTTCAGCCATTTCCCTTTTTCTCCTTCCCAGCTCAGACATGCAGCCATTATCCAGCTTGTCACTGAGAATAAATAAACCTAATGTTTCCCTCTGACTACAGATCTCCTCTGTCCTTGTGTGAAACTCTGATTTGGGGTGCGGAAGAGGAGAAGGCAGCTAAAAGCAAATGGGGGCTGTACAGTAGAAAAAATTCAGAATAAGGTCTGGCCTGGATAAGTTTGCAATTCAGGGCTTTTCTGCAGTTGCCCTTTTCCTGTAAGGCATGCTGCAGAACATTAAGCATCATTATTTCCGAATGCTGTATGAGGCAGAAAGATAAAAGGGTACTTTTCTCCTGTAGTGCCTGGCAGTTGAGTGGGATTATTTAATCGCTCTCCTGAGCACATACATAGAAGACAAGAGTATGAGGGAGGTGTGTTCTCCCACCGCAAGAGCTTTGCTGTGTAGTACGTGAGCTTTCTGGTTTCTTCTAACATACCCCTTCTCCTTTCTAGAGTGAGAGAAGCCTAACTTGAGCTTCCTGTTTCACTCTGTAACTTCCGCTCTGTTCAAATTGAGCTCAGGCCACAGCTTGCCGTTTGCCATTAGGGTCGTTCTCGTGAGATGTCAGTTCTCAACTGTACTCCAGGGGAACTACAATAACAATGAATCTGTTCAGGTAAAATTGTCTCACAGGAATATGTGGTTCAGAGGTGGGTTGGGAGAGAAAGAGTATCTCGTCTGTTTTAGAGACTTGAAAATAGGTGGACCTTGTTTAAGTGACTTGCTCTGACTTGTCTAAATGAGTTTGTTCTAACAAAGGTAGCATGGCTAGCTGGGTGAGTGCAGGTGGCTTGCAAAAGCCAAAGCACATCTGTAGTGTGGCTAATTCTGAAGAATTAACTGAGGAATTGCCAGGCAGATTTTGTCATGAAGTTACATCAGACATGTAACTGAACACTTCAGAATCTCCTTATAGAGTTGTTGGTTTGGTAGGAAGCTACATGATGTATAAAAGGATCCTTGCCGCAATAACTGCAAAGGAATTCCTGTTGCAGGTAACTATAGGGGTGGAGCTTTTTAGCACGTTGTCTTTTTCTTGAACAGGGAGAACAAAACTTTTGCCAGCTTTGGGAGGATAGGAGGAGGAAGGCAGCTGGTGTCTGGAGCTATTGTGCCGTTGCTCATGGTGACCTGTACTGGCCTGCTGCTTCCTCTTTCTGTGCCTGTTTGAAGTCACAGCTGTGGAGCAGGGGCTACTTTTAAGCATCACGCACAGACCTAGCCCTGTCTAGTTAGGTATGTGTGTGATGCTTAGCCCATTAGTCCTTGCTGAGCTTTATTAAAATAAAGATTGTAATCATTCAGTAGTATAAGCACATCATTGTACATGTGACTTAGTTTAAAAATCAGGAAAATTAATTAGAGAAGCACCTGTTGATCTCTGAAAGTTCCCTTTGTCTTCAATAAGGCAGTGGCTGGCAACAGAAAGCAAAAGAGGAATAATTTTAATAAAACAAATCCTCCCAGACAAACAAAAAGCCCAGACCAACCAAACCTGTTACATTTTGATAGTCTTCTGAAGCAGACTAAAGAGATTCTTCAAGAAATTGTTAGGAATGCTTGGTAAGCAAAATAAACACTAGCCTGCTTTAAAAGCTCAGTATCTGCCTATTCTAGCTGTGGCTGCAGTTGAATGTGTTTGGTTTTGGGACTTCTTTGCTGGTGATGCTCCAGGGTTTGTTCTTCATCTCCAAGACCATGAGAGGCTGGCACCAATTGTTTTCTCTTGCATTAATGTTTATCTCTTCCTCTCAGGATAGGATTTCTGGGACTTGGCCTAATGGGAAGTGGCATTGTCTCCAACTTACTGAAGATGGGTCACACTGTCACTGTCTGGAACCGGACTGCTGAGAAGGTAGGCGTGTGCTTAGGGTACAGATGATGAAATTTAACCTTTTCTAAATGTGGGAGAGGGTGCCCAGAAAACACAAGTATATGCTTGCGACCTTGTTTTTTATTATTTCCTAGGTGATTTTTGGGAGCCACTTTTGACTAGATGAAGCTGTAGTCTGTTATAGTATGGTCACTCCTATGTGAACAGTCCCCATCCCATTGCTATTTTGTATGAGAGGAGAGAGTTGCCAGAACAGTTATAACCGTGTGTGTGTGTTGGGGAATGCAATGTAAATGGCCTCTGGAAATACTGCTCATATAAATAGACAAGTCATTGTCTCATGGAGCCAGACAAAAAGACTTGCTTGGGAGTTGATCTCAGGAGTGGTGTTTTAAGATGCAGACCACAGCCTTGTCTACACATCCATTGTTCTGTTCATGTGGCAGTAACAAAGATTCTGTTGAAAATGTGCTGTGTTGTAAGACCAGGATGAGAAGGGTTTTATAGGTATATTCAAAGTAAAGATGGAGCTTATATTACGCTTGTATTCTAGCCAGTATTATCCTTTGTAGTGGAAGAGGAAAAATAGGTAACTAGGGGAGTGGCGGTGCTTGGATGGTACTGTGGAATATCAAAGGCAGGAAGAACACTGTGGTTACTTCGGTAAAAGAGACTGAAAGATTTTTTTTTTTTCTTTTTTTTTAAACTGCAAAAACTGGCTAATATGAGGGGATAGAATAAGAAGGAACTAAGACTCTGAAGCAGCAGGCCACTGAAACATGTCTCAGCTGTGCGTATTCTTGTTTACTGTCCACTAACGCCTTTTTCTATGTCTGTTTACCATTATTCTCATCTCTCCTCCAAACCTGACAACCTTCAGTCTCTTACTTCACCAAAGCATTCTCTTTCCTATGTTTTTCCTTGAAGTTCTTCACCTGGGGCTTCAGAAAAGCTGCAGAAGAGCCCTTGTATATGTGTATGGACAAACCAACAGCTGACAACCCAGTTGCCTGACTCCTTTTGAATTTGGTTCTAGCAGCAGACTTTGTTTCAGCAAAATGCTAGAGAACCCATTTGCTCCAGACTTAATTTTTCTTATATTTGGATTTGTGACTTTTGCAGTGTGATTTGTTCATCCAGGAGGGGGCACGGCTGGGAAGAACCCCCGCTGAAGTTGTCTCCACCTGTGACATCACCTTTGCCTGTGTATCAGATCCAAAAGCAGCAAAGGATGTAAGGATTAGCTCTTATTGTTCCTCCACCAGCTAGACTACATGATACAGTCACTGCCAGTTCTGATTCCTACCAGCCATGGTAGGCTGGGTAGGTCATTGAAGGTGCTGGGCAGTGCAGCTGTGTAAAAATAAATGTCCCAACAAAAACCATACTTTTTAAAAACAACCCCTGGGGGCTAGGTTTTGACATCCCTGTAGGAGTCCACCAGTGCAGTGCCAGGCTCACTTGAACTGCTTTTCTGCAGGATTAGAGTTTCTTTGCAGACACCCTATTGCTTTACCGTTCTTCTGTTCCCCACAGCTGGTACTGGGTCCGAGTGGAGTGTTGCAGGGTATTCGCCCAGGGAAGTGTTATGTGGATATGTCCACCGTGGATGCAGATACAGTCACAGAGCTGTCCCAGGTAATCACATTCAACTGAACTTCTGACATCTGTGATTCGGCAGCAGTACTGCAGTTCTTGTTGCTTCAGGCAGTAAGCTGTTGATAATAAAGATGCTTCTGAAGATTCTTGAGCTTCTTTCAGGAAACACTCAAGTCCCAGGAAAATAGGACAACATAAACTGTCAAATCTTCACTAGCAAACAAAGTTGGACAAGACATTCCCAGATGCTAAAACAAAGCCTGTAGATTGGGCAGGGCTATTAGGTGGCACCAGTGCAGACAGCAGCCAAATTTTGATCCCTTAAGAGGTATTTGTAGCAGATTGGTATTCTGTAACAAGCTGGAGAACAAAGCACTGTCTAGATTAGTAACTGCCCTTAAATTGATAAAATGCATAATCATCTATTTTAAATGTTGTGATTGGGGAAAAAGAATGCCTTCATGTTTCATTTTGTAGAAATATAGAGAGGATTTCTATAGACACGTTCTGAAGTAGTATTTTCTTTCCTTTTTGACATCATTATTGTTATTCTCTGCCCTAAAGGCAATGTGTGGTGTTGCATGAGGAAGGGGAGCTGGTTTGGTGAAGTTTCAGCAGACATGTTGGTGATGCAGTAGTGTACAACATGAATTGGGAGAGTGAGGAGTTGTAATATTAGTAAGCCTATGGCTGAAGAGATCTCTCAAAGGCCTTTCCTCTTTGCGGAAAAAGAGGGGGGATATCTTCTTTGATTCATAACACCACATGTACAGCTTCAGCACCGGTTCCTTGTCCATTACCGATACCATGGCAAAAGCACCTCAGTTCTTCTTAAAACACACACAGTAGTGATAGGTGTAGGAAAGTCTTGCTGGAGTGTGAGGGCAACTCTTGGTCTTGAGTACCATTTGCAGGATGGAGCATGTGTTAGTGTTTTCCTCTCTTTATGTGTCTAAGCTACTTATTCTGCTTTAAAATTCTGTCCTCAGGGACATGAATGCCCTAAACAATGGTCTTGCTGTACTGCCTACACAGCATCAATGCATGCTGTTCATGCACAGCTAACCAGAGATGCTCTTTTTCCAGGTGATTGTGTCCCGGGGTGGTCGCTTTTTGGAAGCACCGGTCTCAGGAAATCAGCAGCTATCTAATGATGGGATGCTTGTGATCCTGGCAGCTGGTGACAGGGGTTTATATGAGGACTGCAGTAGCTGTTTCCAAGCGATGGGGAAGACCTCATTTTTTCTAGGTAATTGAAACACAGAGGGCCTGATAGGAGTTTCTTAGTAAGTGCAAGGACTGAGAATTCCAGCAAGGAGTCCAAAAGGCATATGTGTTCTCTATTTCTTGTCTCTGTAGGCAGTATGCCTGTTCTTCTGGACCTTGACTGATTTCAGAGCTTTCAGCCTAACTGGAGGTTTAACTGGGGTTCTTTAGTGTGGAAAAGAGAAGGCTTAGTGGGGACCTTAGTGCTCTCTTCAACTACCTGAAAGTGGGACGGAGAGAGGAGATGGCTGGTGTCTTCTCCCAAGGAACAAGTGACAGGACAAGAGAAAATGGCCTTAAGCTGCACCAGGGGAGATTTAGACTGGATATTAAGATCAATTTCTTCCCCAGAAGGGTTGTCAGGCATTGGAACAGGCTGCCCAGGGCAGTGGTGGAGTCACCGTCCCTGGAATTGTTCACAAACCATGTAGACGAGGCCCTTGGTGACATGGTTTAGTGGTGGCCTTGGCAGTGCTGGGGAACAGTTGCACTTGATGATCTTAAAGGTCTTTTCCAACCTGGTTGATTCTGTGATTTTTCTTTTGAATACTGGCTCATTTTGGAGAATCCATGATACTTTTCATTTTAAATCTTACTTTTTTACAATTTCTTCCTTCCCTCGAGTACTTGCAAAATGGATAAGTTTCTGAACTTTTTCTTTCTGGGGAAACGAGAGTTGCCAAGTGCTTGATATGAAGAGTCTGGTAGTGTTAATACTGTGTGGGATGGGGGAGCAAGGCTGCTGTATCTCTTCTGGAGGAATGCCCAATGGTATGTCTCACTCCCAGGTGAAGTAGGCAATGCTGCCAAGATGATGCTGATTGTCAACATGGTCCAAGGCAGCTTCATGGCAACGATAGCAGAAGGACTGACTTTGGCTCAAGTGACTGGCCAGTCCCAACAGACCCTTCTGGATATCCTCAATCAGGGACAACTTGCCAGCATCTTCCTGGACCAGAAGTGCCAAAGTAAAGTTCTCTTACATTGTTTTATTACACGACATTTGCCACAACTTAGCAGCATTTCAGATAATGGCAGAAGGGAGAAAATAACTATCCCATCTTCATCAGCCTGGGATTCTGGGTACTTTAAGCATTCTGGAAATGAAGAGCTGAGTTTCATTCCTTTCCTTTCATAGCCAGGGATTCTGAGAATTCACCCCAAGCTCTGCATGGTCTACAGCCTGCTTAGGATTTGAGTTCACAGTGAGGATTTCACTGGACCAGGGTATTAACTGAAGTGGAGGGCAAGCTGCTTTGCAGTCAGTTTGCTTTGTCAGTGGGCAGTAGTGACATCTGCTGTGGCCAGGTAAAGATAGAGGGCAGAGAAACAGAAGAGCTAAAAGCAGTGTTCCCAGTGCTCAGCATGGGAAAAGGAAGTTTGGTGTGGAGTTGCATGCCCTTGCAGTGTGGCCTTGATTTACTTTTGTCATGCTTATTTTTTGCATGCATTCCTCTCGACAGATATCTTGCAAGGAAACTTTAAACCTGATTTCTACCTGAAATACATACAGAAGGATCTTAGATTAGCTATTGCGCTGGGTGATTCTGTCAACCACCCAACTCCAATGGCAGCTGCTGCCAATGAGGTAAGAGTTACTCAGTTTTCAGATGTGTGTTGCTCAACGTTTCTTCAGTAGAGCCATTTGTCAACCAGAGCCAAAATCTAAGAACTACATCATCTCTATAACAAGGGAACAGTGATTGAAATACATTTTGAGTAGGATGGAACTGAATTTATTTTGATTTTAGAAGCCCTTAGAATGTCACATCAGTAAACAGAGATGGCCTCACCAAGACCTGGTGTGTTCTGATTTGTGCTGCTCCACAAACTTGACATACAAAGCAGTTCTCTGGTTTGCAGTGGTCAGCAAAGTAGTTTTTCTGCTGGGGAAAGGCTTTGCACACGCGCAGGCACTGATACTTTCCTAATTTCTCTTCTCCAGGTCTATAAACGAGCAAAAGCATTGGACCAATCAGACAACGACATGTCTGCAGTGTACAGGGCCTACATCCACTAGGCTACACCGTTCTTACTCTTAATACTATGATTATTGATTAATATTATTATGATACTGGGTTTTAACTCTGGACCAGTCCATCTCTGTCTTTCCATTTACTTTTATATACAGACTTTGAGATCTGCCATGGAGGCAGCTGCTGCAGTGAGCCTTCCCCTGGTGGCAGAAGTGGGGGGGAGGAGGGGGCTTGGATTGTTGCAGTCTAATTAGAAAAATCCATGCCATGCACTGACAGTCATGGAACAGAACAGTGGCGGCTTGTTCAGAAGCTCTGAGGCAACTCTGCCAGAAATCTGCTGCTTGGCTGCTTTTATTTTCCTCTTTGTATGCTTGTCCAAAATGCTGTTTCTAATGATCCCTTTTCTTCTTTGCCGTGAAAATAATGCGTGTATTGGACTCTTTAAATCTAGAGGACAGGTGACATACTTCCCATCTACCTATGAATATCAGTAAAGTCCTTGGTCCCAAGTAAGGTGAGGAGCATTCTTGTTAATTGGCCACTGTTAGAGAACAAAGCACCTCCCATGGAGGAGAATGGCAGTTCAGAAGGTAATGGGGTTGCACACTGTCTTGATTCTGTTTCATTTTAAACCTCCACCTCCCCAAAACGCTGGTGGAGGAATTCCTTGTACAGTTAAGAACAGATTACATCCATGTCTTCTCCTGTACAGACAGCTGTAGCTTAAGAAACACAAACCTTCATGAAAATGAGAGAATGCAGGTGTTAAGTGAGCCTCCTAAAAGGCTAATCACAGCTGCCCATCCCAAAACCAGCATTGAATATCAACACATTTGCATAGAAAACTGCAAGAGTAACATGTAGCCTAAAACTGAGGCAGAGATACTCTGGGGAAGGAGCAAACCTTAGGGTTGCTCCTGGTCTTAGCTTATGTTGTGTTGCTTCACTTGCTTTATTCTTGTTTTTTTTATCCTTGTAGATAGTAATGACGACAAAGGTGTCTTGGATTACAGCAGTGTCACAGAGTGATGAGTCTGAAAGGGGTGAAAAGAACAATTATAGAGCAAAGAGACTGGGATTCCTGAGCTGCTTCCCACGCTCTCTGTCTGGCCTTTGCATGGTCATTATATCCCTTAGCCTGTTTGCCCATCTGGAAAGGTGGGTGATGAATACCTACCTCACAGGGATGTTTTTGTGTACTGATTTGTGATCTTTATACATGTCAGGTTTTCCATACATGTTCTTAGTGTTACTACTCTGGGCATGACACTAGCACAGTGTGAAACTTTTTCCTGTGCCTGTGACTCTGTGGCCAGATAGCAACTTCTAGAAAGACTAGGAAATAAAATGGGACGCTAAGGCCACTCACTGCTGAGCTTCTACCTTTCTAGACTAGAAATATGGGACTTTAACTGCAGATGCCAAGGATGGAGAGCAGAGATGCTCTCTGTTGCTAGCAGAGTAACCCAGAGCCTGTCTCTCAAAAAATTCACAGAGCATGTTTGGTTTTTTTTTTCCCTTTCCTCCCCATTCACACTTGCTGTTCTCAGCATTAGCCTTTTAGGAGGGTTCTTGCATTTTAGACTTGAGAGTTAGTAAAATGCCAGTAAGAAATTTTATTGGCCAAAATCTCTTCAGTGGCACAGTCTCCTTTCTTGGGTTGGGATTCTGACAAGAAAGAAAGCAGATTCAAATGAGACCATGTTCCTTTAAACCTGTGAGGTCTGCCCCTCCTGCCATCTTACTTTTCTGGTAACTTCATGGCTGTATAAGGAAATGTTCCTGTGGGTTAGGATTTCTTACCAATCCTGCTTTGTGCAGCATGTGCATATGATTCAGGGGCACCTTATTAAGAAACAGAGAAAGTATCAGATACTTGTTATGAATCGTAACATCTAACACCTAATGCTGTAAATGTTACTTGTTGACTGTTTCACTGCCTGTGATCACCATTATCTGTGGGCTAATAACTGTGTTACACATTATGTCCTCTGGTGAACATCTAGTAGTAGAACTTACACATCAGTTTGCCCGTTTGTCAGTGGTATGCGTGAACAATACTAGTTATACATGTTTCTTAGATAGTGCAACTGTCATCCTGCATGTAGATATCCATATTAAAGGCACATATAACTACTCAGGATAACCAGCCATTAGCCTGCTTTTGACACACTTGCGCTTCCCCTATCCAGAAGAGCTCAGCTGTTAGCATCAGAAGTCCTTGGTTAAACATACTGCAGTTAAGAAATCACTTATGTGAATTGTGTATTGAGGACATCTGGGGAAATGGTGTTTTCGGGGGCAGGAGGTAAGTTTTAGGTCTTACAGTATAAGAAATCTTTTGGGAGGAAAAGGAAGGTACTGTCCCTGGTCAAGAATGAAACTGCTGAGCCAGTGCAGCAGCATCCCTGACCTGTCCCTGCAGAGGTCTTTTGGGCAAGAGTGAAGGTGAATGGTTCTGAGCAAAGGGAATGGAGGATCTCCCTCTTCTTTACTTTGTGGTGCCTCTGGATGGAGTGAGAGTACAAAAGGAGATCTCAAGTCCCGTGACCTGTATTTCATAGTGAACTCAACTGTATTTGTGAGCGGGAGAAACGCTCCCTAGCGCCCTGCTGCCGCAGGTTTTGTTTTCCAGAAATACTGTAGTACTCAAAATGGATTTGATTATTTATGTGGGAGTGGCAGGTGTAGACTACTTCAACACTGTAATTTATCCTGAGAAAGACTGACTGCAGCTTCCTGGTGAGGAAGGTGGATGTGGGGTGGCTGGAAGGTGAAGTACACTCACTGGTGGGCCAGGTAGGAGCAGGAGGAGACTGAGGGCTCTGACGTGGATATGAAGTGAGGAGGGAGGAAACGGTGAAAACCCAAATGCTTCAGATGCCGTTTGAGATGAACTCATGTCAGTCTCGCTCAGATTCTTGTATTTATGTCTGTAGCCTCTGAACATGGATCTTCATCTGTTCTATGCCTGAGATTTGGGGGAGAAAAAAGGGCGAGGGTGAGAAGCTCTAATAAAACTGGCTACTCAGTGTTGTCTTAATATTGTTGAGAATTCTGTAAAGTTCCTTTTATGAGGATTTCTGTTTTGGCAGTTTGCTTTTTTTGACTCCCTCCTTTTTAAAGAGAAAATGTGACACTTGTGAAAAGCTTGTAAGAAAAACATTTTTTTCCTAAATGATAGATCCTATAGTTAATTAAGGTTGTGAATTTTTATTTTTTTGCCTTGTTTTTAATTAATGTTTGTCATTCAGAATAGGATGTGTGAAAATGTTTAAATGGCAAAACAAATTTTTTTTTTTGTGCAATTAACAAAGCTACTGGCAAAAAGAATAAAACCTTTCTTGGTAACACGATGTTCTTGTGACAGTTCCTAAAGCCTATCAAACCTCAAGTGCGGCACTAAAGAATTGTGTGCATTCCTCAAAACATTCAAAACTCAGAGATGCTGGAACCCAGCAGCATGCCTGAGAGCATTTTGGTCCTTGCAGAAGCCTGATCTTGTCAGTGAGACACTGCAAAGGATTAATTGGGATAGATTCCAGACTCTACATGCAGAAGGCTATGTGCATCTGGGCTAAGAGGAGGAGGAAGGCTTTGTATTAAAGCAAGGAATGCTGAGAGGTGGAGGCCCAGGAATTTTCTGATGTGGGTGACTTCTTGTGTTGGCCAGGTATTGGGAGCCTGGTGCCCAGTTGCTGTGTCTGGAGCACCCGTCCTTCTGGCTTTTGGTGTTTTTTGAGCAGTAATGCTTAAGAGCACCAACTCAGCAGTGAGTGGGGTTTCCTAGGACAAGATCACCTAACTGAAGTGTTTGTAAGCTCCAGAATATTGCTTTTTGATGATCCAGGCAGCAGTTGCTGTCAAATGGCAGTAGCTGTTCGTTTACTGAGGTGTAAGGGGCTAGTACTTGATAGGCTTTAGCTAATATGAATGACAGGTGCTACAGTAAGGAAAACTCTGGTTTAGCACTGTAATTAAAAGCAATGCAGAAGGTGGGGGAGCAGGGCCACCACATTAGAGTTGTGCCTACAGCAGAAACAGGTAGTAGCAGAATTTTACGTGCTCTGTGAATGAGCAGTACCTTCCATTCCACAGCCACCTCGCTGATGCAGTGAAGATGATGGTGCTCTTTGCTTCGCCACCTGTCACCCGCAGTAAATCTAGCGTTAAAACCCACTAACTTCAACAGAGACTTCAGTGCCAGCATAAACTTCCTGCAGTTTCAGAATTTTGATAGGAAAGTGATGAGACTTCCAAGTCTTTACCCATTATTCACAGAATCATCGCAGAATCACACATTGGTTTGGGATGGAAAGGATTTTAAAGCTCATCAAGTTCCAGCCCCCTCCCATGGGCAGGGACACCTTCCTTGGACACTGCCAGGGATGGGGCAGCCACAGCTTCTCTGGGCAACCTGTGCCAGCACCTCAGCACCCTCACAGGTGTGAGAAACGAGCTCAATTCTAAAAAATTTGTTAGGGACAAAGTCAGTCGTTCAAAGCAAACAGCGCTGGGTGCATGACCATAGCCAGAGGCGCCTTGTTATACCCGTACACAAGCTTTTTATCCATTCTCTGTTGCATCAGCCGAATACATATTCAGAGTTATCGCGGGAACAGGGAGGAACTATTATAATTGCTTCTCCGAAAGGATTTCCGTAAGTCCACCCTGGTTTCCTCCTTTCGGTGCATGCTTTGTGCCTCCTGGTGGTCGTTTCCGGGATCTTTGGGGATGAAGTAAAACGTCTTCCTCTAAGGTGAACTTTTTACCCTCGCTCTTGAGCCACTTCTGACCAGTCTTGTGGGTGTTAGTTCTTTCAGTTTCTCTCACTGGTGTTACATTACAAGATGGTCATATTTGATAAGCTTTTATCTTGTGCAGGCTACATATGCTTGGTGAAAGCAAAATTTCATTAACCCTTTATTACCTCTCACACAGGGAACAACTTCTGCCCAAGATCTCATCTCAATCTCCCCTCTGTCAGGTTAAAGCCATTCCCCCTTGTCCTGTCCCTACAGGCCCTTGTCCAAACCCCTTCTCCAGCTTTCTTGTAGCCCCTTTAGGCACTGAAGCTGCTCTTAAGGTCTCCCCTTAAGGAGCCTTCTCCAGGCTGAACAAGCCCAGCTGTCTTACCCTGGCTCCAGAGCAGAGCCTCCTCTAGGCTCGCTCCAACAGCTCCACAAGGGCAAAGAAAACACAGGAGGTACACAGCTTGACTTGGGGTTCCAATTTTACCCAAAGTGACCTATCTCTTAATCACAGCGATGGCTAGCAGGAGATAGGACGAATAAATACCTCTACTGCTGGTACCATCCAACCGCTACCAGTGTCGCACCCGCTTAACGTCACCTCGCCGCGCTTCGGTTGCGCAGGGAGCGCGGTGCTGCCCAATCAGTCGAGGCTTCGGCTGCGTTGCTGGGCAGAGAAACAGTGGTTGTAGCCAATGGGAGCAGCCGAGGGCGCAGCGAAGGGGCGGGGCCGGCGGCGGATGGTGGTATGGCGGCGGCAATGGCGAACGCGGGCGAGCGGATGGTGTTGGTGAGTCGGCTGGGCTGGGGGGCTGCTCCTCTGCTCCTCTGCTCCTCTGCTCCTCTGCTCCTCTGCTCCTCTGCTCCTCTGCTCCTCTGCTCCTCTGCTCCTCTGCTCCTCTGCTCCTCTGCTCGGTGGTTAGCCGCAGCCCCCTGGCGCTCTGTGAATGCCGCCCTGTCACCGCTGCGTGCGCTGCCGTGGGGCTTTGATGCCAGCTCCGGGTTCCGTTGCTGTGCTGCCCTCAGCACTACTCCTCCTTGCAGAGCCCCTCTTCAGCTGTTGTGGCGGCCCTCGCTGAGCTGGCCTCCACTGGCGCAGGCCGCGGACGCCCTGGGATTGCTGCCGCTTCTTGCGCTGGCCGCGGTTGGGTCCGGGCGCAGGTGGGTACCCTGCCTACGTAAATCACTGGTTGAGTTACGTGACCTTGGTGTTTTTC
Source organism: Pezoporus occidentalis (assembly GCF_034315485.1). Taxonomy (NCBI): domain Eukaryota; kingdom Metazoa; phylum Chordata; class Aves; order Psittaciformes; family Psittacidae; genus Pezoporus; species Pezoporus occidentalis. Next base: position 384,345 of record NW_026914907.1, read on the forward strand.
ATAGCCCAGTATCCTGCTTGGTGGAGGACCAGCCCCAGCAGATGATAGGCAGGATATTACAAAGGGTAAGGGGCTAAAGCTTAAACAGGGAAGATTTAAGTTAGATGTAAGGAAGAAATTCTGTACTGTGGGAGTAGTGAGGCAGTCGAACAGGCTGCCCAAGGAAGTTGTGAATGCTCCATCTCTGGCAGTGTTCAAGGCCAGGCTAGACAGGGCTTGGAGCAATCTGGTCTAGTGGAAAGTGGAAGGTGTCCCTGCCTGTGGCAGGGGGTTGGAACCAAATGGTCTTAAAGATCCTTTCCAACCCAAATGAATCTGTTATTCTGTAATACATGTCAGAGCAGCCTTGTTGCCTTGATAAAGGTAAGGGATGATGTGGACCTGCTGATATTGTGGATGCCTCCTTGAACACAGTCTGCAAGAAATAGTGAAAGCTTCCTCTCCAAGGAGGGAATTTGAGAGATGCATCTGGGCTGGACAGAAAGCCACATGTGAAAACCATGGTTTTCTAAAGCTACTGTGCTTTAGAATGATACGACTGCATTCCCCCAGAACACAAGGCATGTAGTTGTGCATACATGGTGAATGAACTTGACTTAGTATAAAATCAATACTGGGGCAGGAAGATCTTGTGCAGTCAGTTGGGGGGTGAAAGATACCAAAGATGATGTGCAGTGGAAACACGTGCATAGCAGCAGTAGGGTGGCGGAGGCACTTGAAGGTGTCTGTGTTACCTGCGTGAGTTCTGTTCCTTTGTGAACCTGAGGGAGAGTGAGTGTAACAGAGAACAAAAGAACAAGGAATCCAGTATATTGGCATGATGCCCAGAAACCCAAAACAGGTGAAAGTCAGTAGTCCTGCAGCCACACTGGTTTGAAGGATAACGGAGAATCCTGCCTAGGTTATAGTAGTGTGTACCTGCTTCGGGTGACCATTTGCAGAAACAGAACTGGCCTTGTCCTACTCTTTATTTAGATAACTGGTGCATAAGGTGACATCAGGGAGTAGTTATTTTGTGTTTTTCATGGTGAGCAGGGACTATCAAGCGGAGAAACCACAGGCTTAAATTCTCTGAGTTGACCACACTTCTCCATGATTTCTGTGGGCAACCTGCTCAATTCATTTCCTTCTGGTAGTGTCCATGTGGAAAATTTCTCTTCTAAGGCAGCAAGTGTCAATCTCTTCTTTGTCCCTTGCTTGCTCCTGTCACCTGCTTCTGTGAGGTTTTTCAGCATGGGGCCTTGTGGTTTAACAGTAATCCTTAGCTGTGTGGTTTGAGGATCTGCTTTATACAGGCTTCCCTGCTATCTGAGGCTGGAGGTGGTGCTGCCAGATCTGAGCTTATTTCTTCCTGAATTTGCCCAGGTGATGGGGTGTCTTCAGCTTTTCTGTCCTGCCACCCACATTTCAGCTTAGGTTTACTTTTAGGCTGCTGTTGCCTGGTAAAATGTTACAGGGTGAGGGAGGAGAAACGTTTTAGGTATTGTCTTTGTTTCTCACTACCTAATTTTTCTGCAAGGTGTGTTTTGCCGTTGATGGTAATTAGACTTTATCTCAACCACAAGCTTTTAATCTCATTTTTTCCTCTTATCCTGTTGAGGAGGGGGAGTAGGAGAGGCTGAGTGGGTATCTGGCTGCCCAACAGTCAGGGTCAGCCCGCTCCAGCAGCTTAAATAGATGTCCCAGGTTTTGAAGCAGCAGGGTCTGCACATTTCCCTGAAATTCACATCTTGTGAATTTCCAAATCCTGTGATTTGTATGAAGGCTGTTTTGTGAAACAGTGTCAAAACAAGAATAAGGACAATTCATTTGGTTAGGATGGAGAGTAAGGCCCTTTAACAAATTAGGACTAAATATTTTTCTTCTACTAGCATGTGATTTAAAAGACATGGACATAGCAGAATACTTAGAACTTAAATAGTTTTCATGTGTGACTGAGAGAGAGATCTCTTTCCTGTGTTTGACTTCTAATGCTTCCACTGCTATCTTTCCACAATGTAGGAAGAAGAATTTAAATGGCTTTTACAAGAAGAGGTCCATGTTGTTTTGAAGCAGCTGCAGGATATTTTGAAGGTAAGGTTTAATTTGCTTCATCTGTTTTTTTGTATTGTGGGTTTGTTTGCTCTCCCATGTGAGGAAGGGTGGTAGATTTCTCCTGAAGGAAAAAATTCTTGGTAGAGGGTGCACAGAAACATCCCTCCTGCATGTCTAGTGCTGTCTCAAGTGTCTGCTTACCCTCTGATCTTGAGGACTCCGTAAAGCTGATTTCCCCTAGATTGCTCTGTTCTTGTTCCTCTTTGCTGAGAGCTGCTTTGAAAAGGCACATGGAGGCAGCCAGACCTGCCTGCCAGGCGTTTGCATGAGATGGGAATATCTTCTATAACAGAGAATCTGGATCTGCCTGTAACTCTGTCATGTGATGGTGGAAACAAGCATGATAGCCTTTAGCTGACAAGCTACTACTTGTGCAGTAATTTGTAGCATGCACTTCATAACCATCCTTCACTTGCTATACCCAATATTCCTGCTTCTGTGCTGCTACCTGCCCCTTTCAGAGCTGTGATGTGTTCAGCTGAACCAGGACTGCAGCGCCTTTCATCCAACCTGAGCCTGGGCTGCTGAGTATAGCTTTTTCCAGGCAGGGGGGTGGTGAACTGGCCAAAGGGGATTGTGTGCACAAGAGCTCACTGCTGTCCTGCTAGGTTAGTTTCCGACAGACCCAGCTTCTTCATGCCCTGAGGTTTTTGAGGGGGTTCCTGGTTGATGCCAGAGCAGGGACAAAAATGTGGAGGTAAGGGGGGGTGGGTGCCAGGAGAGGTCAGAGTGCTGTAGTGCCAACCCAGGATGTGACTCAGTAGCAGGTGACAATAGCCTGCAGTATCTCTATCTGTAGTGTCTGTTTTGAAGAATTTGTTAGAGATTTAAGGGTAAAGCGTGATTGAAGGATAGCTGTCAACCACTAAGGAGGGCTGGGTTTCACCCTTCCCAGGTGGGTAAGGGACCAATGGTTCTTGTACTGTGCAGCCCAGAGCAGGGAGCATGATGAGAAAGGGCCACTGCCATGGCCCTGAGGGCATGCAGGGCTGGGCTGGGCTATGCAGAGTGACAGCTGAAGCATGGGATTTACAAGGCCTTTTGCCATGGGCTGCATGCACTGAGCTTTCTCCTGGTCTGCACCTGTCATAGAATCCCAGACTGGTTTGGGTTGAAGGGACCTTAAAGGTCATCCAGTTCCAACCCCCTGCCATGGTCAGGGACACCTTCCACTAGGCCAGGTTGCTTCAAGCCCTGTCCAACCTGGCCTTGAACGCTTCCAGGGATGAGGCAGCCACAGCTTCTCTGGGCAGCCTGTGTCAGCACCTCAGCACCCTCACAGGGAAGAACTTCTGCCTAAGATCTCATCTCAATCTCCTCTCTCTGTCAGGTGAAAGCCATTCCCCTTGTCCTGTTCCTTCAGGCTCTTGTCAAAAGCCCCTCTCCAGCTTTCTTGTATGTCCTACAGGAGGATGAGGTAAAATCCATGTGTTGTGCTAGCTGGATTGTAGGAGGCTTGCAAAGATGATCGCTCTTCATTTGGCCACTTGCTGGCATCTGCGTTTCTTCTCTTTGTCCCTGGCTTGAGGTGTGCTGGGCCCCAGTGAATACTCCAGCACTTACTGTGTCCTCTCTCTGGCAGGAGGCTTCTCAGCGCTTTGCCCTGCCTGCCAGTGGCTTGGGAGGAGCTGTCAAGCAGGAGAACTTTGTGCTGAGCACATCCAGGTAAGTGGTCATGGTCAGTGGGTTTCTGCTGATCTGCCAGACCGCTTGGTGGGGGCTGTCCTTGTGCTGGGGGCTCTCCTCTGTGGTGCAGGGTGCTGTTCCTCTATCATCTGATGCAAAGGTCTACAGCACCCGAAGAGTAAAGGGGTTTTATTTAATACAAGTTTTTGCCTTAAGGAAAACAAGACTCTTCTGGCAGGTTAACATAACAGTCTGTAGCTGTGTTTCAGGGCTGCCTTAGCCAGACTTGTGCCATTTCCTACCAACACCTCTAACGTAGTCATTGGTTACCGACCACTCACTGGTGGGTTGCATCAGTGTGCTGTTGTCAGCAGTTTTGCCAAGAGGTATTTTCCTGATTCTGTGTGTAGGGAGTTGCAATTAAAAGACCTGAATTCTGCTCTTGGCTCAGTTTTTGACTCTGACTGTGGACAAATCTTACCTCTGTCCTAATCTCCCTAAAATAGCAGTAAGAAAGGTATTTTGCACAAATCAAACTGAGATCTGGTGTGGAAGGTGCTTATAGAAGTGCAGTTCTTCTGAAGTAGCTGTCCATTTTTTGATCTTCAGCATAAGCCTTGGTCTGAATAGCTGCACTCTGGCAGATGTTGCAAGCAAAGTAGTACACCTCAGTCCTTAGAAACAGAGTGGTGAACATTTTATAGAATGATGCAGTGATTCTGTTTTGGGGTTGAAGGTTCCATTCTTTAGATATTAAAGTTGATTTTAGTATTCATTCGTTATTGTTGCAGGGTGGATCTTAGTTGATATCAAGAGTCTCTGTCCTAGTGTATTAAAATTTAAGGTGTGGCTAAACTGAGTTCTTGAAGGCCCTTGGTGCTTCAGTCTTCCCCCATTGTTCGTTGTAGATGTAAGCCCTCTTGCAGAACCTTTCAAAAGGTTTTGGGGTTTGGGGTTTTTTGGTTTGTGTTTTTTTTTTTTTTCTTGTTTGTGTGTGCAACTTTCAACTCCCATATGAGCCACCTAGCACTCCAGTGTCTGTAAGTAATCTTAATATCTTGTGTTTGTGCCTGCTAGAGCTGTTTGTAACAGCAACCAAATTCTTGATAGATAATACATGAAATAAGGATAGGATCAGAAATAAATATAAGTCAGTCAGCTGATCGGAGCTAGCCTAGCTAGAGCCACAGCCGGCACGCTTCAGCGACCGCGAGGGTCAACGGAGATTAGGAAAATCAGAGAGGAGAGCGCAGAGACATCGCGATTCCCGACATCTCCCGATCCCCGAAGCCACAGCAGCCCTTGCGAGAGAGAGGCTGACGTGGCGGGGGGCGTTCCCACGGTGACGGCGACCACTCCCTACTGCTTGCCTTGAAAAAGCCTTTGAGAGGGCAGCGACCGGTCGCTGCCCACCGGGTGCAGGGAGGAACAAGCAGGTCGTGTTGCTGGTGTCCCAGACTGCAGACCAATATGGTTGTCTCCAGAAAGAGAGCTTGCAGTAAGACGACTACAGCAACTCAGACGGAGACCCCGTCCCAAACCGTGGCTGTTCAGGTCTCTGGGTGCAGGGAGTGCCAGAGCCTGATGCTGCCGGGGGAGGGAGGACAGCATTCCACCTGCGTGAGGTGTGAGCAGGTAGAAGATCTGCTTAGCCTGGTGGCAAGACTCAAGGAGGAGGTCGAGACGCTGAGGACCATCAGGGAGTGTGAAAGGGAGATCGACTGGTGGAGTAACTCCCTGGCGTGCCGGTCGGAACGGTTCCAGGGAGATACCCCCCAAAAGGGGAAGGACCCCCTGCCTTCTCAGGCAGAGGGGGATGGCCCGAGACAGCCCCTGCCCTGTAGCTGTAGCGCAGAGGTAGGGGACCAAAAAGACGACGAGGGTTGGAAGCGAGTTCCGGTTCGACGTCGGGGGAAACCCTCCCCCCTTCCTGCCCTGCTTCCCCAGGTGTCCCTCCGTAATAGGTTCGAGGCCCTGGATCTTGAAGGAGAGGTAAGTGAGAATGTGGGGCAAGGCCAGCCCACAAGGCCACATAGGAAAAGGGGGTCGACTTTGCACCTCAGGACTGCCTCTGTTAAGAAAGAAAGAAAGGTCATTGTAGTAGGGGATTCCCTTCTGAGAGGAACAGAGGGCCCGATATGCAGAGTTGACCCTCATCATAGGGAAGTGTGTAGTCTGCCTGGAGCCCGGATCAGGGATATCACCAGGGCGCTCCCCAGCCTGGTGCACCCGACAGACTACTACCCGCTGCTGGTCTTCCAGACAGGTGGGGAGGAAGCTGCTTCCCGCAGTCTGAGGGGGATGAAGAAAGACTACAGGGCCTTGGGGAGGATGGTGAAAGAGTCTGGGGCTCAAGTGATCTTCTCCTCACTCCTTCCATCTTCCACTGATGATGTGGGAAGGAATGGGAAGATTCAGTTCATGAACAATTGGCTTTGAGACTGGTGCTACAGGCAGGGCTTTGGATTCTTTGATAATGGCTGGTTTTATAGGGCACCAGTCTGGACAATGTCAAGTGAGAAAGGTTTGTCTCACAGAGGCAAAAGGATACTGGGGCACGAATTAGCAGGGCTCATTTGGAGAGCTTTAAACTAGATTCGAAGGGGGATGGGGTTGTAGCTGGGCTTGCCCCAGTGGGGCAGCGCTCCAGAATTAATGAAGACTGGGAGGCCTCCTATAATCCTAGGGTGAAATCGGTGTGCTCAGCTCGCTCCCTGAAATGTCTGTACACCAATGCGCGCAGCATGGGAAATAAACAGGAGGAGTTGGAAACCTGTGTTAAGTTAGGAGACTATGATCTGGTGGCAATTACAGAGACGTGGTGGGACAGCTCACATGACTGGAATATAGTCATGGAGGGCTATGTCCTTTTTAGGAAAGACAGGCCAGCCAGGAGGGGTGGTGGGGTTGCTCTTTATGTGCGGGAGGAACTACAATGCACCGAGTTCTGTCTGGGGACAGATGATGAGCGAGTTGAGAGTCTGTGGGTGAGAATCAAGGGGCAGGCTGGCAGGGGGGATACTGTTGTAGGTGTCTGTTACAGACCACCAGATCAGGGTGAGGAAGTTGACGAGGCCTTCTACAGGCAGCTGAGAGAGGCCTCACAGTCACAGGCCGTGGTCGTCATGGGGGATTTTAACTTCCCTGATGTTTGCTGGAAGGACCACTCGGCAACCCAGCCGCAGTCCAGGAGGTTCCTCCAGTGTGTGGATGATAACTTCCTCCTGCAAATGGTGGATGAGCCGACCAGGAGAGGAGCGCTGCTGGATCTCATCCTCACTAACAAGGAGGGTCTGGTTGAAGCAGTAAGGGTAGAGGGCTGCCTTGGTTGCAGCGACCACGAGATGGTGAAGTTCAGGATCTTGTGTGGTAGGACTAGTAGAATACCAAGTAGAATTGCAACCCTGGACTTTAGCAGGGCAAACTTTGGCCTTTTCAAGCAATTGCTAGGGGAAATCCCATGGGCAAGGCTGCTTGAAGGAAAAGGGGCCCAAGATAGTTGGTTGACATTCAAGGACTGCTTTTTCCGTGCTCAAGATCGGAGCATCCCGACACGTAGGAAGTCAAGGAAGAGGGCCAAGAGACCTGTGTGGCTAAATAGGGAATTGCTGGGTATGCTCAAGTGGAAGAGGAGAGTTTACAGGTCATGGAAGGAGGGGCTGGCCACTTGGGAGGAATATAAGGCTGCTGCTAGGGGATGTAGGAAGGCAGCTAGGAGGACTAAGGCTTCCTTAGAATTAAACCTGGCAAGAAGGGTCAAGGACAGCAAAAAGAGCTTTTTCAAGTACATGGCAGACAAAACTAACACCAGAGGCAATGTAGGCCCACTGATGAACGGGATGGGTGCCCTGGTGACAGAAGATGCAGAGATGGCAGAGTTACTGAATGCCTTCTTTGTCTCTGTCTACTCTGCTGCAGGCAGTCCTGAAGAGCCCTATACCCCTGAGACCTTAGATGAAGTCAGGTCGACGGAGCGACTTGCCTTAGTCGATGAGGAATGGGTTAGAGATCAGTTGAGCAATCTGGACGTCCATAAATCCATGGGTCCAGATGGGATGCACCCGCGGGTGCTGAGGGAACTGGCGGAAGTCATTGCTAGACCACTCGCCATCATCTTTACCAAGTCCTGGGAAACGGGAGAGGTGCCTGAGGACTGGAGGAAGGCAAATGTCACTCCGGTCTTCAAAAAGGGCAAGAAGGAGGACCCGGGTAACTATAGACCGGTCAGCCTCACCTCCATCCCTGGGAAAGTGATGGAACACCTTGTCCTTGGTGCCATCTTAAAGCATATCAAGGATAAGAGGGTTATGAGGGGCAGTCAACATGGCTTCACCAGGGGGAAATCATGTTTGACCAATCTCTTAGCCTTTTATGAGGAAATAACACGGTGGATGGATGATGGCAGAGCGGTGGATGTGGTCTACCTTGACTTCAGCAAAGCCTTTGACACAGTCTCCCACAGCATCCTCACGGCTAAATTGAGGAAGTGTGGACTGGATGACCAGGTAGTGAGGTGGACTGCGAACTGGCTGAAGGAGAGAAGCCAGAGAGTTGTAGTCTATGGGGCTGAGTCTAGTTGGAGGCCTGTTACTAGTGGAGTGCCTCAAGGGTCAGTACTGGGACCAGTATTATTTAATATATTCATCAATGATTTAGATGAGGGAATTGAGTGTACTATCAGCAAGTTTGCTGATGACACTAAGCTGGGAGGAGTGGCTGACACACCAGAAGGCTGTGCTGCCATCCAGCGAGACCTGGACAGGCTGGAGAGTTGGGCAGGGAATAACGGGATGAAATATAACAAGGGAAAGTGTAGAGTCCTGCATCTGGGCAGGAACAACCCCAGGTTCCAGTATAGGTTGGGGAACGACCTGCTAGAGAGCAGTGTAGGGGAGAGGGACCTGGGGGTCCTAGTGGACGACAGGATGACCATGAGCCAACACTGTGCCCTTGTGGCTAAGAAGGCCAATGGCATCCTGGGATGTATTAGAAGGGGGGTGGTTAGTAGGTCGAGAGAGGTCCTCCTTCCCCTCTACTCTGCCCTGGTGAGACCGCATCTGGAATATTGTGTCCAGTTCTGGGCCCCTCAGTTCAAGGAGGACAGGGACCTGCTGGAGAGAGTCCAGCGCAGGGCAACCAAGATGATTAAGGGAGTGGAGCATCTCCCTTATGAGGAAAGACTGAGGGAGCTGGGTCTTTATAGTTTAGAGAAGAGGAGACTGAGGGGTGACCTTATAAGTGTCTATAAATATATAAAGGGGGAGTGTCACGAGGATGGAGCCAGGCTCTACTCAGTGGCAAACAATGATAGGACAAGGGGTAATGGGTGCAAACTGGAACACAAGAGGTTCCACTTAAACTTGAGAAGGAACTTCTTCTCAGTGAGGGTGACGGAACACTGGAACAGGCTGCCCAGGGAGGTTGTGGAGTCTCCTTCCCTGGAGACATTCAAAGCCCGCCTGGACACATTCCTGTGTAACGTTATCTAGGTGTTCCTGCTCTGGCAGGGGGATTGGACTAGATGATCTTTTGAGGTCCCTTCCAATCTCCAGCATACTGTGATACTGTGATACTGTGATAATGTTTTAGTCAGGGCAGTTAGAGTGAGGTGGCTCAAAAAGAACATGACAGCAGCTGGCCACAAGCCAAGGTCTCAGGACATGAAAGCGTGTGTGTGGTTCATCTGCATAATCCAGCTGACCCCTGGGGGTCAGCTATATGGGACAGGCAGGGGTGGCATTAGATTGATATTCAGTATGTCTCTTGCCTCCTGTGACTAGTGTTGCCCAGATCTTTCTTCTCATTTCAGCACAGACCAGGTGAAAGGAGTGTTGACACTACAGGGAGATGCACTATGTCAAGCTGTGAGTACTTGCAGTGTTTCTTGCTTTAAACCACCATCAAGGGGTGGGAGTCATCCTTTTCACACTTCGATGACCTCAAGATAGAGGCCATCCTTACTATGCTTTATCAGTGATCAATAAGTATTCTTTATCAGTCTTCCCTAATGGCCTTAAATCCTTAATGTTTCAGCAACTGCTGAAATTTATTAAGATCTAGCATTAACACCACCCTACCCCCACTCTGTGGTGAGTGGTGGAGGTGACTTCTGTGGGGATTCCTGGCTTTTACTGCCTTTGTTTAATATCAGATTTCCTCATGGGCCTTCTGAGATGAGTTTGTGTGGCCTGCCTAGGGCATGATTCACTAAATGCCTTTCAACTTGGCCTTTGTATTAACACCTTTCTGTAGGAGGACTGAGGTTCTGGCCATGCCAGGGCAGCGGAAAACAGCTTGCCAAGATTGTCTGGGAGACAGAACAGAGGGGGACTGGCAGTCTCCATGCTCTTTATGTGGGGATTGCTTGCTTTCATGCGTTTGTTTCTTTCTTCAAGGACGTTAGTCTGAAAATGCCCAGAAATAATCAGCTCTTGCACTTTGCATTTCGGGAAGACAAGCAGTGGAAATTGCAGCAGGTACTGTTAACTTTAGATGTCTACCCCTTTGTGGCATGTGTGCCTTCCAAGCAGTAGCTATAGCCCCTTGCTTTCTGAGAGGGAAGGTTACGTCCATCCTGCATTAACTCCAGTGGTAAAAACTAAGGGAGGAGACAGATGCATTTAAATTCAGTTATGGTGCTGGGAGAGAGGTGGGACCTGCTTGTTCCTGAAACACAAGCGAGCTGAAGGATGTCTGCATAGCAGTCATAATGCTTCAAAAGTTGTGCCTAGAGTGGCTATGAAGTACTGGCCTTGTGTCTGCTTGTAAAACCCAGGGTAGCAGGGCAAAAAGCAACTTTGAGTAGCTTGCTCTCATTCTCTTACAGAAATATTTCTTTAAGCTGAGAATAAACCTCACCACACTGTGCTCTTGTGGCGTAGCTAAAGGGCTTTGGCTGCCCAGAACACTGAATCTCTTTCCCCCCGTTTTGCTGGGAAATACCTGATTTCAGGACCTGATCTTGAAGATGTAGTTTCCTGCAGCTATTTTGTTGTAGCTGAGTAGGTTGGAGAAAGATGTACTCCACATGCTTCACTATGGCTCAGATTTTTCTAGGTGATTAGTGCATTTGGTATTGAGTTCTGTTTCCAGTAACTGCATTGGCAGTGGAGTGAAACCCCTACCAGGTAACTTTGTAGAAATCTAGAAAATCGAAATGTTAATGCCAAGCACGACTGGGTTTGTTTATGCTTCACAACAAGTCAAGGAAGTTTCTGTGATAACACTCATAGAATCATAGAATAATTAGGGTTGGAAAGGACCTTAAGATCTCATCTAGTTCCAACCCCCCTGCCATGGGCAGGGACACCTTACGCTAAATCATATCACCCAAGGCCTCGTCCAACCTGGTCTTGAACACTGCCAGAGATGGAGCATTCACAACCTCCCTGGGCAACCTATTCTGGTGCCTCACCACCCTAATGGCAAAGAATTTCCTTCTTATATCCAATCTAAACTTCCCCTGTTTAAGTTTTAACCCGTTACCCCTTGTCCTATCACTACAGTCCCTAATGAAGAGTCCCTCCCCAGCATCCTTATAGGCCCCCTTCAGATACTGGAAGGCTGCTATGAGATCTCCAAGCAGCCTTCTCTTCTCCAGGCTGAACAGCCCCAATTTCCTCAGCCTGTCCTGTTTTATGGCTGGTTTCTATTGCTGCCTGGTTGATAGGCTTCTACCAGCTTTTATGGAAAATACCTTCCTGTATTTACTTGCAAGTGTTGTGTTCTAATATTGTTCAGATGTGTAGTGTTAGTAGTGCCTGAAGGGCTTCTGTGCAGAAGCATTTACCATGATTATGTGGTGATCTTTGTCCTCTGAATTAAAAATTAGTATCTTGAAGTATTGTGAGTTTTCTTCCCTTAGTGAGTGGTGCCAGTTGAAGTTTTGTTCCTCTGTGCAAAGTAAAGCCATCGGTAATAAACTGTCATATAGGCACATTTCTGAGGAACACAGGTGCAGGCACACAAGTTTTGAGAAACTTGATTAGAAAACAGTAAAATCAAGGTGGAGTAAGAATGAAGCAAATCCTTATAATAGCAGGATTGTCACTGCTGAGTTGAGTAACAGGAACTATGTAGCTTGCTCAGAAGCATCTGAAAGATATAAAGGCTGGAGGTGATGTTTGGAGATGCCATAGACCTACTTGGTACCTGCAGAATATCTTTGCAGTTTGACAGTGGACATTATCATCTCTTTCTTCTCTCTGTAGCTTCCAGAGCCTTATGCTTCGTAAGAGCATCTCTGAGCTCTAGATGAGGAGGAGCCAGTACGCAGATCTATGGCAGGGAGGCCTCTATAAGGCTCAGCTGTGATCTAGGGGTGCTGGGAAGCAGTGTAGATGTATCGCGCTACAAATATCCCAAGCTGTGTTATCCATCTTCCAGCAGCCACTTCTCATACAGGCTTCCCTGCTTGCCTTTTCCATTTATTGCACAATCTCATCTACCCTTTTTCAATTTTCATGCTGCTGCTTGGAACTGAGCACAAGTCACTTTCTCCTAGGGCCATTTTTTTCTTTCCTCTGGTTTGTCCTTGCTCCCGTGAAAGCAGTGGGATAACCTATTAATCTTTGGTAATTGTCTCCTGGCTGCAAGTGGTCTTGCTTGACAGCGACTTGAGCCAGCTGTGTCCTCAGCCTGGTCAAGTGCCACACAAGTGGCATGATGGCAGCCTCTTGATGCTGGACATAACTCTCAATCTCAACAACTGTAGTTTACATATATATTGGAAATCTATGTTTGTTGCTCACTGTTGCTGCTATTGATGTAATTTGTCATTGGTTTTAGCTGCAATAATTCTTGAAAAAGAAATCATTATGCATGTTGTTGGACCTGACTGCTCACCATCAACAGTGAGAATTTCTATCTGAGCAGTCATGATCAGAGTCCTCCCAGGATGAGAGTGCATGATGTCAGTGTTTCTTCAGAGCAGCAGCAATATTTTTATTGACAATGCAGGTTGTAGCTATCAGACTGTTATGCATCTCCAGTCCTTGAGTGAAGAACCCAGTAATGCAGCTGGGCATCAGTGGCAGACTTGTGTTAATGAGTGTCTGGTACTTAGACAGAAATGGCCTTAACATTTGAGAAGTCACCATCTTCTTAGGGCCAATGAGATAATCAGGGAAACCTCTACTTCCTACTGTGAATCATAGAGTGTTTCCTTAAGAGGACTGTGTTTGTACCTTTGCAGATCCAGGATGCTAGAAACCACGTTAACCAAGCCATTTACCTGCTTATGAACAGAGATGTAAACTACCAGTTCAAAACAGGCTTGGAGGTGCTCAAGGTGAGGAGGAAGCATTCTCTACTTGTGTGGTTTCTTCCCTCCATTTGCTGTTTCAAAGACAGTTTATGTACATTACTGTCTTGAGTCTTGTACTGGAAACAGATTCCCCAGTTGTACCTGATATGTCAGAGTATCCATGTGTCCTGGGTTATTTTTCTCCTTCCTGGTAGCTGGTGCAGTGCTGTGTTTTCAACTTTAATCTGAGAACAGTGCTGGTAACACACCAGTGTTTTAGTTGTTGCTAAGTAATGCTTACCTTGATCAAGGACTTTTCAGTCTCATGCTCTGCCAGTGAGAAGGGACACAGGAAGACAGGAGGAAGCAGAGACAGGACACCTGACCCAAAGCAGCCAAAGGGGTATGCCATACCACAGCATGTCGTGCCCAGTATATAAACTGGGAGGAGTTACGTGTAAGGCTCACATTGCTGCTCAGATTGGTCTGAGTATCAGTCGGTGGGGGGTGAGCAATTGTATTGTGCAGCACTTGTGCTTATTGTTTTTTTTCCCCCTTCCCTTTTTAGTTTTATATTCTCCCCCATGTTGTTTCCTTTATCATCATTATTAGTAGTAGTAGTAGTAGTTTTCTATTATACTTTAGTTAATGGACTGTTTCTATCTCAACCTGTGGGGTTTACATTCTTCCAGTTCTCCTCCCATCCGTCCAAGGGGATGGGGGAAGGGGAGAGTGAGTGGCTGCATGGTGCTGAGTTACTGCATGGGTTTAAACCATGACACCATGTGAGCTCATATTTGGTATGAATCTATGGCAGTTTAGCATTAGTAACAGGGCTGTACATCCTGGTGAGTATGAGCAGTCAGTGCTTTGTTGCCAATGATGATAATCTGGAAGCATCTCTCTAGATCTTTTTTGGATTATGTTATTACAGAGCTTATGCTCTTCCCTGTCAGTGCTTATGGCAAGTGAAGACACAAGGTAGTTGTCAAAAGATTGCTGTTAGTATTTGCGACTGACAATTTGAAAGTACTACTTGCTAGTAGTGTATCTAGTCTGATACAGACCAGCTGCTGAGTGGCAGTAAAGCCCAGCCCTTTGCTTGGAATTGCTTACTGAAGCTACCAGAGCTTCAATTTACTCATTAGAATCCATTACAATATAACATGTGAGAAAGCTAAACCCTTTAGTCTCCACATGGCAAGGGCTGCTAATAGGAAGAAACTAAGAAATAAAACTTTTTTACTTTTGGGTGGAAGCAGGATGAGAAATTAGTCATAATATAACGTGCCTTCATCTTAGCAGTTATGAGCTCTATAAGAGACATGTTGCTTCCCGCATTCTTTATGGAAAAGGAAGTCTGCCTGAATAAGCATTTGTGGTTTCTGGCAGGATTGAACTCACGATGAGCTGGTTCTTTTCTCTAGTGCCCTAGCTCATAGATGGTTATGAATGAGGGGGCCCATGCAGCAGCTGTATTCGTGATGTGGGAATAGGGATAACTAGAACACAGCCTGTTGTTTTTCCTTAATGCTCTTCAGAAGAGCATAATGAATTTGTTGATGCTTCTGTAGCATCAGTAATTGATCTCATGTTCTATTCTTCTAATCAATAGCTGTTCTCTCTTCAGTCCCTGATATTAAAGGCTCCTGCCTGTCTCACAGGTGTCTATGGCAGTGGTAACAGTTAAACTGCATTTATGTGGGAGCCACCCCTTCCCAGTAAGTGCCTGAATTCCTGGAGGTGGGTATTGCTGGTGGTGATTTTTGTAACACTTGCAAAAGGTTGTAGAATTCTGCAGAATTCTATCTAGAGCTGTCCAGGGACTGCCACTCAGCAGTGTACTGTATGTTTTCTTGTAGCTTATGGATGCTGTGATGTTACAGCTCTCAAGAGCCCGAAATCGGCTTACCACTCCAGCCACTCTAACTCTACCAGAGATTGCCTCCACTGGTCTCGCAGTAAGTGTGTCGTGGTCTAGCTCTCCATACAGTCTGGTAGCATGCACCAGTTAGGATATTGTGCTGCATCCTGGTGGAAATGGGTTTCTAAGTGTTTCCTGAGGCAGAAAGAGAGCTGAAGTAGGTGAAAACCCTACATTTTCGGCTTCTCTGAATCTTCCTGTAGGAAAACAGATGACTTGGGCATGAAGACTGTTTCTTAGAGAGTAAGTTCTGTTTTCTTCCCAGGAATCTTCTCTGGGGATGATTTGCCCTTGTGAATGCTACCTCCATCCTCTTTGTCACCATCATGCATACACCATTTCTGTCAAGTGCAGCAAGAGCAGCAAACACTGCATGCAAGCTACCTAGTCTTTGTTTCTTTCCTGTCCTGCTCACTATGTTGTAACTGTAGTATGGCTTAGAAAAAGGTAATGATTTCCCAGCACTAGAAATAATGGTCCTTTAATTGACAAAGAAACTGCTTATTTTCTCACCAGAAAATGTTCACTCCTGCTCTGCCTCCAGACATCCTTGTGAATTTCTATATTAACCTCAATAAGCTGTGCCTGACTGTCTACCAACTTCATGTGCTGCAGCCCGGCACAACCAAGGTGACACCTGCTATCTCTTAAGCTTAATTTATTTACCCTTCCCTATGTACCACTGTGAGGATGCACTGTTACATGGTGCAATGTGGTATGCAGAAGATGATACAGAAATGACTCTACCTGCTGTGAAGTGTCTGTGTTTATATCTGCTGCAGACAGAATACTGACTCTAAATCTAGTTTGGGGCATGGACACTTAACCCAGAAGAAAATATTGGTGCTCTGGAGAAAACCAGTAATTTTTTTTGGCATTTTTTTGCCAAGTAATGCTTTATCTTACAAAATAATTTATAATTTTGTGTAATTTTGGAAAGGCATAATTGTATTACTGCAGTTTACATTAAAGTAGCATCTTTGGTTTTCTGAACAGTTTTGATGGATACTTTTCTGCTTTACCTGTTGTGTTTGGGTCAGCGTGGTATGTTGTGAAAACAGAATTAAACTCTTAAGCTCTATGAAATGCACTCCTCTGTAAGGATATTTGTCCTAAAAGTCTCTTTTTCTTCTGGATCTTCTCATCTTACTTTTGTTAGCTAAGATGGACTTGGTGACTGTGTAGATCCCTTTTCATGAAGGGATCAAATGTTATGGATTCCCTATGAATGGAGTATTCAGGCAGATACAGCATAGGCATTTCTTGATGTCAGGCTACTGAAAATGCAAACCTTAAGTGTCCTTCTAGATAGTTTGTTTACAGTGTTAAATGTTTTTCCTTCTCTTCTAGAATGTCAAGCTTGCTGGAGGGTCCATTTTACACAACCCTGGAGCCATATTGTAAGTACAGTCACTACAAGGGCTGTGTAACAGGTGTAGGAGTATGCTGAGGATGAGATTCAAATGGCTGTATGTAGTTTTAATAGTAGCGTCTGTTAAATGAAGCAGCTATGCAGTCACTTGCTGTAGCTGTGCCTGTGAAAGCGCAGGTGCCCATTAACAGTGCTTCTTTAATGACTTGGTCTTAAAGGCCTGCTTAAAGATGCGACTTTTCGAGATACAGTCCATCTATACAGTACCATGAGTTTGTCTAGAGATGAGAGGTGTCCAAAATGAACATTACTGGCATTGCTGTTTGCATTTCTGTCTTTTGTGCTTCTCTGAAAACTGATAAAGTTTCTAACTTAACACTCTTAGATTTAGCTTAACTCTTAAGTCTGGTCAGAAGTAGACTGAGAGTTTGTATTCTCTAACTTTGCCAGTTTTTCTTTTAAATGTAGTAGAAATCATAATAGTCTCCGCTGTGAGAACAGACAACAGTTGATTTTTATGCTCTGTGCTGTTGTGTGCGAAGCTGTGCTCTTTTTTTTTTTTCCCCACTCCAGTGAGTTTGGCAACCAGCGGTATGAAGTCAGCCATGTCCATAAAGTGGAATGTGTTGTCCCATGGTTAAATGATGCCCTTGTCTTCTTCACAGTTTCACTGCAGCTTTGCCAGCAACTGAAGGATAAGGTAATGGCCTTAGAAAAAGGGCTTTGTTTTAAACTTTGGGTTTTGAGAGGACCTCGGATCTAAAACTCTGATGTGATGTTATTCGGTACAACTTACATATAAACTGAAAACAGTGATGAGTCAATGTTCTTGGAGCCAGGGAGCTGACTGGCACTGGCTAGCAGACAGCCAGCTGGGCTAAGTGTAGTAGTGTGGCAGAAGTCTTTCCTGAACTAGTGACTAGGTGAGAGCAGGTAGATGCTTTTGTGTCCTCAGTCATGAGACTGATTTTGTGAGAAAATGACAGGTTACAGGAGAGGAGGCATGGAGACCTCAGCAAACTAGATTCCAACAGACTAATGTTCAGTATCAGCATTGCAGCTGAGCTGGCTGCCACCTCGAGCAAGTAACTTTGTGCTCCAAGCCTATTCACTGACAACAGCAGCACATCTGCCTTTCTGCAGTGTAGTGCTGCAGTGTGTAAGACTGTAAAGCTCAATTGTCATGCATGCATTATATGCTCTTTCTGCTGTGGCCCAAAAGATACGGGAACTTACTTGCTTTTCTTCTACCTTTCCAGATCTCTGTTTTCTCCAGTTACTGGAACTACAGGCCATATTAGTTCTCTGTGAAGTCTCCAAGCCTCTACAGCACTTCCAGTGTCTTTGTTTTAAATATGCCAGCTGAGCCCAGGTCAGCCTGAAGAGTGCTATGGTTCACTACCTACCCTGTGGCTCTCCGTAGGGTAGGGTCATTGTATCCTGAGACACAGCTTGTTTGGGACTGCTGCATAAGCAGGTCACCGAGCAATGCTTTGTCGTTGGCAAGAGATTGCTTCTGTCTTTGTTCTCACATGCATTGTGTTGCTTACACTTTCCAAGCCTCTGATTACTTACACTAGTCCATTACAGGGGATGGGGAGCTGTGGACTACTCTCACTAACTGTATTTGCACACAGTGCTGAAACTAACTGCTGGGCTGTGAGCTGCCTGGGAAGGGGTGAAGACAGCGTAATTTAACACACCATGAAAAGTGTATTATTTCCTTGCAGTGAAATATGTTCTTGTGATCTGGTCCAGATGTGGTTATGACTAGCCCCAAGCTTCTCCCTCTTCTGTCTGTTCTGTCCATGCTATTGATTCCCCTTTGGGGATAGTCTGTTGGGTTTTGGTTTTTTTTTAAACCTTCTCCTGCCCCCTGGCATTAATGTGATAATATAATTTTTTTCCGACGCGCTAGTTTGGCCAATTATTTTTTTCCAGGTTTAGTATCTTGTTTTCACTGCCAGCCTTTGGAGTTGCCTTGATACCTTGAGCACAGCTGTGCAGTCTCACATCCTCTTATTAAACCCAAAGTGAGTAGCACATGGCTATTACAGTTCTACAATTTATTGCCTACCTATGGATGCTACACTATGTAACTCATCCTTCTTGGCTTTGGAAACTGTAAAATAAAGATAATCAGACCTGCCATGTTCCTGTGGGCTGTCAGTGCTGAGAATGAAAGAGTATCAAAGATTATGTGCTCTCTTACGAGTGAGTGGTTGTTCTTAGTTATGCATGCTAGATTACTATTTGTCTTACTGGGAGGAGAGTAGTGGTCTCTGAGGGTAGAGTTGAGCAGCTCTTTGAAGGCTTGGCCTAGTTTGTGTAGCCTCGGTCCAGTGACACCCAAGTACTGCCTGAAGTACTTTTCAGACTTCCCTTGATGGTCATGTTCAGAAGAGGCTGCAGGTATTGAGGCTGGGTTGGGTTAGCTCATGGAGCTGTTTGTTAAGTGATGAGGAAGCATCACCTGTGTCCTGCTTGGCTCCAGCTAGGTCTGCCCAGCCTGTGTTTCTGGTGGCTTTCCTCACTAAAGTACCTTGCCAAGGCGCCTACGTGTGTGCTGAGGTGAAGATTGCAGGCTCACCAACCTCCTCGAAACACCAGGAACCTGGTGTTTTCCAAGTGCTGTCGAGAGCACTGTGTTCAAAAGGACAGGACACTGAATGTTTGAGCTTGGAAGGGAACCTCTGCAGTCTACCTGTTCCAATTCCCCTGCTTAATCAGGGTCACCCAAAGCTGGTCTCCCAAGACCATATTATATGTATATGCATATATATGTATGTTTTGAATAGCTCCAAGGATGGAGACTAAGAGATAGGCATGTTGCTTTGAGGTTTTGGGGTTTTTTTTATGGTTTGGTTTGTTTGGTGCATTTTTATTTTTTTTTTCCATAGACCTCTGCTCTGGGCATATGTGGCCTATGTTGTGTGTGATGTTCCTTTCCATCCCTTTGTGAGATTGCGGGGATCCTGACTAGGTTAGTGCCCGCCTTCTTACTGATGCAGCCTCCTTCCCTGAGGACACTTCGTGCTGCGCTTGGTCTAATGCATGCTAATATTACAGGTTGCAGGTGGTAATAGAACCTGCAAATGAATATCAGGCTGTGACTGATGAATATGTCTGTTAATGACTAATGAAAGATGTAAGTAAGGTAGAGAGGGGGCTGATGCAATAGCAGACTTATTACTGATTCCAGTCAGTTAGCCTTATGACTAGCTGTGGTCATGACCCTGAGTATTTATTTACCAACCCTTGCTCTGTTCCAGACCATTCTCCACTTAGAAAGTGCTCGTGCATAGGTGGAATTGCTCACCATTAACAGCTTCTTGTAAGAGAGTATTTTTATAGTTAATAAACCTCTCTGGAGCTGTCTGTGCTCTTCTTTAACTCACCCTGGGTGTTGAAGAGGCTCCTTTTTTAATTCACACTAGTGTGTGCAGTCCAATTAATGTTGCCACATCCTCTCCAACTCGGCTTCCTGCTGATGGGGATGTAGCCTGCAACCCAGTCTGTGTTGTTTTCTTCTGCTCTGGAGGGCAGGAGTGTGCAAAATGGAATACTTGTCGCTATTCCAGCTGTGGTGCACAGCTCTGATGCTGTGTCTTGGAGGACTGCTGGGTGACATGGTTAGTTGCTACAGGACACTGACGAGGTTACTGTTACAGAACAGAGCAACAGCAATTTGTGTTGCATTCAGCAGGAGAGGCTGGCCCAATGCCCTGGGCTGGTACCCCTTGATTTGAAAGATAAAACAAGGGTCCACCGATTAAAAGACTTTAAAGTCTCTCTCTTTTTCCCCACTAAACCTCTGAGTGCAGAAGGCCCTAAAGGCTCTGCTTTTGCAGCCCAGTGAGACTAATACTGGAATAACTACTGACAGCCCACCCCTCCCTTTGCAAATGCCACTCATACATGCTGTGGGCCACAGTCTTTGGTGACTGCTTGGCATTCTTCTCAGACTAAAGTCGAAAACACAGCACCGTACCAGCTACTAAGAAGAAGAAAAATAACTTTTGCAGCTGAGCCCAGGACACACGCACACACTCCTGTGCAGCTGCAGCCAAATGAAATAGACTGCCTTTTCCTGGGTTGGGTTTTTATTTTCTGTTTTTTTAGCAGCTTCCTTTGGGGAAGCTATAGTTCTCATGAATGAAACCTTTCCTGGGGGCACCTTTCTTTTTCCCAGGGAATCTCTACTTGGTCTTCAGGGGATAGTGGTCTACTGCTTAGATCCTCTCGCTATCTGCTTTTGATGGGTCTAGCAGTTGAGTTACTGCTGCCTGGACGATGCTGATTCTGGAACTGACACTGGTCCATGGGCCTCAGCTACTCAGCTTCTATGTGCCCTTCAAGAAGGAATTAGTTGCCTGAACTAAGATGGAGAAGACACTTGCTGGGCATCTTTCAGCAACATCACTGCAGCAGGCTAATGACAGCAGGAGAGTAGTAAGAAAGTAATAAAGTTTATTTTATGACTGTCTCTTATCTCAGTCTGAGCCAGCTCTTTCTGCATTGTCCACAGAGTAGTCCCAGAGAGTGAGCACTATCCCACACCCAGCATCTCTGCACTGAGCAGACAAGAAAGTCTACTTGCTGAGCTCAGCTAAGGCTAAATGTAAAGATACAGTAATTTTTTCCTGGATCTGGAGTTGAAACTGCAGGTATTTGTGTGTGCTGATGCCAGTCTGCTCAAGTATTGCCACTGCCAGGACTTGCTTGGCATTGCACCTGACATGCCTGGCCTAATTCTGCCTTCCAGCTATGATAGGAACATTGGAAAGGTATGCACCTACCACTCCTATTCACAAGTAGGTGCTTTGCTGCCTTTCAGGGTATTGCCTTCTGGAATTGGTGTTCTCTGGACAGAATCAGACCGTTCTTGTTCTTGTATATGTCCCAGCAAAAAAGGGTGACTTGCCCCATCATGGGATCATCTAGGGAGACACAAAGCATCATCCTAAAACAGAGGGACTGTACCAATTGAAAACCTGGCTCTACTTGGGACTGAAGGATGCTAGCTAAGGGGGTGATGCTTTTCAAATTGGATGCATTGCTAATATTCAGGATGAAGAAGCAACTTTCTCTTTGGTGCCCCAAGCATCTTCTACAAAGGCTATAGGGAGGAGGGAGCCACTGCTGCTTTGCACAGAGCAATTTCGTCTCCATATGCTTTTGTGTCCCCTGGGAAGAGGGAGGTAAATTGTTTCTAAAGTTGATGTAGCGCATAAAGGAAGCTGGCTCACTGGTGACATGCTCCAAATGTCTCTACAGGGACTAAAAAGGTTCCCAGATGTTGTGGCTGTGCTTTGAGGCATCTTCAGAGCCTTGTGCTGCCCTGCTGCAGAATGTGTATGGACTCAGTCAGAGATCAATATGATCAGACAAAAAGCCATTTATTACAGAGGCTTAACCCCTTAAATACTATTTCTTATATGCACTTAGGGTGGTTTGGCATATTATGATTGGATACATGTCTTGAAGACCCTTTGCAACTAGCATATAATTGGTTAAACACAGGTATGGGAACTTGACCTCAAAAGCTTGCCAACACTCCACAGTTCTCATTAACTCGGTGAAATCCAGCTGCTTCTTATCTTGCTTGTTTAGGCTTCTTCGGGCCTCTCATGGCCTTGCTGTATCTTTCAGGATTTTCAGAGTTTATGTACCGATTATCCATTCTCCTGTGAGAACATTGTCTCCACACTGCCCCTTTTAGGAAATGACCTCAGGCTGTGCCATGAGAGGTTTAGACTGGATATTAGGAACAATTTCTTTCACAGAGGGTGTTCAGCTATTGGAACAGGCTGCCCAGGGCAGTGGTGGAGTCACCATCCCTGGAAGTATTCACAAACCCTGTAGGTGAGGCCCTTAGTGACATGGTTTAGAGGTAGCCTTGGCAGTGCTGGTGTTAGCGTAAGAACTGACACATAACCACCGGAATGGTTATATGAGGTGCTTTATTGCAGCACTGGGAAACCAGGGGCACGCGCCCAAATCTGGCTTCAACCCTGTCACATAGCGCTCGCAATTTATACACTAAGAATTTTGTAGCTAATACATATTCAACACAGATTACATCATTGACTAATACATATGCATCAAAAATTGCCACATCAGTCTATTACAACATCAGCCTCTTCTGTGCTTGCGCAGCCCCCCTCTGGTGGTCGTCCTGATGAAGTAAGGAGTCTTCCTCGGATGAAGGAAGAAGTCTTCCTCAGCTTGTCCTGTTCACTTTTTGTTCCTTGGACATGTCCCAACCATTATGTGGACGCCAGCATTCTCTTATTTTCACTTGACTACTCCTGGTACTTTCGTGAGTTCTGCTTCAGTAGAGTTTCACAATACTCCCCTAAATCCACCCATATACGCTTTCCCATATATGGCTATGTTAATTGCTTATCGTTACAGCTACCATTGTAATGCTTAGTTATAAAGTAACTAAGATACACAATAGAAGAATTTCAGCTTGTTCTTAAACTTTCCTAATACATAAAACCCCTCTACTGATTAACAGATTTTTAAATATAATCATCTTTTCTCTTTGTATTACTGTTTCAACACACAATGTCACTTGTTACTAACACTGGGACAATGGTTGGACTCAAAGGTCTTTTCCAACCTCAACTTGGTTGATTCTGTGATTTGGTGTTCAGCCAGCTGTTCTTCACTTTCATTCCTGCTGGAAATTAAGCCTGTAATGGAAGGGCCAGAGCCCAAACCCCTGAAAGAATCATAGCTGGGCCTATGATTCTTTCATAGTCATAGTCATTCTTTCACAGTCATTCTTTCATAGTCATCCCAGAAGGGATCTTAGTGTGAGGATGCTGCACAGCATGTTTTTGCTGATCAACTGTGAGCTTGGAAAAGGATTCCAGCTTCTAGCTGGAGGGAAAGCAATCTTTCTCCTTGCCCTCATTCCCTGGCGGTTCCCCTGACTACTGGCTCTGCATGGGGGAACTCCTTTTCTCCACTTTGGCTGCAGTAGCAAAGGATGATCTGTGGCTTGTAGCTGAAAAGTCTGCCCGCAAGTACTGTATCTTACAGGGATTGTGGAGTGGCCTGACTCAAGTGGGTGTATTAGCCTAGAATGGCTTTGCAGGTACCATGTAAGGGATACACATTCAGCCATGTAGAGGAGGATGGAAGTGGCTGAGCAGCCCTCGGCACTCAGGGAAAGATTCTGATTTGTAGGAGCAGGAGAGGGAAGCAGCAAGAACAGTTTTGTCCAGCCATGAGGTGGAGGTGGGTTTAGGGCTGTATTGCCAGGTTGTCTATGCCCACTTTGCTTCTGGGAATCTAGTTGTTTTGGAAAAGGATGTGTCATTTTAAAGAGGACAGGAATGAGTTTGCACATGCATGAACACATGAATTAAAATGGTCTCCATGCTTTCTAATCCAGCTCGGGTACCTCCCTCCCTCCTGGGCATGTCTCCACCTACCCAAGCATGTCCAGGCCTGTTCTCTCTTGCCCATCACCTTCCCTGTGTGAACGTCCTCACAAGGTGGCTCAGCTGTGTTTCTCCTGAGACAGGAGTGTGTCTCTGCAGGGGAGAGCAGGGTCTGTCCAGTGCTCTGTCCGCTTTTCTCCTCTGCCTCCATGAACCTCCCCACTTATGACAAGCAACAAAGATACTGCAGGGCAGGCTGCAGCCTTGAGAGATCCTGTGTGTCCCAGATCATTCCTGTGTGAACAGATTGGGTTTTATCACCTTGCGTTGTTTTGGGGAATCACAGTTGCAGCAGCAGTTGATCAGTGCCAGGAGTAGCAGCAGAAACACAGTCCCTGGAGAAAAGTGGGCAGTTACATTGGTATTAGCCTCCGTGTCTCCTTTTTAGCACCCTGCATTTCAACAAGTACCCTCTTGGCTGTGTGCTTCCATTTTTTTCTGGTTAGCACTGCAGCACTTTGGGTGAAGTAATGTACATCACACAGGGTATGGCAACCCCACAAATGCCATCCGAGCCCAGACAGGTTGATCTGTGCTAGCATTAGGCAAGGTAGTGGCATAGCTATGAAAGTGGTCTTGCGACCAGGGGAGGTTACACAGGGTATATATTTCCTCTGGGCCCCTGTACTTTGCTGTTGTTGCTGCCCTTGCCTGCTGAATGTAAATGGAGTGGCCGCACTCTGTGTTCTTCCTCCAGGGCTGTGCTGCTGGGGTCTGTATGAGTTGCTGGTATTAGGGCAGCTGCCTGCCAAGCCCAGCATCTAGAGAAGCTATCTGGCATATGCCTCATGCTGAGCTATCCACTCACCCACAAAGACGAGGAAGATGGCAAAGGCAGCAATAGCCCATTTGGTCTCAAAGAATGTTTTTCTTGCCAGCTGGCTCAGGAAGTGTTGGATCTCATTTTCCAGGTCTGGGCTTTGGCTCATCATCTCAATTTCTGCTCAGAGCTGATCTGGGTGAGTGACCTATAGACCTGTAGGGCAGCAAGACTACCCCTGCCAGCAAGGGAGACTGGAAGAGAGATGCAGCCATGTGCTGCTGGTCCCTGACTAGAGGATTCAGGCCATCGCCCGGGAGCAAGGTGGTCTTTATAACCCTGGTTGTGAACCTTGAGTTAAGGCTGCCCTTGCAGGGTGGGTAACACTGCCCAAACTAGAGCAAGCGCATGGCAACACTTCAGTCGGGAAAAAGATGCCATCATTTCATGCAGCTGCTTTAGATGCAGGCTATCAGCATGGCACCATCTCTCCTCCACAGCCTGGTCAGCAGGGACCAAGCCTGTAGAGCCGGGTGGGTGCATGGCAACAGGAAGGGCTTCCAGGTTTCTGGAAGCACTGGCTGTCTCTGCTGCAGGAGGAATGGGTGGAGAAAGGAGCATGGAGATGCTGACCCCAGCCCCTGTGGCTGCCAGAGCAGCCGCGTCCTGCCTGCAGGTGGGAGAGGGCAGTAGTGCAGCAGCCTTGGCTCCAGCTGCCCTGTCCTGAGCCTCAGACCGAGTGACGGGCTGTGCCTCGGGTACCCGGGAGAAGGGAACGTCCCCAGACTGCAGCCTGGCGCTGCCAGCTCTCCCACATTCCCCGTTAGCCGTGTTTGGCCTCACCCCGTTGCCTGCCCCATGTTCCGTTCCCGGAAGCCCAGGACAGAGTTGGCTGTCCCACCTGCCGCTGGGCGGCGGGCAGCGGAGTAGCAGCGCGTAATCGGGTGTCGGTGCTGGGCTAGGCTTCCTGGAGCGCGGCTGCGGGGCCGGCCCCCGAGGGAGGTGGAGGTGCAGCCCCAGCCCCAGCCCCAGCCCCAGCCCCAGCCCCAGCCCCAGCCCCGCAGGCAAAGGCTTGCGGGTCCTGGAGGTCCGGCCCCGAGGAGACGGGAGCCAGGTGCCAAACCGGCCTCAGCCCCACGACACTGCAGGAGGTGGGCTTTTAGTAGGGGGTCAAGGTGTCCGTGCTCCACCTTATCAGCAAATCAGCCTCTCACCAGCTGCCCATTGGCAGATTTCATGGGGTGGGTCAGGGGCTTCCAGGACCCACTTGTTGTGGAGTGGGAGTCCTGACCCAGTTGCAGGTAGCCCTTTCCAGCCATCTAGACACCTACAGCAGCCTCCAAGGAGGGGCTTCTAGTGCAGGCTGGGATTACCAGCAGCATTATGTGGCTGGTCAAACCGGAGGGACCAGGCTGGAGGCCTGGCTAGTCAGCCCTTTACCATCTGCTCTTGTAGAGGTGATACGCGGATTGACTCCACAACTCATTAGCTGTAAAGTAGGCATGCTTTATTCAGCGCTGAGGCGCATGGGGGTTTCTCCTCCAAAAGCATGCGTGCCCCCCTTTGCCACTCTGTTTATATCACATATGATTACCTAAATATGAGATTGCTTCACGCCTAATACATATGCAAAACCTATTCCCGTCTAGTATTACAATTAGTTTTATGCCATTCGTCCCATTGGTGCGCCTGCGCAGTGCCTCCTGGTGGTGGTTGTTAGGGGGTCGTGAGGATGAAGGCCTGTAGTTCCTCTTCATCACTGCGAATAACCTCTTGCTTTCACGCAGACTCAATAGGGTTTCGGCTCCTGTCCAAACCTCAGGTTTGGTACAAGCCGGTTTTATGTATCTTAAAGTAGAAACTTGTCAAGTTTGTAAATTTTGTTACTCTGGCTATCTTTTGTTCCTTTTCTTTCTAAAGATACTATTTGAAGAAGAATGTCTTAAATATTAAGTTATGAATCTTATCTACTACAATTCTACCTAGCAGCTGTAACTCCTACAATTCTGCTTCACCATTCTAGCAGCTTTGACTCCTACAGTTCTGCTTCACCAAGCACAGCGACTGCTTAAGCAACCAGGCACAATGTTAACCCTTTATTTCCCATTATCACAGGAGCTGCCACAATTTATTTCCCCCCTTTCCTGATAATGTTTTCTGCCTTTCCTGCTGCTCATGTTGTTTCATATTAAAAGGCACAAAACTAATTTTGAAATTCAGACCACAGTGGTCTCCACCAAGGCTACAAAGATACGTTCCTTGTAAGAACCTTATGCATATTACTAAGCACTACAGTAGTCCTAAAGGATGCTGCTCACAGACAGGAATGTTTAATGCTGCGTGGGCACAGTTTCCCATGATGCCTGGAATGGGGCCTGTGCCTCCTTACAGAAAGCCTGGGGACTGAGAAAAGGATTTTTCTTACCCCCCACTCCCCAGGTTGACAGTGCCTGTGTTATCTGAAATGGCAGCAGGCAAGCTGATTTGACAGCTGGGTGTTTGCTCCATAGAGTCACAGTGAAGTGTAGTTTCATGCCTGTCTGGTCCCATATCCGTGATCATCAGCAGGAGTGAGGAGGTGGTGCAGAGGTTCATATATGGCCTCCTGCCTCTGAAAGCAACTTGCTTGGCAGAGCAAATGCCCAGGTCTCAAGGTATTTGCTATAGCAGAGCTGCTGTTCCTTCTTGTGTCCCCCATTTTCAGGACCTGGCTCTCATTCCTGGGGTGGGGCACTAGGGAGGGAAACCTGTTTGCTGCTTATTTCCAGGAGACTGTCCCTGCTTGATTCTTGTACAGTAGTCCAGTGAATGGAGGGATCATGGCAGGATGGTGTAATCAGCTTCAGGATACAGGGGAGGATGCATGTGCGTCCCTGGGGACTGGAGCTAGAAAGAGCCCAGTATATCCTGTTCCCATGGAGCATCAATCAGCAACAGGCCTGTGCACCAGGAAGGAGGTGTGAGGCTGAGATGTGCATTGGCTTTATTCCTGTAAACATTCAATCCTGGCAGAACACATGAATTCATATGTACTCTGCCTGAATATGACAGTGCTGGGCCACATCCTCAGTCTATGGCTTAGCCAGGACAGAGCTATTGGTGTCTCAGCAAGCCAACAAGGCAGTGTTAAAGCAGTGGAAAAGCTGGGTCAAGAGGGAAGGCCTACTGCAGAGCCTTTAAAGAGTGCTTGAATATCTGGAGGTTTGGGGGATGGCTGGTGAGAGGCAATGTCTGTTTAGGTGGGGGAATGCTCTGACAAAGCATGTACTAGGTAAAGTATTAGGCATTCATTTCGTGCTTCTGTGGTTTGGAAACAGCTGCCTTCTATTTTTAATAAAGCACATGTGTTTCCAGATTGAGCTCTGACTCAACAAAATAATTAGTGTTCAGAAGGACTAAGGAATGTTAACAAGATCTTGCAAGCCCCCACTCAAAGTGGGAAAGAGACTGTTATGGGTGCTCTTTCAGTGATACTATTGCTGCTACTTCTTTGGTAAGAGAGAAGCTGAGGAAAAATTAAGATCATTTGAGTGCGGGAGGCTCATTAGAAAGGCTCAGACCTCAACGCAGTAAGATTTCTTTCCTGTCTAGTGATCTGGAAGGATTGCTGGCTGGTCCTGCTGCTGTCCTTGCATTAAGAGGCATGGGAGTCATGTACAATGGGTAAGACTGTGTGCAGATGTGGTGCTGAGTCCTCAGAAACTTGGGCAGCCTTCTGGGTCCTGTTTGTGCCTGGGGATGTCTGAAAAAGAGATAGACGCACCATTCCAAAAGGACCCATTCCTTTCCATCAGCCAGGGGCTGTGGTGAAGCCCCAGGGGATAAGAATGCTTCAAATCCAAGTACCCTGCACACAGAGACTCATATGCAGATGGCTACTTGCTATGGGCAGCTGTAGTCTCCTAACCACCTATTCTCTACTGAAGGTCCCTCAATTAACCATTCCCAAAACACGGTGGGCTATCATCTCCTGGAGACATCCACTTCCTTCCCAGATTTGGTCAATGAGAGGGAAGATCTCATTGATTGGCCTTGGCTGTACAGTGAGAATTGAGTTTGCACCACCTCCACCTCCTCCTGTCTCCTCTGGAGACATCTTTTCCCATGGGGAAATCATTGGCAGAAGCAAGAGCACAGTTTTGCCTGTGCTACACTTGCTGCAGGGAACTTTGCTGTGTGTCGCACAGGCTGGTATCACCCTCATCCCTACTGCATGCTGACACCAGACTGCCAAGGGTACCTTCACCCTGAAGGAGGGAGCATGAGGGCTGCAGCTAGAATCTGATGCTTCTTGTCTACCTGGAATAAGATCTGGGGGGAAATTTTGTCCAAATTGGGATGAGGAGAGCTCCTACAGTATCAATTCGAATCTTTCCACATAGAGTAAGGGTCCTCTGCAGGACTGATGGTCTGTCATGAGTAAGGATGTGTTGTCTTCTCTATCCAGGCTGTGTATGGGTGCACATGGAGACCGTCCCTTGGCTGTCCTCTCAGTGATTCATTGCACATGTGCAACACCTTAGGATCAGGGAGCACCTAGGTGTGCAGGAGAGCACAGGCACCCATATGGCATATTTGAGGTGGGAGCTAGAACTGGTTCTGTGTGTTGGTAATCTTTGCAGAAGGTGTTTTGCTTGTCCTGATGGCTGTGAACAGCGGGACATAAAAAGTGTCCTGGCTTCTCTCTCCTACAGTCTAATTAGAGCCAAATTCTACCACCACTCAAAATCATGGTGTCAGAGTAGAAGCAGGGCAAATGAATGTTTAACTTCTTGGCTTCTTATCAGGAGGGTCAATGATTCACCTGAAGGATATTCATGTGAGATGATTCATTGCCCAGAGATAGGAATGAAGTTTATGTCTCATTGTTGGGACGCTGTTTGTGAGAGCTGGGGTGGGGGCAGTGGCACCAGATGAGAGCTGGATAAATCTGTCCACATGGCCAGCTAGATAACTGGATGGGTTTACAGGCAGATGGAAAGTTAGCTGGGGAGGTTGAAAGCTTGAACGGGTGACAGGCAAAATGCTGCATTTATATGCTGAGTTGCTACATATGTGCAAATAGACATGAGGAAGAGCTAGGTTAAGCAGCTGGTGAAAATGGAGAGATTGAGCCTCACATGCCTCTGAGTGCAAAAATGATTTATGGTCCTAGAGCAAACACCACCTCCAAAATGCTGGAGCCAGTGTGGGAGGTGGTCAGAATAACTCAGCATCACGCTGCATCTCCCCATGCCTAGGATTGCACAAGTTCCTGCAAGCCCCATCATTTGAGCTGGTTTTAGCTTTTCTTTGAGAAAGCATTTGACTGGAGCTTGAACATTTCTGCTGCTAGTGTGGAGGATTTGCTCCCAATTCTAACGATTATGGTTTTGCCTGGTAAAAGAAATGCATTCTTTGGTTTCAGCCTGAGTGTGTACAACTTCCGTTTCCAGCTAGGTCTGAGACACCAGCAGCAAATGGGGCGTCTCTTTCAACGCAAGTCAATATTCAGCCAGATTGAAATGCCAAATGCTTGCCTTCTGCCAGCCTGCCAGACAAGATGGGTGATGAAGGATCCCTCTGCCCTTGTGAGGCCTCACTTGGAGTATTGTGTACAGTTCTGATGCCCTCAACATAAAAACGACATTGAACTGTTGGAACAAGTCCTGAGGAGGGCCACAAGGATGATCAGGGGACTGGAGCTCTTCCAGTATGAAGAGAGGCTGAGAAGAAGAGAAGGCTGCGTGGAGACCTCATAGCAGCCTTCCAGTATCTGAAGGGGGCCTATAGGGATGCTGGGGAGGGACTCTTCATAGGGGACTGTAGTGACAGGACAAGGGGCAATGCGTTAAGCAAGGGAAGTTTAAATTGGATATAAGGAAGAAGTTCTTTACTGTGAGGGTGGTGAGCCACTGGAATGGGTTGCCCAGGGAAGTTGCGAATGCTCCATCCCTGGTGGTGTTCAAGGCTGGGTTGGGCAGAGCATTGGGTGAGATGGTTTAGCGTAAGGTGTCCCTGCCCATGGCAGGGGGGTTGGAACTAGATCGTCTTAATGTCCTTTCCAACCCTAACTATTCTATGGTTCTATGGTTCTATGATCACTATCAATACCCATTCAGCAATGATTCTCCCTTTCTGTCTGTGGTTTGTGGCACGGACATTTTTACGGGGTTTTAACCCACTTAGTGTGCATTATTCTGATATTGTTCTGGTGTATTAATCAAGCATTCAGGCATGGTCTAGTAGACAGTGCCAATCAAAGTGGGGTTATAGAAAATAGCTCTCATCAAAGTAACTTGATATTTTTCAATGCAAGTGGATATTTTATGTAAGAAGTAATTTGTACAAGCTCTGGCTTACCATCATGTGATATAGTAATTAAAGAATCACTTTTCAGCTTTTCCATTATTTTCCTGAGTTGGCATCAGGCTAATTGCTGTACAGTTACATGTGTCCTCCTGGTTCCTTTACAAATCTCTCTGCCAGCCCTGACATCTTCTGAAGAGTTTGAAGATTTACTGAAAGCCAGTGTTGGCTGGCCTGAGAGTTCCTGGAAAATGTGGATGTATTTCAGCATCCTGTGATAGGAACACATTATGACCACTTGCCAAGAGGAACAGAAATATTTATTTACTCTTCTGTCCTGTCTTTGCTAGTATTGCAGGTCATCAAGGTAATTCTGTTCATTGTAGCAATCTTCTTCCTTCCCTTATCAGTTTTCTATTTTTTATTATTATTTAGTATGCATTTATTATGCATTGGGTGGGAGAAGCTCATTCTTAACTGCTTACATTTTGTTCCTTGACCAGTCTGTTTTGAGGAGTGTTTTCTTTCTCCTCAGTTTTTCATGTTTCCTCAGGTGGTCTCCTTTCCTGACTGTGGAATTGGTATTTTTTAGCCAACAGTAAAATATCCTGAAAAAAATGCAATTATTATGTTTTTCTGTTTCAGTTCCTTTCGTTTGTCAGTCTGGTGCCTGTATGGACTATCTGTGCAGAGGAAATAAGTGATGTCTTCTGGCTGTACATCTAATTACATTTCAATTTAATAAAGTGCACTGTAATAAATATACTCACCTCACACTTCTACACACCAAAATGATTGACAGGTCTTCTAAGACTGAGTGCTGTTCTGTCAAGCTCAAGTGTAATAGATAATATTCTTATGCAGTGCTTCAATTTAAGGAACTATGTTTGCATATTCTTAAAATTCCAGAGATATTTGAATTCTGGTAGGCCTTCTCCTCACCTCAAAGGCATCACTTGTCCTGAGAGCATTGTGCTGAGAGCTGGTTTTGATGGTGCAGTTCTTCTGCCTGTGGCAGAAGGGTGAAGATAACCACTGAAGTGTGGTTTTCCCTGGTGGGAACAAACTTTTGCTCCTAGCTGGATCTCTTGCTCTTCAGAGACATTTGCTGCTTATTGGGTTTGAGGGCCAAGGAGAGCCTTCAGGAGTGCGCTGCCAAGCTGTCAGGTAGTCTGTGCATCACCAAGCTGTGGTGTGCAAGTGGGATTGTTCTTTCTCTGCACTGGGTCCTTTGCACAAGGACAGAAGCTCATTCTGGAGTCTTTAGAGAAACTCATGTTGTTTTAAGTGTGTACGTTTAGTTCTTCCCCTTCTTTAAAATAATCTCTCCCCAGGAAAGCTTTTTCATTAAAATTGTCAGGAAAAGATGGAAGTGTCTTTATTTAAAACAGCACCAAACACTTGGGGAAAAATTAGACTAAGATTGACTTATTCTAGATTTAGCTATTGGCTGGGGCAACAGCCAGCTAGGAGGCATTGGTACGAGCAGGAAGATCATGGTTACGTGTTGTGGGCAGGAAGCCGTACAGGACACAGTGGCAGTATTTTGCTGTCTAACACAAAGCCAGGATGCGCACTTCATCTAAAGCACTTGATTTAGAAGCAAGATGTGTAATGTTCTAATATTAGCAAATCTGCAAACAGCTTGCTGTGTCTGCAGTCTTCCTGCAGGGTCTGGCACAGCATCCACACATCTGACTGCAGGCTGTGTGCCAGGCTGGGGATGTGTGCAGGAGTCTGGGCTGCTGCTAGCAGAGCTCTTTGCAGTGTGGGGTTTTGCTAAGGGGTGCAGTCCCTTTGCTTGGACATTCAGTGAGTGGTTTTCAGAGGCAGTGGCACTGACAGGTACTCAGGAGATGCAATGTAACCGAGCCTTCAGGCTGCTCCATAGGGGCCTTGCGCAGGGGTTTGTGCTCACATCTTCCTGTCCCCAGGTTCTGCTGCTCTAATCTGAAATCTCTCCGTTGTTTTCAAGTGTCTTCCATTTCTGTTTTTTGGGCAAGAGCAGTAGATAAGATGTATTGAGCACAAGATGAAGTAATTCTGTTAATGGAGAATGCTCCCTAATGGAAAATATTGATCATGTGTCAAAACTGTTGGCATGAATTGATTACAGTACCTCAGTCTATTAGATGGCACTAAACAATCTGTTTTTAAATATCCCTTGAAATACATGCCTTTCTCTGGGAGGGCCTGATCCAGAATCTAGCTTGGCAAATTGCAGCCTATCCAATGGACTCCATTTAGACCCTTTTACTGGTGTGAATTTTCAGGCAGTTGCAGCCGACAGAACAAAGGGATGCCAGGCCTGTATGGCCAAGAAGATTGTCTTAGCTCAGTCTTGCAGGGAGAGTTGTGTCTGGAGGCACCGTCATGAGGCATGAGCTTAACCATTGCTGGCTTTCCAAGAAGAGGGAGGTCCCATGTTAACCAATGACTACTGAGATGAAGGGAAGGGTGGGTTGAGATGGCATTATCCTATGAAGAGGCTGGTGTCTTCTGTGCTCAGTCCCAGGTAGTGGCATAAGAAATGGAAGATGTGGGACCAGCTCTCATGTGCTTGATGTTATTGAAGATGAAGTTAAAGTCAGTAACTGGAGGGCAAAAAATCTGTGACTTCAGGTATAGTAGGAGCTCACAGTTTCCTACCCTGGGCTGCTCCCAGAGCTGTAAATCCTCATCTCCTTCTCCTAGTGCCAGGACTTGGATTGCCTTGGTGCCTTTGGACTAACTCAGCAAGCTGCCTGCCGCAGTACATCTGGCAGTAACATCCTGCTGTGAGGCACCCATGGGTGCTTATGGGCCTCTTGAGGGGCAGGAAGAAGGGCATGTGAGGAGGGGTGCCAGATCCCTAAGGTACCTATAGGGAGTAGGTAGGCTACGTGGGAAGGGTGCTTGAGGAGAGAGGGACGCTGCAAGCTAAAACTGATGTAGGGCACACCTCTGCTAGCACTAAGGCAGGGCATTTTACCTTTCGCTCTGTTCCTGGTGCTCATCCAAGCTGGCTTATAAAACAAAGTAATTGCAATTATGAAGTGCTCCCACTTCTAACAGCAGCAAGGACTGGTTGGCAGAGTCCTGGTGTGTGGTGGTGTGTGGTGGTGCCCAAGGCCAGCCCAAGGGCCAGCCAAGAGTGGTGCTTCAGGCTGCTGCCTCTAGGGACTTGGTGCTTAATGTGAGCAACCCCCAGGCACTGAGTCTGGCAGATGTCCATCTTCAGAGCCCCTCTGAAGGACCAGCCCTTGGCAAGTGAACTCATCACCACCATCCCCCTTTTCCTTTTCCTGAGGGCTGGGTGAAGGTGGTGTGTGAATGATGGCACCGGGGCAGGGACAAACTGTCCCATCACTGAATTATGAGAATTTGCATGCAAGTAACTTAAAACTATGCTCTGGCCAAGCTGATTTCCTGTGAAACCCAGGTGGCTCCTGGATGTGCTTGGCTACACAATTGGTACTCTCAACTGTGAGTAGCCCAGGACTATGTAAATGGCAGTCATGTGGGCCTTGAAGCTAAACCCAACTCATCCGCTTAGTGCAGTTTTGTAAAGATATTGTGTGTCCACCCAGAGATATCAAGCAGAATAACAGCCCTGGTATCCCCAGCACAGCTTCTTTGTCCGTTGACTGGACATCCAAATAAAATAATTGCTGTCTGAAAGTTGAATGCTTTTGTTCAATGGACTTTATGTAAGAGCAGATGGAACCATTTATTTCTGCCTGGGTTGATATGCATTGCTCTGAAGGCATTTGGAAGCATTGTGACTCCTGTCCTGAATGATTCGGAGAAAACTCCAGGAACAAACTTGCCAACAAAGTTTTCAATCTGACAAGCAGGTATTCTTTATTGCGGCGCCAGGAGACACGGGGGATAGCTCCTCCTAACGTGTGTCTCCCCAGTTGCCACACAAGCCGTCCTTTTATAGCCACTGGGCGTACATACGTATTCATGAGGCTATGTATGGATGACATCATTTTCCAGAAAGTACCCCACATGTGTACAGAATTGTGGTGGTGGTCTCTGAGGGTCGTTTACTTCTTCCAACAATCTTCATCACTTCTGGCAGCCTTTGAAGCATGCACAGTAGATGCTTATACCAGTTTATTTGGTTTGTTAGCACCAGAGGCATAATAATCCGCCTGTCCTCCTACTTATCAGTTGGTTTAACTGTAGCCCATCCTGGACACCTGCCATTCCCAGATACTCCTTATCCCTGTGTCCTGTTCTTCTAGACTGTTTTTCTTAAAATTATGTCAACTATAATGATTTATCTTGTACAAGAATTCTCAGTATGTTCTGTAGCTGTACTCTACTTTTTTTATAGTGTATCATGCAACTCAGTAATTTTCCATTGCTACTGTTACAAAGCCATCAAACTTAACATCACCTAGAACTGATTCTAAAGGTTTATATATTCCATTTTGTGATTTTGTGCCCCCCTTGTCTCATGAAGCACAGTCAATTACTATTATTATAATGCTAGGTCATGCTATAGGGCTCCCTAATCACAGCATTTACATGATAGATTGAGAGGATGGAGAAACAGGCATGGGAGAATGCAGCCCAACCCATGTGGAAGACAGGTTGCATGCTCAGTGGAGATGCCTGCTTGCTCTTGACTTTACTGACCCCAGCCGAAATCTCCAGGACTCACATCCTCCTTGACTGTGTTACCTTTACACTTACCAGGGGTGCTACCAGATCCCTGCATGAGCCACCCAGCTAAGTGCTGATCCGTGTCTATGACAATACTCTTGAATT
The DNA here is from genome assembly GCF_034315485.1 of Pezoporus occidentalis. NCBI lineage: Eukaryota > Metazoa > Chordata > Aves > Psittaciformes > Psittacidae > Pezoporus > Pezoporus occidentalis. Next base: position 419,871 of record NW_026914907.1, read on the forward strand.
AGTTCTGGTCTCTGTCTGACATTAGGGGAGAGAGGTACAATTAAGGTGATTACAAGCTATTTGATATCAGGGAGAGAAGACTTTCACATGAGAAAATCACAGCATGTTAGTCTGCCCAAACCATTACAACACAGAGCAAAATCAGATGGCTCCAGCCTACCCAAGAAAAACCCCTTGGTGACAATGCTGCTTGGTGACATGTCTTGCTCTGCCTGCAGGACAACCAAAACCCAGCCCTTAGGATCAGAGGAGCTCCCAGCACTCCCCTCAGGGTGGTGTGACTCCTGGCTCTGCCAGAGCTTACTGCTGGGGCTGGGGGTTGAAACAGGTGCTGTGGTCATCTGTCTCTGTGCCTGGGCAAAGCCTGAGGCATTACTGTTAACTTTGCATGGCAATGAATCTGTCTTGTACAGCAAAATAGATCCAGATAACAAAGAAGTTCAATATAATTGCTCTCTGTCCTGCACATCTGGAAGAAGCGAGAGCTGTCAAGTTACTTACAAATGTAAGATATCCGTAAATAACTTGACAAATGGAATGTCCTTCCCAGTGCTCCTGGGTGCCACAGCTGCCTTCCAGAAAGCTGCATACTGCAGAATCCATTGGGAGCCCAAGATGCCATCTGCTATGGGGGCTGTCATGGTACTTTTGGATCTCTCAAATATACAGGACAACATATTCTGTGATTTAAACTGTATTTCATGAGCCAAGGGACTTGTTTTAGTCATCTGCTACTGTGGGATTGAATGGTTGTGGCTGAGATTTGTCTGTTGAACCCTAATGTGTTACCTGAATGTTTCTCTCAGCAATACTGTGCTGATTGTGGGATTATTTTCTTTACTTTTATTTGAATTAATTAATTCTAATTAAATTAACAGATCAAATAGAGTTGACTTAATTTATTTCATTTCAGTATGTCAGGGTCCAATTGGAGAAAAAACCCAGTGCTCGACAATGTTTCAGTTCGTGATCCCAAGAGTGAAATTAAGACACAAATGAGGGCAAGTACCGTAACTGGACAGTTTGTTTATTACAAATTACAAAAAGACAGTTATTATGAAAAAGGGAAATTATTGTAATAAAGGCGATAGCAATAGGACAGATTGGGAAAAAGGCAGAAAATGAAGCAAGGATTCAGGGTGCAGAGAGAGAGTGAGCTAGTCACCACTGCGGATCCAGCGGTGTCCCAGGGATCCACTGTCATCGTTGTTGGTGGTGGGAATCCTTCAGGGTTCGTAGTTGGTGTCAGAGCAGAGTGTCTCCCAAGAGTTCGTTGGAGGTGGGTGTCCTCGTGGAGCCGTCCTTCTGGAGTCCCCTTGAAGGTAGCCCATGGAGTGTGTATTGTGGAGTTGCCCTCCTGGCGATGTCTCATGGAGGGTGTCTCTCAGGATCTGTAGTAGTCATCAGCAGAGAGTGTCCTCACGGAGGTGTCCTCCTGTAGTCATCCTCATGGCAATGGCTCCCTGACGATGTTCCTTGGTGAGTACCTTTACCTATTTTATAATGAGTTGGGGGGAATACCTCTGTTCTTCATGTCATGTATTACATGTTTCTGGTGGACCAGTTTCCCTGGTCTCGCAACCAGCTCTTCAACTGCATGTGTATGTCTGCACACACACATGCACACGCGCGCACACACACCTGTGCATGCACACCCATGTCTGCAGCAATTCTCGGGATAATGGGTAGCCACTCCTGGCACCAATCCTCAAGGTAATGGCCATTTACAAGATTGGAAAGGTAAGGTAGTCCCTCAATGAGCAATGAGAATTGGTTGGACTATATTAAGCACAACAAGGAAGGAGTGGCAAGTTATTGCCAGTCTTGATCTTGACTGAATAGGTCCTAGCCTCTTGTGTAGAACTGTCTTGTGCTTACAGATTTTGGCCTCATAAAGCTTGCTGTTGCGAGTTACCATCAGCTACAATGAAAAATATGTTTCCAGATTGAGCATTTCTTGGCTTCTCACACTTCTGGGGTGGCTTTTGGTTGAGAGCCTCTGGGTAAGGATGAAGGGGAAAGGAAATAAAACGGGTGTTGTTGTGGGAGTTTACTATTGATCACCCAGTCAGGATGACAATACCAATTATTATAGAAGGAGCTAAGGGATATCTCTCAATCAACTGGCTTTGGTCTTATGGGTGATTTTAACTTCTCAGACATCAACGGGGAATATCACACAGCACATACAAACAGGTCCAGGAAATTTCTGAAGCATGTTGAAGGTAACTTTTTGGTGCAGGTGCTAAGGGAGTCAACTAGGAAAGGTTCCCCCTAGATTTGTAGTTTGTAAGCAGAGAGAGACTTGTGGGCTCAGTGACTGTGAAGTAGCTGAGTTTGAAATCATCAATAATAGGTGGAAAACTGCCAGCAAATCTTCAACACTGAGGATGGGGAGAGCATACGAAGGGCAGCTGAAGGAGCAAGTTGGTCAGGTGCCCTGGCAATCTGCTGTTGAAGGTCATGTGGTCCATGGATGCTGGTCACTTTTTTAAGAGTCATCTCTTAAATTGCACAGGATTCGGCAATCCTGAAGTGTCAGAGGTCATGTACATGGGGCAGAAGGTGCTGATCCCCTCTCTCTGGTAACCAGCAAAAGCACACGAGGAAATAGAGTGAGGCTGGGCATTAGGAAAAGGTTCTTCACTGAGAGGGTGGTTGGTCACTGGAACAGGCTTCCCAGGGAAGTGGTCAAGGCACTAAGCCTGTCAAGAGTTCAAGGAGCATCTGGATGATGCTCTTAGTCATATAGCTTAGTTTTAGGTAGTCCTGCGAAGAGCAGGAATTTGGACTTGATGATGCTTATGGGTTCCTTCCAACTTGAGATAGCTAGAGATCGTGGCCAAATAGCTATTTAGCCATGGAAGCAGGCACTCACATCTAATCAGCCCTGATAAGGGAGATGAGAGTTTTCCTTCCTGAAACTCCAAGGCGTTAAGAGCATGCTCAGATTCTGAGATGAGACTCAGCAGGCCCTGAAAAGCATCTGCTCCACTATGGAGTGTGAGCCTCCTCAATCCCCTGTGCAAAGACTGCTATGCAGGCAGGAGGAGCCATAACCAAACTAACCACTTAACCCTGCTTCTGCCCACTAGCTCCTTGCCTGCTCATGGAACCTCAGAAGCATGGTGGGCAGGTTAAGCTGCTTTTACGCACTGACAATTGACTGCTAACTGTGGAGAAAAATGTCAGCTGTGCACTGACCTACTCAGGGACCTGTCTGTGTCAGTAAACATGGCTGTGGAGAAAGGAGTTGGGAAACCAGGCAGGGTTTGTCTCTGCAGACTTTGCTCAGTGCTGGTTTTCCTGGTGCATTGTGATTTGCACCAGTTATGAATATGGCCCCATTGAGGTAGCCCATCCCCACTCCAGATGACTACTGCAGGCCTCACTACTGCCTGAATGAAGAAAACAGATTTATTTGCTCTGGGTTAAAAAAGACATTTCTCTAGTATGCACAACAGCAACATCCCAAACATGCAGAGAGCCCACAGCCCACTCTACATCCCAGGGAAGGACCAAGTCACAGGGAGAACAGCAAAGCCATCACTGCAACCACCAATGGGCTGTGCCAGGCGCTTTCCACACCACCTTTACTTGCCTGGTCCTGCCTGCACTGCCCATCTGCCTTGTCATTCCTGCTGTGGGGGCCAGTCTGACCAGATGGGGCACTAGGAGGCAGAAGTGGCTCTTTGACAACTAACCAGTGTGTCCAGAGAGGTGAGGCCATGAAGACTAGTAGTTTGAGAGTCAACAGAGGAGCTGGAGCTTTACTTCTTGGAGTTCAGATAGTTTGAGGATCAGGGGCAAGTCTGGATCTGTTTCTTCCCTTCCATGCAGCATATTGGTGCATGGGGAGGAAGGATTCAGCCAGAAGCAGCGTATAGCAGTTTTTGGCTTGACTTTCCAGCATCCTCTTCTCACCCAGTGGGAAAGGGTGGCCTGAGGCTGGTGACGCAGCCAAGCTGGAAGATGGTGTGTTGCTTGGCCACTATGAAGTATGAAGGGGCTTGAAAGAACTGGATTGGACTGCCATGGAAGCTGGGTTCAGCTCATGCCCATTATTCTCCTCATGTGTCTGGGACACTCCAGTGGAACCTGCCTCAAATCCAGGCACAGTGTAGGCTGTGTGCATCACATGCACCTTGTTGTGATGCTTTTTCCTCAAGAAAGAGCTGAAAATGTTTTTGAAGTCCTTGCGGAAGTGCTAGGAGACCAGGGCATAGACAATGGGGTTGAGGCAGGAACTGGCATAGGCCATGCAGTGGGAAAGCAGGTGGAAGGCATAGGTGGCCTGGTTGAACGGAAGTCTCCATAGTGGTATTGGAGGATGACTGGGTGGTATGGCAGCAGCAGAGACAGAAAAAGATGGTTACAATGATGGTCATCTTGGTTACTTTGCGCTTGGCCTTCTTGGACTCTGATATGTCCTCCAGGTGTCCTCCACTGCTGTCCACAGATGCTGTGGATGACATAGCCAAAGGCAAACGTGCTGGTGTCCATGACCTTGCGTCTCCACTTCTCCCAGCCAGGCATGCAGATGTAGCTGGACTCCCACTCAATCAAGTCATAGTAGCTTACTTAGGGCCCAGCAAAGACCACAGAGAGGCCCCAGATCACAGCCATGGCAGCCACTACATTGTGGGGGTTTCACAGCTCCTGATAGCGCAGTGGATAGCAGATGGCCAGGTACCTGGAGGGGAGAGGAAAGTAACCAGCACTGAGATTTCAGCCAAGCTCAACTTGGCCACATAAACTCCTTCATTCTCCTGAAGGTCCCTGAGCAGTGGCCCTACATGTTATCTTACACCTTCTTTGAGATACAGTCCTGGGTAAAGCAGCATTTATCTTTCTAGTAAGAATGCTTCTCCCACAAGGTTAGGCTGGCTTACCCCTCAGTACATGGTGGGGTGGGTTGTGTCACTGAGCTAGGGCCAGAGAGATAGTGTTGTGGAGAGCCTGCACATATCCATTGCTTGGCAGAATTTATGTGGCAGAAAGAGGTCTGAACTGTGGATTCAGGTCCTGAGAGGCTTTACCAGGTGACGGGCACCATGCAGGCTCCTGCCCACAGAGGGCATATTTCCAGCCTTCTCCAACTTTCATACAAGCGTGGCAGGAGGGAGATTTGCTGACTGGAGTTGTGGCTGCTTCCACCTTGGTACCAAAGGGACCAGGTGGGCCCTTGACTTTCGGTACTGTCTACTTTCTAAGACCAGCCCAAAGCAGGCAGTGATGCTCCATCTGCTCCCTCCAGCAACAGTGGCCAGATACAGTGTGATGGCCAGCCCTGCTCCCTTACCTCCAGGCAACACCACAGGGCAATGTCCTGGGTTCAGCAGTAGCAATCATTTTTTCTCCTTCTTGGTAGCTGGTGCAGCACTGTGTTTTTGACTTTTGGCCTGGGAACGGTGCTGATAACACTGACGTTTTTAGTTACTGCTCAAATGTTTGGTCTGGCCAAGGACTTTGTGAGCCTCATGCTCTGCCAGGGAGGAGGGGAAGCTGTGAGGAAAGCAGAGCCAGGACACCTGACCCAAACTGACCAAAGAGGTATTCCATACCACAGCATGTCATGCCCAGGATGTAACTGAGAGTTACCCGGAAGGGCTAGGGCACTGGGGGTTGGACGAGGTATCAGTCAGTGCTTGGTCGGGCTGGGGGGGGGTGAGTTATCGGTCAGCTGGTGCTGAGGTGTTGTATTCTCTTCTCTTGTTATTTCCTGTATCATTATTATTATTGGTGGTAGCAGTAGTGATTTGTGTTATACCTTAGTTATTAAACTGTTCTTATTTCAACCCATGGGAGTTGCATTTTTTCCAATTCTCCTCTCCATCCCTCCGGGAGTAGGGGGAGGGCAAGAAGGGGGGGGGGGGGGGGGGCGGGGGGGGGAGTGAGTGAACGAGCTGCATGGCTGGGTTTAAACCACGACAGGCAAAGATGTAGATGTCAGCAAGGAGAAAAGATGGCTTGGTGCTTGTGAGTACGAGATGGAGAGGAGCCATCAGCACAGACAGGAGTGCAACTGCCTCAGCCTCAGCCTGCCAGAGTGCTCATTTGATGCACTGTGAGGTCGGCAGAGCATGTAGATAAGACACGTAGCTAGTGTGAAGGGTCATGTGTGACAGAACCCTTCTTTCTTGCTGGTCCTGTCATCCTGAAAGCTGCTGGCAGCTCTGCAAGCACAACACAGCACAGCACAGCACAGAAGTGCCTCCAGAAAGGGAGAGAACGCAGGCACTAGCACTGTGCCAAAATGTTCTTTCTTTTTGAGAGAGAGATACTGTCCCTGATTCTGAGCTGGCTGGAGGGGCAGACTGCACCCATGTCATTTAGGTTACAGGAAAGCATGAGGCTTAGACCATGAGAAATCTCTGGTTTTCCTGGTGATAGCAGGCAAACTGTGTAGCCACTGAAATGCCAGATGATTGGGATATTTTAGTCGGAGATGCCATGTGACCCCAGACAGGGGATACTGGCATTTCCAGGTGCATGAGTTGCTGAAGTGTCAGATCACTGAGTTTCTGTAGGTGGCACCTGGAAGCAGGACGATCTTGAAGGGGATTGGAAGAGTAGCCCAACCACACTTTTTGCTGGGATTTAACCAGTCACACATATTCCCTGGTACTGAAATTTCCTTCTGCCTGCAGTGCTGTGAACCTCCTCATTGAAGAGGGCTGTTTACCCTATCTTGTCTTGGTAGCTTGGAAGCAAGCACAAGGAGCAAGATGGGCTAGGACGTGTTCCCTGTAGCAGTCCAGGCTGGAGCTTACCTAATGAGGACCTTTACCTCATCCTGGACCATAAACACAGGCTTAGTCAGAAGTGGGGCAGCTGACACAGTCACCTTAAAGAGCTCCTGTTAACAATATAGGTGGCACTGATCAGTGCCAGAGCATCCTGGGTAACCTCCCAGGAAGGACTTGGCTCATGGTATGGGTGCCTTTCTGTACAGACCGCAGGAGGGCTGGGGGCAAAGGGGGAAGAGGAATTGCAAGATGAGTAGGGTTTGTGCTGGGCTGGAACCCCCAGAGGAATGAGAGATGTGTTTATTGCAGGACTGAGACCTCCAGTATTTATGGGTGTTTATGGATCTCTGGGTATTTATGTGGCTTCTCTTACAGTCCTTTCTGTTTAGAGTCACAGAATGGTTTGGGTTTGAAGCTCATCCAGTTCCAACCCCCTGCCACGGGCAGGGACACCTTCCACTAGACCAGGTTGCTCCAAGCCCCATCCAACCTGGCCTTGAACGCTGCCAGGGATGAGGCAGCCACAGCTTTTCTGGGCACCCTGCCTAAGAGCTCATCTCAGTCTTCCCTCTGTCAGGTTAAAGCCTTTCTTCCTTTTCCTGTCCCTACTTGTCCAAAGCCCCTCTCCAGGTTTCTTGTAGCCTCTTTAAGCACTGGAAGCTTCTCTAAGGTCTCCCCGGAGCCTTCTATTCTCCAGGCTGAACAAGCCCAGCTCTCTCAGCCTCTCTCCAGAGCAGAGCTACTCCAGCCCTCACAGCATCTCCATGGCCTTCTCTGGACTCGCTCCAACAGCTCCACATCCTTCTTATGTTGGCGTCTTATGATTACTTTCCTGCCTGCACATCATGCTTTTCTGAAATGGTGGCTATTTCCCTCTGAGTGGCATCTCTTATACAGAGCTAGGTGACACCCAGTGGGAGTTTGTGGCACAGTGGGGAGCTGATCTTGTGTCTCCAGGGCTTTAACCACAAGGCAGGTCTCTCCAGCAGAAAGCCAGACAGGAGCAGAACCAGCCTTGTACTCCAGAGATCTGGAAGTGCTGCTTGGGGGTTGGTAGGGGAAGGGGGTCACACCAGGTCCTCAGACTGCCTTTGGCAATGATCAGTACCAGTGGGGTTTGAACCATCTTCCTAGTAGTAGAGAGCCACAATATTCCCATGCCCTCACTCAATCCAGCTTCTCAGACTGCCCTCCTTCCCCAGCCCAAGGGCATCTTTAACTGTCCACAGAGATGGCAGTCAGGGTAAAGCTGCTAGCATACATGGTGAGGTAGATGAAGAAGTGGACAGCCTTACAAATGAAGGAGCCAAAGGCACAGCCCTGAAGGAAGTAGACGGTGGCCTGGAAAGGCATGCAGAAGACAATGAAGAAGTCAGCCAGGCTGAGGTTGAAGATGAAGAGGTTGGTAGTGTTGTGGCCCATTTGCCCATTGCACAGCAGCACTGCCAGCACTAGGCTATTGCCCACTGTGCCCAGGAGCAAGATGAGAAAGAAGACCACAGGGACAATGACCCTGGCAGTGCTGAACTGGTAAATGTCAGAGGAGTTCCAGTACACAGCCAGGCTCTTGAAGTCCTCGTGCTCCATCATCCTGTGTCATTATGAGATGCTGGAGCATGAGGCAACACAGGGAAAGATGTGAGAGACTGGAGAAACACTGCTTAGCCTGTTAGTTTGGCTGATGGGCCTGTTGGCTCACTGGAGACACAGAGACCCATTTTCAGCTCTGTGACCCACATGCTTCTCAGCAGGTTCCCCTGGACACTGTTGGCCTGTAGGACAGGTAGCGTAGGTTGGGGGTAAGGTGTTCCCTGCTCCCCCATTCTGGCCCTTGCCCCACAGCCCATGTTCAGATGCTGCCTTGGACTGATGATGCTGTAGGTGAGGTATAAGGGAGAGGAGAGGATGGCATCTGTCCCCAGCTTCCTCCTCTGTGGGAGAATGGAGTTCTGTTCTGCTGATTAAATTCTGCCAGTGGGTTTGAGCCCCAAACCAATCATCTGGACAGGCCAAGATGCTTGCTCTCCTGATACTGACATGCAGAGTTTATCCTCCACTCCCAGGTCTTTTGGTACCTGCTCCTAGAATAAACCTGGCACACTAGGCAGAGAGCTGGAAATACTTTTGGCAGTTACAGCTATTACACAGCTCCATGTTGTGCCCAGGAGGAGGACAGTATGATGGGACCATTCCTGCTTTGGTTTCAGTAACCCAGATATATATTCCTTTCTATGTTTCACAGGGCAGCTCTCCCGAGTACATGAACTTTTTGTATAATTTCCCTGACTCCCAACATAAGCATTTGGACTGCAGGCAGAAGGTGAGATTATGCATGGAAACATTAGTTTCTCTGTCACAGGCATAGAAATCTGTCTGCATGTTTCTTGAGTTCTGGAGCTGGAGGAATGTCATGTACAGATACAGGTACAGCTTCCCCTGAATAAAAGGGATTCTTACCCCTGTGAGGTGTTTGCAGGGATGTGCTGTGGCCCAGGAAGGTGGCCCAAGGCCATTTCACCGTGAGTATGGACATAGCACAGTCTGTGCAAGAAACCGACCTCTTAGCTGTGCATTCTCTTTCAGGCTGGGGAATTAGCAAGTGCTAATCCTACCCCCTGACCCTAACTAACTCTGACCCTAACTGTAACCCTAACCACTAACCCCTAACCCCTAGCCCTAGCCCTAGCCGCTAACCTAACCCTAACCCAAGTGCTCCCTGGGAAGCCCTGGCAGTGAGTGCCTGAAGCAGAAGCTCTGCAAAGGGCATGTGACCATGGGTTGCTGGCTGCAAGTGTTCCTGGTATCAGAGCAGATCTCAGAACGCCAGTAAGCTGCCTGGAGTCACACCAAGCCAAGTTCAATCCTACAACAGCTGTAATGAGACCATTCCCATACAGTTGCAGGTATTCCCAGAGGCCATTGCCGAAGTCTTATAGAGTCTAAGAAGCAGGATGTGATCTTCAGGTTGGCCTGTTGTGCACTGGCCAACAGTTGTACAAGTCAAATACCTCACTTGACATGGCAGCATCTCCTCTGTCTGGGCAGCAAGAAGTTCATGCTACAGACTGGGAGTTGGATTCTGATATCTGGGACCCAAAAGGTCACTGCATCTCATTTGTGAATATGGAGATTGCTCCAATAGCACCTACTCGTCCCAAAGCAGAAAGGATTTCACAAGGACAGTTTCAGTTGCTCTGCATGTGAAATGCAGAAATTTTATTTCTCACTTAGACTTTTTTTTTTAAGTAACCTTGACTTACATGAATGCTGCTTATGTGGCAGAGAGATGAGCTTTCCTCTGAAAAGCTGGAATGGCCAGTACTGAAGTGTCCATGCTACTTATTTTGGCTAGCTCTGCTTTGGTGCAGAGCTGGAGATAATGGGCAGCAGTTCCTCACACCAGTGCTTGAGATAATGGATCGTGGGGTCATACCTCAGCTCCTGTCACTCATGTGTGAGGAGAGGCTGTATGTTGTGACAGGGCATTGGATGGTTGCCCAGCAGCTATGGGCACAAGGGTAACTGGAGAGGAGAACGCACCCCCCAAGAGAAAGGGCCTGGCCTTGCAAACTTCCCAGGCTCCCAGTGCTTGGGCACGGTTCTGCATCAACAAACCCTTGAGGAAGCAGTGGAGCTGCAAGAGCCCTGGTGAGTTGGGCACTTCGCCCCACATGGGTGTCCAGGGCAGGGGAGGAGGCCTCTGCAACACCCCGAGGAATGAGGCAATGCGGGGGGGAGGGGATGTGCAGCAAGCAGTGTGACAGGGGATCCCAGTCTATACCTGGGGGGGTAAGGGGGGGTGGTGTGTGTATGTTTGGAAGAGGAGCACCCCATGTGGCCAGGAGGTTTGTAACTTGTCCAATCGAGGCCTGTTGCCTGCAGCCAACAGCAAAGGAAGAAGGAAACAGGGACACCAGAACCTATGGTGACGGAGGTTGTAGAAGCACAAGGAGAGAGCCTGTGCCATCCCCTGCCGTGCCAGCATGCCCCCACCCCTTCCTCCTGGGGACCCCTGCTGCTTGCCCCGCTGCTCTCGGAGCAACTGAGAGATCCCATTCCTTTGGGGAGCCTGCAGCACAAGTGTCTGCCCAGGTTAGAACAGAGGCCAGTCTTTATTTCTCCCCTTCCCAGGCGGTCGCTTTCCCCTGGCCAGATGCTAGATTCAAATGCGGGGCTGGATACTGCAGCCCAGTGCTGCGGCGCCCACACTGTGACCATCTGTGCACATGTGTGCATGCACATGTGTGTGAGCGTCTGCTGGGAGGGCATGTGCAGCCCGGCTTCTGTTCGGTCCTAGGGTGGGAGCTATGGCAGTTGCTCCCACCCCAGACTCTCAATTGCTCCCAAGGAACAGGCAAACCCCACAGGGAGACTCTGACAGACGGTACCATTGCTCCTGTTCGTACACCAGCAGTGACGCCCCATTTCCCTGGTGGCTATGGCTGGGCCCCACCTCAACTCCTGGAACCGGCCCCAGGGAGGTGATGTCACTATGGGCCTGTGACATGGGTACAAAGCTGGGCTGCTGCTGGAGGTGGGGCAGTATCTGGAGAAGAACCTCGGTGCTGCTGGGCAGGAGCTCAGAGAGCAATTGCCAATAACCTGTTCTGTGCCCTCCCTGCAGTGGAAGGGCGCAAGCGCAGGAGAAGAGGATCTGTGACTGACATTCCCCTGGCCGTGCCCCTCAAACCCTCTTAGTTCCCAACACAGGGGTGCAGCCATGCAGGCAGAAGAGGTGCAGGAAGATCTCTGTGTGCTGCAGGAGCGCCTGGCACAGTGTTCTGCAGAGGCACAAAGGCACAAGAAGCTGCTGGGATTTGTGGTAGGTGTGGAGTGGTCCCCTTGTCCCCAGGGCTGGGGCTGCGAGATCTGAGCCTCTGACCCTTCCTCTCCCCATGCAGGAGAAGAAGCAGCAGTATCTGCGGGAAATCGTGGAGCAGCTCAGCATGGAGGTTAGTGTTCCCTACTTTGCCCGTGTCCCCCTGCTGTGGTGCTGGGGCTGTGTCAGGGCCTCAGTGCCTGTGTCCGGCACCTCTTCCCAGAACTGTGAGGTGGTACGGTGCTTCCAAACCAACTGCCGAGGGCTCCAGCAGCTGGAGGGGCACATGGCCAGGATGAAGGTGGGTTCACAAGAGTAGTTGAGGTTAGAAAGGGTGTCTGGAGGTCATCTGGTCTTGTCCAATGCCCCTGCTCAAGAATATGACCCAGAGTCATTTGCTCAGGACCATGTCCAGAAATGGACTGGGTCCAGATTTGGGCCTGGGGAGTCTCTCTGTCTGCCCCCAGTGCCTATAGGGTTGGGTAGAACAGATGCGAGGACAAAGGCAGTGCCCAAGGGGAGCTGGGAGGGAATAATGCCAAGGGGAGTGCGCTCAAGGAAGTGTCCCAGTGCCCTGAGAGTTGCAACTCTTCCCCTCCTCTCCCACAGGAGTGCCTGCAGATGATAAACAGGGAGGTAGCCACAAGCCTGGAAGAGGAGCAGAAGGTACAGGGGAGAAGGAGGCCCATCTTGACAGGGTCAGGGAGGGGGATGCCAGTGATAGGTCTGTGCAGCCCAGCAGCCATAAGCAGCAGCATAGCTGGGGGGGACATCTATTCTGGGGTCTGCAAAGGAGAGGTTGGGCCTCTGGAGATGCCCCAGGCTATTGGCTGTGCTGTAGAGGGGAGCCTGATGTGGATCTCTGTCAAGGTCTGACTGGAGAAAACCCAGTGTTGGACTTATTTTGCTTGTGATCCCCAGAGGGAAATAAAAACAAAAGTGAGGTCAGGTACTGTAACTGTTTATTATGAAAAGACAATTATTATAAAAAAGAAGATCTTAGTAAAAAAAGATAGCAACAGGACAGATTGGGGAAAACAAAAAACAACAGAAATCAAGCAAGCATTCAATGCGCAGAGAGACAACAGACACTACCGTGGACCCAGTGGCATCCTGAAGGTCCGTAGCTGTTGTCTTCAGTGGTGGGTGTCCCCCAGGGTCTGCAATCGGCATCAGTGGAGGGTGCCCCCAACGGCAATGACCTTTTTCCCCTTTCATTATGTGTTTGGGGGGGAGTACCTCTGTTCTTAATGTCACATACTGCACATTACTGGTGGATCACAGCAGCCAGCTCTTCAACTGCACGTCTGCCAGCAACCCTTGAGATAATGGGCAGCAGTTCCTCACACCAGTCCTTGAGATAATGGATCGTGGGGTCTTACCTCAGCTCCTCTCACTCATCTCTCGGGCAGTGGAAGGTGGAATCCCATCTCAGCTTCTCATACCAATCTTTGAGGCAATGGACGGTGGAGTCTGATTTCAGTTCAGTCTCACAGTCTGCAGGCACAGCACCATGGCTTTAGGGAAGGGGGTGGGATGAGTGACCCTCACTTGTGCTCCTGGGGATGGCGTGTGGAACGGGCACGCTTCTGGCGCTGGCCCAGTCTGTGACCGCATCCAGAAACCCCTCGGGGGTGGCCAAGCTGCTGGGCAATGGTGCCAGCACCAAGACACCTGTGTGCCAGCACCCTGGCCCTGCCCTGACCTGCCAGGCCCTGGACACTTTGATGCCCTTTGAGGCTCCCTGTGAAGCATCCCACTTGTTTTCCAGAGGCGGCAGTGGTCAGAGCTGGCAGGAGCTGTTCTGGAGCAGGCTGAGGTCAAGAAGGTACTGGGGACAGGAGGGACAAGGGCTCAACATTACTGTGGGGGGAAGCCACACCCAAGCAGGCATGGCATGGACTCCTGACTGGGCCCTTTGCTTTTCCAGCTGCTCAGGAACAGGCTCAAGCTCCTCCGGCAGAAATGTGAAGGTTTCCAAGAGCCAGCAGCTTCATGGACAAGGAGGAATAAGACCATTTCTTGGCTGCAGTGAGTTGCCCTGGGGTCCAGGGCTCTTCCATAGGTGGTGGGATGTCCATGCCAGAGGTCCAAGAGCATTAGGCAGCTTTGGACTTGTCCGGGATCAAGTGTTTCAGTCTTTCTGTTCTTCCTAACTTGGGGGGCATGTAGGGGGAGATTCTGGGACACACTGGCAACACCAACAGCGGAGTTGAAACAGATGCTCAGACCCCCTCATCCCAGTCCTGCGTGTAGCCTGTTGTGCCCAGCATAGTACAAGGTCCCACTGTGGTGTTCAAAGAGGGTGCTTGGAAACAGCTGAGACAAATTTGGCTTCTGCTCTGCCTGACCCCTCTTCTATCCCACAGGAGGCTTTGTGTGTTCCTCTTGTTGCTGCAGATAGTCACCTTCGTGGTGCTGCTGACGAGCGATGGCCTTAACTGGGTCCTGCCACCAAAGCTGGGGGCTGCCCTTGGGAGCTGCCCAGCGAGGGCCTGGTTCTTTTGAAATCCAACTAGAAAGAGAATAAAGAAACTTGGGATTGTAGGACACGAGAATCACCCGGTCAGTGTTACGTGACAAAAGCCACCATGTAAAGTTGTCTTCGAAGACACATGCAATGGAACAGTCAGCAAGGAAGCTGCTCATCGTTTACCTCTACAGATACTCAGAGATGAATACTGTCATTACAGAGAAAGCAGCTTGTCTCTTGGAGATGGCTAAATGGAAGAAATTGAAAAATGTCATAAAAATAACAGCGTTGACATTTCTAATAATTGCCTCGGTCTTAACTAAGCTGTTATAAAAGAATGCTGGAGCCTGATTTCTACTGAGAAATCCATTTTTTCAGCCCTACTCGGTGAAGAATCAGGGTGACTGAAGAAATAGGGTGGATTGAAGAATGGGGTTGATTGAAGAACAGGGTTGTAGATAAGTGTCCTGGGTTCAGCAGTAGCAGTCATTTTTCCCCTTCTTGGTAGCTGGTGTAGTGCAGTGTTTTGACTTTCAGCTCGGGAACAGAGCTGATAACAAGGATGTTTTGGTTTGGCCAAGGACTTTGTGAGCCTCATGCTCTGCCAGGGGGGAGGGGAAGCCAGGAGGAAGCAGAGACAGGACACCTGACCCAAACTGACCAAAGAGGTATTCCATACCACAGCATGTCATGCCCAGGAGGTAACTGGGAGTTAGCCGGAAGGGCTGGGAGACTGCAGGGTTGGAGGAGGTATCGGTCAGAGCTTGGTCGGGCTGGGGGGGGCGAGTTATCGGTCGGCTGGTGGTGAGATGATGTATTCTCTTCCCTTGTTATTTCCTTTATCATTATTATCATTGGTGGTAGCAGTAGTGATTTGTGTTATACCTTAGTTACTAAACTGTTCTTATCTCAACCCGTGGGAGTTGCATTCTTTTCGATTCTCCTCTCCGTCCCTCCAAGAGCAGGGGGAGGGCAAGAAAGGGGGGGAAGTGAGCGAACGAATTACCTGACTGGGTTTAAACCACGACAGTTCTTTTTGGCGCCCAACGTGGGGCACGAAGGGTTGAGATAACAACAGATCTGACCAGATTAATAGTCATTCGTCACAATGCTGATTTATTGGCTCTCAGAGTTGTTCCTCTTGATCTCACAGCTTCAGAATGTTGTAACTTACGTAGAGCCGGTATTTGCTGTGATAGTGTTTATCAAGTGTGGGGCCTGGGCTAAGGTTCTTGTCTCACTGTGCTTTATGGCAATGGCTTGTAATACGGGCGGGCTCCAGCAGCAGGGCGGGACGGACGTGGCCTTGGACTTGTACCTGGCCGTCCGGCTGCTCTTCACCGTCCTGGCCCTCACCCTACTCTCCATCTTCGTGAGGCTGCGGGGAGCCGAGGGGGAGCGGCCCCGGGAGCCGGCGGCAGCCGAACCGGCCCGGGAGAGCGGCCCCGGGGACCAAGCGGCGGCGGGAGCGGGGCCGGAGGCCGCGAGGGGACGGCTGCCGGTGGAGGAGGTCGGGGCGGTCGAGGAGCAGAAGGAAGGGGCTGCCGAGCAGCGGGAGAAGGCGGCGGAGGAGCCGAGCCCCGCGGCCGAGCCGAGCCCCGCGGAGGAGCCGAGCCCCGCGGCCGAGCCCAGCCCCGCGACGGCCGAGAGCGTTTCCCGGAAGCCGCCCGCCGAGCCCCAGGAGGATGCAGGAGACCACGCAGCATTTCCCAGCAAGGCAGAGGAGGAGGCGCTGGACTCAGGAAAAGAGAAGCTGGCGGTGGGAGAGCCGGCAAGCACAGCGGCTACACCAGCCCCAGTGACAAGTACAGCAGCTACACCAGCCCCAGTGACAAGTACAGCAGCTACACCAGCCCCAGTGACAAGCACAGCAGCTACACCAGCCCCAGTGACAAGTACAGCAGCTACACCAGCCCCAGTGACAAGCACAGCAGCTACACCAGCCCCAGTGACAAGCACAGCAGCATCAACTGAGAGTTCTGAAGGTTTTGAATGGCCTTTGGGTATCCTTGGGACCTGCCTGCTGATTGTGATGGGGATCAGCATGTTGGCACACACACAGACTGTGTTTTACCCACAACCATTCTGTCTGATCTCAAAAGTTAAGCAGAGTCGGGTTTGGGTCTTGTCTGGGGTTAGACGACAATACAGGGGGACCAAGAGGTTTTCCCCAAGGCTGCACAGCCAGGAGTGGCACGGTGTGTGTGACAGTATGGGCAAGTATCTAGTCCACTGGGCCCCTCCAGTGCTTTGGAAGCATCAGAAATGGAAGGCAGCTGTATGGAGTCCCCGGCAACAAGCTGCAGAAACTGCTTAAGGGGACAGTGAATTATTTTAAGCCTGGTGGGCCCATGGCACTTCAGGCCATCAGAGCAGAGATGCAACATAGAGATGGACTCATGATCAAGGGGTGGACCTAGCAATGGACACTATTGCCCAAGTTATTCACGAGTGTGAACACTGCACACAGTCTCTCCGGCTCTGGAAGACTGTTACAAGAGATGGAGCCTGACATCATGGACCAGATGGACGCAGCAGCTTTATAGCTACTGGTCCATGCACTTAGATAAGAGTGATGGTATATTGAAAATGTGGGATCTGAGCATGACGTGAATGGTATGGAATAAGGGGTGGATAATGTCCTGGGTTCAGCAGTAGCAGTCATTTTTCCCCTTCTTGGTAGCTGGTGTAGTGCAGTGTTTTGACTTTCGGCCTGGGAACAGAGCTGATAACAAGGATGTTTTGGTATGGCCAAGGACTTTGTGAGCCTCATGCTCTGCCAGGGAGGAGGCGAAGTCGGGAGGAAGCAGAGACAGGACACCTGACCCAAGCTAGCCAAAGAGGTATTCCATACCACAGCACGTCATGCCTGGGGGGGAGTTAGCCGGAAGGGCTGGGAGACGGCAGGGTTGGAGGAGGCATCGGTCAGAGCATGGTCGGGCGGGGGGGGGGGCAAGTTATCGGTCGGCTGGGGGTGAGATGTCTTATTCTCTTCCCTTGTTGTTTC